>NC_066583.1:433720459-434042190 GCF_024323335.1 Lathyrus oleraceus | reverse complement strand
ATTATCATTTGGCAAGATTGAACTTCAAACATCCATGCACAATTCCCTAGCATTCCAACATGACTTCAGCCTTGCTTACACTCAATTATAGATCAGATGGAGTGATTTCATGGGCATGCACACGCCCATGCAATCATGCATCACACATTGCTAATTTTGGAAGTTCACTTCAAGTGTGCAAATATCAATTGAATTGGCTATAAATAAAGCTCTATATGTGTCGCAACCTGAAAAATACAGTGCGCGAAAAAACAACCGGCGAAAGAAAATGACAGAAGAGTCGCCACCGTGCGTTATTCTTCCCAAAGGAGGGAAAGGAAACGCTCGAAGTAAACCTGAAAAAGGAAAGGACAAGACGGGGTCTCGCAACCAAATCTTGGGTTCGGGAGTCGGTTATGCGAAGGGAAGGTATTAGCACCCCTACGCATCCGTAGTACTCTACGGGATCCACTTTTGTAGTTCTTGTCTAAAGGGTGTGGGTTTATCTTGTGCTGTTTGCCAAAAAAAAGGGTTAAATGAAAATGACTCGCGCGGATGTCGCATCCACTGCATACGTATCTCATTTGAATATGAGAATCAGAGTCTTCGTAGCTCGGCTGACCTATGGGTTGGGGGATGCGTGCTCGCTAAGACATCGCGTCTTATGCCTACGTATCTCATCTGGCCTGAGAATCAGAGCAAAACGTAGTTCGGCTAACTACGGGGTTATGGATTGGGTTTTGGACGGACGACGTTACTACGCAATCTACCGGATGCTCGACCTTTGGAGACTTACTCGCCTGTAGTAGAAGGAGTTAACGTGTTGCTTTGGGTTTTAGGGTTTGGGATGCTCGAGGGCAAAAAGGCAGTCCTTGATGAAGGAACCGCGCTACCTGCAGGGATATGAATACAAAACACAAAACATGTATCTCAAAGTAAAATGCCACCAAGGGGCTCAAACGTTGCCTCCTATCGAGGTCTTCCAGCTAGGAAAGCAGTAAAATGCGGGAAAAATGTAAAAGTACCACGCGGATAAAGATCCGAAGTAACAGCAATTAGAGGAATGGGAAACCCTGAGATCCTTCCAAGCTAATGCCATCAAAGAAAAGTGAGTCAGTACAGGTAATCGGAATGAACCTCCAGGGGTTATCCCACAAATAAAGTGGGAAACCACGCAAGTTATCCCTGCAAAAGTCATGTGAGCCCTCACAAAAATTCAACAAAAGGGTTAGTGAAACATCATAAGCATTTTTTTCATGAATATCAGTATGGTTTCAGAAACCTCAAACCCTGTGGCATACACTCAAAAATTAAACGGTTAAACATTCAAGGCATTGTTTATACATTCATATACATATTAAACCCATGGGCAAAGGTAATGGGAATAATGGCAAACCTGATTGGAGAGCTTGATTGAAATTGAGTTGCACCCGTGAGGTTTACAAAACAATCTTCAGGGTTTATGTGAGGCAGAGGCGATTCTGTGTAGTTGAGTTCCCTTCGGGGTTTGGAGGCTGCTCTGAACTCCGTTAGGTCTTCTCTCACTATCTTTTTCCTCAGGGTTTTGTTCCAAGGAAACCTCAGAGTATTATGCTTCTCTTCTTTCTTCTCCTCTTCTGTGTGGCTTTTGTTTCAATGAAACTCTAGTATTTATAGGCTAATATTGGTAGCTTAGTGGGCTTTTGAGAAAGGTCCAAGTCCAAAATTTTTTATTTTATTTTATTTATTTAATTATTTATTTAATTAATTAATTAATTAATTAATAAAAAAATTTATTATTATTATTATTATTTTTTTTTTTGTTAAAAATTATAATTTTTTTTTCTTTTTCGTTGTTTCTTTTCGTTTTTTTTTTTTTTTTTTTTTGATCTAATTCTGATTGACTTGATGAAATGCAATATGAAATGCTAAATGAATGCATGAATGAGGAGGGCAAATTTTGGGGTGTTACAGCTGCCCCTATTCAATCATCACCTAAACCGAGTAGGATGAAAGCGAACAGCTTATCAGACAAACGGGGTGAGCTGTGATTGAATACCAAGGATAGACCGAAAATTTGCGCTCCGAGAACACCACAAAAAACGCGGAAATACACCGCGCTGTTTATTTTTCTTCCGATCCTCTGGCTTGATCTGAATCAGTCTTCTGGCTTAATCTGGAGTTTCGATCCTCTGGCTGAACCTATACTCAATTTAGTCCTCTGGTTGGATATTAATTTTGATCCTCGGGCTAGATACGATTTTGATCTTCTGGCTATATCTTCTTCGTTTCGATTCTCTGGCTGAATCTATTTCCTTTTATTCTCTGGCTGAATCCATTTTCGGTCTTCGGGCTAGACCTGACTTTGATCTTCTGGCTAGATCTGGAGTGTCGATCCTCTGGATGAATCTGAACTTAATTTGATTCTCTGGCTGAATCTACTTCGATCTTCTGGCTAGATCTGAATTGTTTCGATTCTCTGGCTGAATCTATTTCGATCTTCTGGCTAGATCTGGATTGTTTTGATGATAAATTCCCATCATTAGGATCCCGCATCTGAGGCATGCGCTGGTTGACCCTCTTTTGAAATCTACACCCAACCTTCATATTAGATATGCAGCTTCGAGCATATTCCACTTTTGGGCTTCGTACATATTCTTCGGGCTAGAACATGTTGTAACAACTCCTCAATTAGACTTGCTGGGGAAATAAAGCTTGTAGGCGACTTCACTGGGGAATCTTCAAATTGAGCCTCAGGCTGACTCTTGGGAAAACGATTCTCAGGCTGAATCTTCAAAAATGACCCTCATGCTGGATCACGGGAAAACGATTCTCAGGCTGAATCTTCAAAAAGTGACCATCATGCTGGATCACGGGAAAACGATTCTCAGGCTGAATCTTCAAAATGACCCTCAGGCTGGATCACTCACGCTTGATCCTCTGGCTGGATCTCATGACCTTGGTTGTAAAGTAATTCTTCAGTCTGCTTGGAAGAACCTGTTTATCAGCTTATGTTTATGCTTGATATGATATGCATGCGAATGCAAATGCTATGCATGGTGTAAAAGAAAAAAGAAATCTGCTAGGGGAAGCAAACTCCGGTAGGGAACAGATCGCTGTATCAATCCTTGAATGCTCTGTGGGGAATGATCCGTCTGCCGGGACCAATGAGCCACCAAAAATAAATTGGCTGCTTGAAAAGTTGACCTTGCGGGGGGAGTATCAACTATGGAAACTTTGTTCGGCGAGGCTCTGTGAGGAGAGTCTGTGGGGAAAACACTTCTTGGGGAAAAAATGTCTAGACTTCAGCTGCTCACCTCCAAGTTTGAAAACTTAACGATGAAAGAAGATGAAAACATTCATGAATTTCACATGAGTATCCTTGAAATTGCTAATGCTTCAGGAGCCCTGGGAGAGAAGATGACAAATGAAAAACTGGTAAGGAAAATACTCAGGTCACTTCCTAAGAGATTTGCAATGAAGGTGACTGCCGTAGAAGAGTCTCAAGACATTTCCAACATGAGGCTATATGAGCTAATTGGTTCCCTCTAAACCTTTGAGATGGGATTGAATGATGGAACTGAAAAGAAAATCAAAAGCATTGCCTTCATATCAAACACAGAAGAGGAAAACAATCAAGATGTGGATAAAGAGTGGGCCAATGAAGTTGCAATGTTGGGGAGACAGTTCAACAAATTGTTAAAGAAAATGGATGTAAGATCCAAGGAAAATGTCAAGAACATCTCACCTGACATCAGCAATGGAAGAAGAGTAAGGTCAGAGGAGAAGCCCAAAGAAGGAAAAGAAGTAAAGTGCTATGAATGTGATGGGTATGGACACATTAGAACTGAATGTGGAACATACCTAAAGAAGTAGAAGATGAGTCTTGTTGCCACCTGGTCATATGAGAGTGATACAGAGGAGGCTGCAAATCTTGTGATTGCTTTGACAGGAAGATGGGGATCTGATGAAGACTCAAGTGATGGTGAAGTAACCTTTGAAGAATTGGCCTCTACCTACATAGAGCTGTGTCATAAAAGTGTAGAGCTGAGCAAGCAGGTTTTAAACTAGAAGAAAGAAATAACTCAACTTGAGAATGAGAAGGTTGAATACTTGGAAACCATCTCCAAGTTACAAACAGAAGCTATGCTCTTAAACTCAAAACTAGAAGAGATAACCAAGTATGTAAGGATGCTAAACAATGGATCTGACTCCTTAGACAATATTCTCCAAACTGGACTAATCACAGGAGCCAAATCTGGAATAGGGTACAATAAATCTAAGGCTGAAAGCAGTTACACTAGGTGCAAACCTCAAGCTAAACCTAAATGCAGCAATAGTAAGAGCAGTCCTAAGATGTCACATCATATGTCACATCATCAGAAGAGAAAACAGCAGAAAGGCAAACACCAAAGATGGAGATGTCATTACTGTGGGAAATTTGGACACTCAAGGCCCTTCTGCTATAAGCTGTATGGTTACCCTACCCCTATTCATCAACAGACTCACTATCAACCCAGACCCAAACAGCACAGGCCTATCAACAAGAAGCAATGGGTTCCTAAGACTAATGTTACAAGTCTAATAGCTCACATTCCTCTCAAAGAAGAGTGGTATTTTGATAGTTGATGTTCTAGACACATGACTGGAAACTCAGACTTGATAACTGATCTTCACCCTCATGACATAAGCTATGTAACCTTTGGTGATGGAGCAAAGGGTGAAATAAAGGGGATAGGCAAGCTTGAGTGTCCTGGAGCTCCTAAACTTGACAATATTCTACTGGTCAAGGGTTTGACTTCAAATCTAATAAGCATCAGTCAGCTAGGGGATCAAGGTCTGAATATCATCTTCACTAAAACTGAATGTCTGATTATTAACAAAGACAATGAAGTAATTATGGAAGGAATCAGGACCAAAAACAACTGTTACATGTGGAGCTCTCAAATGTATGACCCCTCTAAGATGAGCACAGTTGCTAGAAGAACCTTCAAGGAAAATGAAAAATGTCAGACAAGGATGTTACACCAGAAGCTAAGACCTAACCTCAAGGAAGAGAAGGTCATGATGGCCCAAACATCTAAAAAAGGGGAACATGTGACTGGTTATATGCAGTCTGAAGTTAGTGAGATCTTTGTTGGAACTGGGCCACAAGGGACTATGTGTGCAAGGAAGATTGAGATAGAAAGTATATCAGATGAAAGCAACAATTCTCAACCAGGTTGGATGAAACTACTGATAATTATATGCAATGTCACACTCGATGTCATGACATTGTATTATGACAACCTGTATGGTACAACTATGTCCACAGATCATATTCTGCACAGCTGGACCAAGTACATTATTTGATGTCATCACTCATTTAGAAAATATATGGAAAACAAACTCATAGTTCTACAGCATGAAATGCAACTAACTAACAAGGCTGCAAGGGATTTGTATGATGTCCAACTGAAATATGAAAAAGGGAAATTAGGGGCTTGGGTTCTTGAGAAAATATGGCAATTAATGTGGAGTGGAAAAGGTAACAAAAATATTGTTTGCCCAATGAAAAGAAAAAGCCACATTAATAATGAATCATCACCTAGTATTGGAAATAGTATCTATTTCATTTGCACGCTCTGCCTCAACACAATTCTTTCCATCTTCATCAAACTTCTCAGCGAACCTCTGCTAGGGCAAAGAAATTTTTCTCAAAAGTTCAACAACATGTCTCAACATCCATTAACATCTAGCTCAAAACCCCTTCATACAAGAACTCCCTCCATGGAGATTCTAGATGAAGATTTGATGGACGTGACTCCTCTGCGTATGATACCAGGTGACGTCCCAGGCTCCTCTTCCATGGCTGGAGCTAAGCAAGGTAACACTCCTGAAAAATATCCTGATAAAGAGGACATGCACTTTGTTGATCGCACCATAAGAAACCTAGTTACTAGGATACTGAATGAAGAACATGGCGTCAAGGATATTTTTACCCCTCTGTCCAGAAGGGACCCCTCTGTTGAGGAGGAAACCCAAGTTGAGAAAGATGATGACTCATCTAAGACAGAAAAGGAAGTAGCTGCTGAGGGACTATGTTCTCTAAGAAAAAATTCACCTGGCATGTCTCCTGATACTACTCAGGATATTGAGGAAGATAGGTTTTAGGAAGAAGATGACACTTTGATCAATCTTGTGAAAACAAGTGTAGCTAATAAACTGAGAAAAAGGAAGAGTATGGCTGAGATAAGGACAGTTAGGAGAGAGAAAAAGGCTGCTGCTATAGGTCCCTCCAAGTCTTGGAGTAAAGTAGAGGTTAGGAAGAGGAAAGAAAGTGAGAGCTCTGAATCTGATGAGGATGTCAAAAACGATGTCCCTGACATCTCCCGGTTAAAAGGAAGGCTGTAAAGAAGTCTCCAAACAAAGTGGTTGTTGTTCATCTAGACAATATCTCTTTTCACGTAGAAGATGGTGCTGCCAAATGGAAGTTTGTCACTCAAAGAAGGGTAGCAGTTGAAAGAGAATTGGGAAAAGAGGATGTTGAAGTAAAGGAAGTCATGGAGTTAATTAAGGCAGTTGGTCTTATGAAAACTGTGACTGCTCTGCCCCATTGCTATGAGGGGTTAGTAAAAGAATTCATTGTGAACATCCCTGAGGAGAAGAGCAGCAGGGAGTTTTGCAAAGTTTTTGTAAGGGGTAAGTGTGTGAAACTTTCACCAACCATCATCAACAAGTTCCTAGGGAGAGGAACTGATGGAGGAGTAGATCTAGAGACCGCAGACAATGAGATCTGTAGGGTTATTACAACTGGCCAAGTTAAGGAATGGCCTAGTAGGAAACACCTATCAGCTAGTAAACTAACTGTCAAATATGCCATCTTGCACAAGATTGGTTCAGCTAATTGGGTACCTACTAATCATATCTCTACCATCTCCATTAGTCTTGGAAGAATCATTCATGCAATTGGAACAAGGGTTAACTATGATTATGGCAAGTTCATATTTGATCAAACCATCAGACATGCTTCTACGAATGTTGTGAAGTTACCCATTGCCTTCCCCTCCCTTATTTGTGGCATTATCCTGAGCCAACAATTAGGCATCCTGAGTATAAGTGACATTCCAAGCAGAAGAAAGTCCCCTCTATCCATTCATTATAAGCTGTTTGAGGGAAGTCATGTCAATGATGTCATGATATCTTCCAAAAGGGAGCCTACATCTCAAGGGAGCTTGATTGATCAACTAAAAGAAACCTGCAAGGAATTGGATAATGGTATAAGGGTGGCCAAGGCTAGAAAAGAAGCTTTAGAAGTTCTTATATGTAGCCTGGAAAAGGAAGAAATAAAGAAGGCTGGTAAGGATTCAAATGCAAGATCAAAATCCCAATCCAGTGGCAACTCTGGAAGCTCTGAAGACTCTGAAGGTGAAGGTGAAGGTGAAGGTGATACTTCTTCTTCTGATTAATGGTTCCTGCCTATGTTGAAGACTGGTAAGGTGACCCTTGTGCATTTGTGTGTCTTACTAGTTGCATCCATAACTAGTAATTCTGTTTTTGTTGCACAGATTTAGGGGGAGGAGAAGTACCCTTGTGCATGTGTGCATTACTAGTAGCCATAGCTAGTAATTGCTTTGCTTCTGCTGCTGATTAAACTACTGTTAAGTTGTTTAACTGCTGATAGTTTACCTTGTGAACAAAAAGGACATATATATGTTTTAGCCAAAATTTGCCAAAGGGGGAGTTTGTTGATTCTAAGTGTTGGAAGCAATTTTGGTAAAACAAAGAATGTTCACAAGATGTAATGTGTGATGTCTTAACATGAGATATCCTATGTACCTGCTGGAGTTCAAGAACATGTTCATGCAGGATTGTTTCAGAATGCCACATACAATGCCGTGGCTTCTGATATTGGATGTACCTGCTGGAGCTTAAATGAAAGACATGTTCATGCAGAATTGTTTTAGATGACATAAACAAGGTCATGACACCTGATATGGTTGTACCTGCTAGAAGTTATAAAAGGATTGATTGGATTATGCAGGATTTTTCCAGGATGTCAGACCCGATGTCATAACATCCTGTACACAGAACATTCAGTATGAAAGTCTGGTGTTTTGTGATTGCTCAATTAATGGAAATCTTTGTATGATTGAAGATATGATTAGCTGGTGCATTCAATCATGGATTACAACCAGATTTACTTATTTTCCAAGAAGATCTAAACAACTGTTATTAAAAGATTTGATTGGAAAATAGATTTAGGGTTTTCAAGATGTCCAAGCCCAGCTGGATGCTTCTATAAAAAGGGACTTAGAAAACTTATTTGAACACACAACCAATACTGAGCGAAATACAGAGAGAGAGCTAGGGTTTGTGTCTGTTTAGTCGTGAGACTTGTAAGCCATTCAAGTCATCCATTGATGATTGAATTGGACTGATTTGTGGTTGTAATTTGTCACTCTAAAGCTGTTAAGCAAGAGTGTGTGTCTTCTTGATCAAAGTTGTGAAGCAAGATCAAGAGTGTGTCTTCTTGATTGAAACTGTGAAGTAAAATCAAGAGTGTGTAATTGAAAAGTATTTTCTTTTCTCAAGGGATTGTTGTTTAGAATCACTGGTGTGTGATTGTAGGGAAGTGAGTCGGTTCTCATATCTTAGAGTGCTTAGGTAGAAATTGCACGGGTAGAAATTAGGTGAGAAAGACTGTAACTTATTGAAGTGTACGGAGAGTCTTTGAACTAATTCTATTTTAGTGAATTTCCTTCCTGGCTTGGTAGCCCCCAGACGTAGGTGAGTTGCACCGAACTGGGTTAACAATTGCTTGTGTCATTTGCTTTACCATTCTGTATCTTTATCCTATTTGTGTTAACAGATTTTAATGTCGTGACATTATCTTCGACATCTTATATCTGATACCAGAATTTCATGTATGCTCGCAAGATGTCTACTCAGACCGATAATGATCACCTGTTGATTCACTAATTCCAAGATAGCCTGACCGGTGCTGCACTCCGTTGGTACATGGGATTGGACAATGCCAGCATTCACACCTTCAATGACTTGGGGGAGGATTTTGTTAAGCAGTATAAGTATAATGTGGACATGGCGCCTGATAGAGACCAGTTGATGTCTACGTCTCAAAAGGACAAAGAGACATCTAAAGAGTACGCATAGAGATGGAGGGAATTGGCTGCCCAGATCACTCCTCCTTTAGAGGAAAAAGAGATGACAAAAATCTTCTTGAAAACTCTGATTTCAATTTACTATGAACGAATGATTGCTAGTTCCCCCAATGACTTTACCGAAATGGTGAACATGGGGATGAGGCTTGAGGAAGGAGTCCGAGAGAGACGTTTGTCAAGAGATGAGGCATCAACAAGCAAGAGGCATGGCAGTAATTTCGGTAAGAAGAAAGACAGTGAGACGAACACAATAAGCAGTGAGAGGCAGAGGAGGCCTCAGATCAGAAGGAACCCAATAGCCTGTGAACATCATCATCATCAAGTATCCTCAATAATTCTGGTATCTTCTAATCAACAAGCAACACCAGTTCAGCAACAACAACTTCAACAACAACAACCGCAACAACGAACAAACACCTACAACCACAACAATACCAACAACAATCATCATTAACAGAACTTTAAGAGGAAGAAGGTCTCTTTCGACCCGATTCCTATGTCATATGTAGAGATGTATCCCTCGTTAGTTCTCAAGAACTTAATTCAACCGAGGAACCCACCACAGATTCCAAAACATTTCCTTGGTGGTATAAACCTGAAGTCCGTTGTGCTTTTCATCAAGGAGCACCTGGACATGATATTGAAAACTGCTATCCATTGAAGTATGAGGTTCAAAAATTAATGAAGAATGGTATGGTGTCCTTCGAGCACCATGCGCCAAATGTGAAAGCAAACCCTTTCCCGCCCATGGGAACTCTTCTATGAATATGGTGGACGGTTGTCCTGGAGAATTCAAAGTTTTTGATGTATGTTTTATCAGGAGGTCCTTAGTGCAGATGCATAAGGATGTTTGTTTGGTAAGTGAATGTGAGCACGACCATGATGGTTGTGCTGTTTGTAGTGTTAACCCGAGGGGTTGCGAAGTTGTGAAAAAGGACATCCAACGACTGATGGATGAAGGCATGATCCAAATTAATCAATCCCGTCATGTAGATGATGATGTTAATGTCATAGTGCCCATTTTCAAACAACAAGAGCAGTTGGTAATCTAGTATGACTCTAGTTACAACAACGGTCAAAGATCAGTATCGTCGTTGGTAATATGGTTAGCGGGCCCAGTCCCGTATTCATCTGATAAAGCTGTGCCATATCAGTATAATGCTACAATGATGAAGGATGGTCAAGAGGTCCCGTTGCCTACGACCAGTTCAGTAGTGAGCATTGCTGATGTTACAAAGATGACCCGCAGTGGTCGAGTGTTTGGGCCGGTGTTCCCAAAGGATAAAGAAGAATCAATTGTTGGTAAGAAAGTGGAAGTGCCTGTTGTAGATCCAGTTGGCTATTCAAAAGATAAGTCTGGTGAGTCCAGCAATTTGAAAACCAATGATGATGATGAGGTACTCCGACAAATCAAAAGAAGCGAGTTCAATGTGGTGGAGCAACTGCTCCAAACCCTTTCAAAAATCTCAGTGTTGTCTCTGCTGATGAATTCTAAAGCATACAGAGAAACACTATAGAGAGTTTTAGAACAAGCATTCGTAGAGCATGATGTTACTGTGGATCAGTTTGATCACATTCTGGCTAACATCACCTCTTGCAATAATCTGAGCTTTTGCGACGAATAACTCCCTGAGGAGGGTGATCGAGAAAATAGCAAGTGTACTATTTTGCCTTTTATAGTAATAATGGAGAAATTCCCCGAATGTCGATCTCAAGGACTGCAAGTTAATATTGAGTTTAAATTATCATTCAATTAAACAAAAAGTATTAATTTGGTTTTGAAGTGTAAAAATATAATAATAAAAATAAAGGTAAAGAAGGATGAAAATAAGGGTTTATAGAGAAAAAAGAACAATGCCAGGGAAGGTGTATGATTTATCCCTGTAACAACTCTGAGTCACTATTGAATCAACAAATATCAATTACTACCAGTTCTCAAGGGTATTTTCTCCCAAGTCCTTGGTGAGAAAACCTTTAATCAATCTACCCTAAATCCTATGCCCATAGCCAATTAGGGTGAAGTTAAGTTGTATAATATCAAGAATACTCTGGTTCATACAGGGTATCCCTAGTCCTAGGTGATATATACAGTAGAGTAACCTTATGAAAACCTTATTAATGGCGGTCCAGCCTAATTGATAACCACAAATCAATCTCAATTGGTCCGAAAGAGAAAGCAATAAATACATCAAAAGGTTACCGTAAAAACAATATCATAAATGCAAATGTAAACTCAAATTTATTACAATTCTAAATCAGGGACACCCCCTAGCATTAGGGAGTTTAGCTACTCATATTGTTTAAAACAAATTCAAGATAAAAATTACACATTACAAGTAATCGGATGACTTTGATCTTCAATCGCTCCCGCTCATGAACACCTTCAGCTCTCAGAATATCCTGATCTCTGTAATCCTTGATTGCTTCACAATACTGTGTTTTTCCGTATTCCAAGATGATTTTCCTTTGGCAGAAGACCTTCTTTTATAGTGAAAATTCCTAGCAGCAGTTGGACAGGTCCAAAGATATCTCTAAAAAGCCCGATGAACAAAAAGCCCGAGAAAAACTAGATTTTTGGGCTTGGGCTGTCACCGGTGGCCGTGTCAGCCTACTATTCTGGCTGACACGCCCTGGAAGGGGGTGACATGGTTGAGGATACTTCCTGAAACGGCCCGTGTCAGGCTGCTGTTTTTCTTCTCATGTCTTCCCTTGCCTGACACGGCCCGTGTCAGGTGACACGGGTGGCCGTGTCAGGCCTCCTGTACCGGGGTTTTCTACTACTTTGCTTGCCGGAATCTCGCACTGTCTCGTTTTGAGTTCTCTGGTTCTTTTACCTGGACATGTTGGAGAAAAACACAACTATCCCACGCATAAAATCACTAAAATAAAAATTAAAACATAACAATAATTAAAAATGCTTAAATAAAATGACGGAAGTAAAACTAACTCAAAATGTACCATAAATGCTTGCACAGTGTGTCCAATGCCTCTGTTTCAAGTCAGATCAGTACTGAAAACTCAATGTAAATGGTGACTGATCACAACCCCAAACTTAGCTCATTTCTTGTCCCAAGTAATGTTTCAGACACATTGTCACTCCCCAGAATTCTTCGTTTTCCACCACTGCTGAGATCATTCGCTAACGTCTTCCCTTTTCCTTCCACAAGTACTGCCTTTCTTTGTATGTCTTTATTCACACTTCCACTTCAAAGCACCATTTCACCTGTCAGCTTATATCACATTCTCGCCAATTCTCTCGGGGTAAGCTGTTTACACTCATAATTCAAAGTATGCAATATCGCTCACAAGTTTGAATAGTCTCTCTTTTCCTATCACCTACACACAACACACACACTTTTGAGGTCTTTCGGATTGTAGCTTGGCTTGGGTTAGGGTCAATGTTACATCATGTGCTTGTTTCTTTTATTTCCTCGGTTTTCTTTTCTTATTTCTTTTTCACCGAATTCCCTTTTCCGTGCTTCTTTCTTTTGAATCTTCGAGTTATCATTTTTCTCTTTTTATTTTTCTTTCTTTCTCTCGATTCATCAATTTTTTTCTGTTTCTTTTGTTCTTGCACTTTCTTGGGCTTTGGGAGCTTTTGGGGTTTTTACCCCAAACTTAGCTTTTCAACAGAGTTTTGAATGTATTGTCATGACTCTGAACAGGGTGAGGAAGTGTTTTGACTAACGGTTACATTTATGGTGTTTAAACAAAAAAATATGGATATAGGCTCAAATTGGGTTAACGAGGGATATAATTATTCGGGATGGCTAGAAAGGCTCGGGGTTAATTTCAAACAACGTGCCTCAATGTGTGTATCATGCAGTGATAGTCCCAGAGAGTCTATGCAAATTTAGAGTGATAAAGACAAACCTGAATGGCGCTCATGATGATCAATGTGTTTGGATTTTTATGACTCACTTTGTTTGGTTCATCTTTGACAGGATCCACAGTACTCATTAATTTGGTGCGATTTCTTCCTTACTTCCAAATGTATAGGATACTCGTGTCGGTTAAGCTGTATATGTTGTGTCTTATCTTTACTTTCAGCAGTGTTACTTCCTGGGGAGATCCTTTACAACAAGCCATGGTGAGTGGCGTGATCCTTTCATCCACTCTCAACCGTGATCATTACTATTTCCAACCTGTCAACACAGACTTGACACTCTCTAGAAAATAACACAATAACCAAATACTAAGAATAAAATACTAATAAAAGACATAAAATCTCCCTCACACTTGAACTCAACATTATCCACAATGTTTTTGAACAAGAGCAGAGAAGGGTACTCACAGGGTCCTACTGAGGAGGTGGTTGCAGGAAATGCAACATCAACTGTCACATCATGCTGCTCATCTCATCCAACATCCCTCCTTGTCAGGCTTGCTCGATGCCTTGCCGTTGTTGTTCCGTTCTTAAGTCACCTATCTCGGTTTGTACCCAGCTCCATTGGTCAGATGACCAAGATGATGAACCCGCCGCCTGTTGGATGGGTTCCTGATGCGGTGGGACAAACTGCTCAGGAGGTGCTTGAGGATCTTCTTCTTCTATTTTCGTTCCTTCCACCTGGTCATCCATAAATTGCTCACCTGCAGTAAAATGGTCAGTTTTGTGGCCTTCATCCGCATCGGGGTCGGCGCTCACATACAACCAATTAGCACAATCAATAATAGCAACTTTGTCCGGATCCGGCAGAGCGATGATAAACCTCTTATGGATAAGTACGAAATAGTAAGTAGGGGTAACAACAATCATACCTTGTGAAATTAGAGCAGATATGCCAATTTTTGTGTTACCTGCAATTGGCGTGTCTTCGAGTAAAACAACTTGATACCCGAAATGCTCAGCGATTTGGGTGATCATTCCCCCTACGGATATGCCTCCGGAGTTTGCTCGGCCGACTCTGCTCAGATTGTCTGCTGCAAAGGCAGCTACATTGATGACTTTGGTTTGAGCCATCGATTACATATAGAATAGCTCTCTCTGAGTAGCTACCCTTGTGCTATCGCCTCTTCCAAATAGGGTATAGGCTAAACCCTTCTGAGCGTACCTGAAATATGGATTCTGGATGCCCGAGGCTTTCGCACCTTTGGAGGAGTAATCCGTCCTCCCGGTGATGGCAATCTAGAAATCCTTAGGTGAGAACCCGTTCGGGACCGCTCCTGGTCCGTTCAGAGGGAGTCAGAGTGTTGCAGCTAACTCCTCAACAGACAGCTCGTGATAATTATTAAATAACCGGAAACGTAAGGTGCCGAAATAATACCTGGTCGTGTCAATCTACCTTTTTTCCAGCTGGAATTCCAACGTGCTGAGGAACTCAAGAGTAATGCGCTCGTATGTTGGCGCTTCCAAACTCATGAACTCGATCATTCCCAAAACATGGAACATCCGGTATACCTTCATCTTCAGCCCCAGAGCGTTCAGAGTGTGCTCACACATATACCTTGTCGGCATGAGTTTGCGCTTCCGGTGAATTTGGTATCTCCGTTCTTGTTCCGGATTGTCAAACACAATGTTGTGTGGATTTGGATTCCGACTTGTGCGCTTCCGTGACTTTGCCATTTCCGCGAGTTGTTGCTTTCCGGTGAGGATTCTCCGCGGGGGCATTTTGGACCTCAAAAAATAGAAATAATTTGAACTTTTAAGTTAGGTAATTCTGAAATCGTGGTTAGGACTGGGACAACGAGTGGAATAATATTTGTGAAGGGTGTTTTGGCGATAGGTGAGTGAAAATGGAGGTTATGGAAGGTTTTGTGTGGTGAGGTTTATGAGTTTTAATGGAATTTAAAAGAGTGTGAGAGAAAGAGATGAAGAATGATGAGAGAGAACAATGAGGTGTAGGAGGAAAATTTGATAATGATAAGGTTAATGGGGAAAAGGTATGGTTAATGGTGGATTAAGTGGGTGGGTCCCACGAAAATTCAAATATTTCAAAAAAAAATCAAAAAATTCGCCTGCCTGACACGGGTGGCCGTGTCAGGCTACTGGATTCACAAAGTTCAGCATTTTCCTTTAGTGCTCCTGACACGGGCCGTGTCAATTGACACGGTCTCCCGTGTCAGGCTACTGTTAGGAAATAAAAAAAAATCCTGTTTCTTTCAGTGCTCCTGACACGGCCCGTGTCAGCTGAAACGGGTGGCCGTGTCAGGCCACTGTTTTCTCTTTTTCCTATTTGCTTTTTTCTCTCCTGACACGGGTGGCCGTGTCAGGCTGTCCTTTTGGCCGTTTTTTGGTTTTCTCGCTGGTTCCTCTGGCTACGTAACTCTTTCTTTTTCATGACTTAGACATTTGTTGACGTGATGTTCCCTCCTTGTAGAGCTCCTATATAAACCTACAGACACACAAAACTGATTAGAAATAAAAAGCGTGGGTTGCCTCCCACGAAGCGCTTCGTTTAACGTCGCATGGCTCGACGGTTCTCCTTCTGCTTAGTGAGACGAATTTTATCGATTGGACTGGCCTCCTGGTCTTGGATGTACGGTTTAACTCTTTGCCCATTCACCTAGAATGTGTCTCCGTTTTCTGGATTTCTTAGTTCAACGGCTCCATGCGCGAATACTTTCTGTATCTCAAAGGGTCTCGACCATCATGACCTTAGTTTCCCTGGGAATAGCTTCAACCTTGAGTTAAATAACAACACCATTTGTCCTTCCTAAAGCTCTTTCTTCTGAATGCGCCTGTCATGCCATGTTTTGGTTTGCTCTTTGTATATCTTGGCATTCTCATATGCTCGATTTCTGAATTCTTCCACCTCTTGTAATTGGAGGATCCAAGATTTACCCGCTTTGGAAAGATCATAGTTGAGGATTTTGGTAGCCCATAACACCCTATGCTCAAGTTCGAGTGTAAATTTCAAGCTTTACCATAGACCAGTTGATACGAGGACATACCTATTAGCGTTTTAAACGATGTTCGGTATGCCCAGAGTGCGTCATCGAGCCTGATTGACCAATCTTTTCGTGAGGCACTGACGGTCTTTTCAAGGATTTGCTTGATCTGTTGATTTGATACCTCAACCTGTCCACAAGTCTGGGGGTGGTATGGTGTGGTGATTTTATGCTTGACATTGTACTTCCGCAGTAGGTTTTCCATCAACTTATTCAGGAAGTGGGTACCTTCGTCACTAATCAGTGCTCTTGGTACCCCGAACTGCGCAAAGATACAATTCTTGAGGAAATTTATTACCACTTTTGCCTCATTTGTGGGCAGTGCAACTGCTTCCACCCATTTCGACACATGGTAAACCGCAACCAGAATGTATTGCTTTCCAAAGGACGGTGGGAAGGGTCCCATAAAATCTATCCCCCACACATCGAACTGTTCAACCTCTAACATGGCATTCTGAGGCATCTGATTTCTTTTGGATATGTTGCCCGCTCTCTAACATCTGTCGCACTCTTTTATCACTACTTGTGCATATTTGAACAGTGCAGGCCAGTACGATCCAGACTGGAGGACTTCTGCGGCGGTTCTGTCTCCGCTAAAATGTCCTCCATATTCTGAGTCATGACAGGCTTTTAAGATGTCCCTCTGCTCTTCCTCAGGAACACATCTCCTGACCAGGCCATCTAATCCCTTTTTGTAAAGGAATGGATCGTCCCACACATAGAACCTGCAATCATGCAAAAACTTTTTTCTTCTGTTAGAGTCAAAGTCATCAGGTATAAGTCCACCTACCACAAAGTTCGCGTAATCGACGAACCATGGGATCTTCGTAACGGCTAGAATACGTTCGTCTGTGAACTCATCTCTGATGGGGTGCGTTTCTTCTGTTTCTTGAATCGGAGTCAACAGGGACAAGTGATCAGCAACACTGTTTTCACTACCCTTTTTGTCTATGATTTCCAGGTCAAATTCTTGTAGTAGTAGGATCCATCGCAGCAGCCTTGGCTTTGATTCCTATTTGGCAAAAAGATATTTTAAAGCAGCATGGCCGGTATACACAATTACCTTTGATCCCAGCAGATAGGATCTGAACTTGTCAAACGCGTATACCACCGCTAGGAGTTCTTTTTCTGTGGTTGCGTAGTTCAATTGAGCATGGTTCAGTACGTGGCTTGCATAATAGATCACATGCAAGAGCTTCTCCTTGCGTTGCCCTAGTACTGCCCCCACTGCGTTATCACTTGCATCACACATTATCTCGAAAGGAAGAGACCAATCGGGGGAAATCACTATGGGGGTCGACACCAACTCCTTCTTCAAGGCCTCGAAGGCTTGCCTACACTCTTTGTCAAATAAGTACGTGGTATCTTTTACCAGCAGAATGGTCAGTGGTTTGGCAATCTTGGAGAAATCTTTTATGAACCTGTGGTAGAAACCCGCATGTCCTAAGAAGCTTCGAATGCCTTTTTCATTTACCGGTGGTGGTAAATTTGCTATTACCTACACTTTTGCTATATCCACTTCAATACCTTTGTTGGAGATCTTGTGTCCCAAGACTATTCCTTCCCGTACCGTGAAGTGACATTTTTCCCAGTTCATGATCAAATTTGTTTGTTGGCATCTTTCTAACACAAGTGACAAGTTAGTCAAACAATTATCAAATGAAGAACCGAATACTGAAAAGTCATCCATAAATACTTCCATATGCTTTTCGAGCATGTCAGCAAAGATTGAAGTCATACACCTTTGAAAGGTGGCCGGTGCGTTGCACAATCCAAATGGCATTCTTCTATAATCAAAAATACCATAGGGGCATGTGAATGCAGTCTTGTTTTGGTCTTCAGGAGCAACCGCAATCTGGCTGTACCCCGAGTAACCGTCTAGGAAATAATAGTAATCGTGTCCTGCTAGCCTGTCCAACATTTGATCAATGAATGGTAATGGGAAGTGATCCTTCCTTGTTGCCACGTTTAGTTTTCTGTAATCGATGCACACTCTCCAACCTGTAACAGTTCGGGTTAGAATCAATTCATTCTTTTCATTTTTTATTACCATTGTGCCCCCTTTTTTTGGTACCACGTGGACTGGACTTACCCAAGAGCTATCGGAGATAGGGTAGATTAGGCCCGCATGCAAGAGTTTTACAACTTCTTTGCGTACCACTTCTTTCATGGTTGGGTTAAGTCTTCGTTGTGGTTGCACTACCGGTTTGTGATCATCTTCCATTTAGTGCATGCAAACAAGTCAAGCTTATACCTTTTAAGTCCTCAATTGCCCATCCGATTGCACCCTTGTATTTTTTAAGCACTTGAATGAGTTCTGCCTCTTGGACACTCTGTAGACTAACATTAATGATAGCTGGGCATTTTTTTTCAATGTCTAGAAATACATACTTCAGATTTTTTGATAACTGCTTCAGATTCACCTCTGTTTTTGGTTCTTCAGTGACATCAAATGGTGGTGGTCTTAGATCTTCCCACCAGTGTGGTCTAGATCTAATCCATTCAGGTTGTTTTTCCATCATAGCAAGCACCTCAGACTCTCTTTCATCTTCATTACTTTCAAAAATGGATAAGCTTAAGACCCGGTTTAGTGGTGATTGGGGTCTATGCTGTTCATTTTCTTGAGCAATTACTTGGTCTATTATCTCTATAGCGTTGCTTGTGCCGATATCATCTTTGTATTGCATTGTATTCCTCACATCTATTTTTAACTCTTCATCATAGACCTTGAGGGTCATAGTTCCTTCCTCAATATCTATCATACACCGTCCTATTTCCAAGAAAGGTCTTCCCAATATGAGAGGAATCTCCTCATCTTCCGGCATTTCCAGAATGACGAAGTCAACTGGGAAGACAAACTTGTCACTTTTTACAAGAACATCTTCCACAATACCATAGGGTCGCGTAACAGAGCGATCCGCAAACTGAAGTGTCATTCGAGTATCTTGAACAGAGCCGATGCCTAATTTCTTATAGATGGACAGTGGCATCAAGCTTACACTTGCTCCTAAGTCAATCAGAGCCTTCTTGAATTTTCTATCACCAATAGTGCAAGGAATAGTAACCAATCCCCTGTCTTTCTTTTTCACTGGGATTTTCATGCCTTCGAGAATTGCACTGCATGTTTCAGTTAGGATGATCGGTTCCGTATCAGTGGAACGCTTCTTGGAAATTATGTCGTTCATGAACTTGGCATATATTGGCATTTTTTCCAATGCTTCAGAAAAAGGGATATTGATTTCGAGTTTTTTGAACATCTCCAGGAACTTCTCAAAATTATTTTCATGTTGATTTTTCTTTTTCCGTCTTGGAGGGTAAGGGAGTTTGATTATGGGTTTAGGAACCTTCTCATTCTCCTTGACATGAGGTGGTATTGCTTATTCATCTTGGTTTTTTGTTTCCTTGATTGACTTTCCACTCCAGGTAGTGACAGCGTTAATAGTGTTATGTTCCCGCGAATTTGTCACCGTACCACTAGGTAGGGTACCCGGGGCTTGAGAGTTTGAAGCTAACTGTTGTGCCATCTGTCCCATTTGTACTTCAAGATTTTTAATGGAGGCTGTGGTGTTTTTTTGATTAGTCCTTGTTTCTTCTTAAAACTGTATGCTATGGGCTGCTAACTTTTCACTGGAAATTTCTCATTCAGCCTTTTTAGGTGCCTGTTGTTGCTGTTGTTGTTGATACTAAGTCAGATATTACCCTGTACCTTGTTGCGGAATATTTCCTCTCTGATCTTTCCAGGAGAAGTTTGGATGATTCTTCCAACCTGGGTTGTAAGTGTTAGAATAGGGATTATTCTGTTTCAAGAATTTGATCTCTTGAATTTGTTGGGGAGTCGCAAAGTAATAGACCGTGTGATAAGGTCTATTACAGATTTCACAAGTGCTCGCCTGAGCTGGCTGAACCTGCGCTATCTGTTGAGTACCTATATTCATAGCTTTCAGCTTTTTCTCTACTTTGGCAGCAACTATGTCTTCCAGACGGATTTTATTTGTCTCTAATTTTAGATCAATCACCCCATCTGGCTGACTGGTACATCTGTCATATAGCTCTAGATGCTCATTGGCAGCTATTGCTTCAATAATCTTTTTGATACCAGTGGCTGTTGAGAAATTTATTGAGCCACCAGCTGCTGTATCAATCAACTATTTTGTTTTTATTTTCAGCCCATTAACGAACATCTGCATTTTTTCGGTCTGATCCATATTATGAGTTGGACACGCGACTAATATCATTTTGAATCTTTTGTAAGTGTCTCCCAATGATTCACCATCCTTCTGTTTGAAATTAAGAATTTCATACCTTTTTCTCAAGAATACTAATGCTGGAAAGTACTCATTTAAGAATGCAATTTCCATCTCCTTCCAGGATGTGATACTACCGGCAGGAAGAGAATAGAACCATTCTTCCGCGTCTTCAGCTAAAGTGAACGGGAACATTCTTAATTTTTTTGCTTCATCAGTATGACCATCAATTTTCAGGGTGGTGCTCATGGTCAGAAATCTTTGCAGGTGTTTGTTGGCATCTTCATTAACCTTTCCGGTGAAAGGTTTTCTTTCCAATTGATTGATCGTGCTAGGATGTAGTTGAAAATTCGTCACATTCACCGGTTGGTTAACAATGGTCAGTCGACCACCCGGTGCATTTGCACCTCCATAGTCACCCAGGAGTCTTTCCGGAGGTGGAAGAGGTGGAATTGGAGGAAATTCATCCATTGGTTCTTTGACTTCTGAGCAATCAGAGGTACTTTCTTCTGTAGAATCATTTCTTTGTTCTCTGGATCTTCGGTCAAGGGTTCTCTCGATCTCTGCGTCAAAAAGAAATTCAGCTAAGGGTTCTTCTCGCATACACAAATTAGTAAATTATAAATGACAGAAAAGTAATTTTATTGCAGAGCAACAAAACTTTAATTGAAATAAAATTAAACTCTATATTTTTGGCAGTCCCCGACAACAGCGCCAAAAACTTGATTAAGAAAATAGCAAGTGTACTATTTTTCCTTTTATAGTAATAATGGGGAAATTCCCCGAATGTCGATCTCAAGGACTGCAAGTTAATATTGAGTTTAAATTATCATTCAATTAAACAAAAATTATTAATTTGGTTTTGAAGTGTAAAAATATAATAATAAAAGTAAAGGTAAAGAAGGATGAAAATAAGGGTTTATAGAGAAAAAGGAACAATGCTAGGGAAGATGTATGATTTATCCCTGTAACAACTCTGAGTCACTATTGCATCAACAAATATCAATTACTACCAGTTCTCAAGGGTATTTTCTCCCAAGTCCTTGGTGAGAAAACCTTTAACCAATCTACCTTAACTACTATGTCCGTAGCCAATTAGGGTGAAGTTAAGCTGTATAATATCAAGAATACTCTGGTTCATACAGGGTATCCCTAGTCCTAGGTGATATCTACTGTAGAGTAACCTTATGAAAACCTTATCAATGGAGGTCCAACCTATTTGATAACCACAAATCAATCTCAATTGGTCCGAAAGAGAAAGGAATAAACAAATCAAAAGGTTACCGTAAAAACAGTATTATAAATGCAAATGTAAACTCAAATTCATTACAATTCTAAATCAGGGACACCCCCTAGCATTGGGGGGTTAGCTACTCATATTGTTTAAAACAAATTCAAGACAAAAATTACACATTACAAGTAATCGGATGACTTTGATCTTCAATCGCTCCCGCTCATGAACACCTTCAGCTCTCTGAATGCCTTGATCTCTGTAATCCTTGATTGCTTCACAATACTGTATTTTGCCGTATTCCAAGATGATTTTTCCTTTGGTAGAATACCTTCTTTTATAGTGAAAATTCCCAGCAGCAGTTGGACAGGTCCAAAGATATCTCTAAAAAGCCCGACGAACAAAAAGCCCGAGAAAAACTGGATTTTTGGGCTTGGGATGACACGGCCCGTGTCAGCCTACTGTTCTGGATGACACGCCCTGGCAGGGGGTGACACAGTTGAGGATGCTTCCTAACACGGGTTGGCCGTGTCAGGCTACAGTTTTTCTTCTCATATCTTCCCTTGCTTGACACGGCCGTGTCAGGTGACACGGGTGGCCGTGTCAGGCCTCCTGTACCGGGGTTTTCTGCTCCTTTGCTTGCCGGAATCTCGCATTGTCTCGTTCTGAGTTCTCTGGTTCTTCTACCTGGACCTGTTGGACAAAAACACAGCTATCCCACGCATAAAATCACTAAAATAAAAAGTAAAACATAACAATGATTAAAAATGCTTAAATAAAATGGCGGAAGTAAAACTAACTCGAAATGTATCATAAATGCTTGCACAGTGTGTCCAATGCCTCTGTTTCTTGTCAGATCAGTAATGAAAACTCAATGTAAATGTTGACTGCTCAGAGGGTAGAAACCATAATCTGGCTTTGCATTTTTCCATGAATTGCAAGGAAGATGCTTTGTCAAACGTGCTTGTTAACACCGGGTCGTCACTAAATATGCTTCCGAAGTCAACTTTGTCGAATTTATCTTATCAAGGAGCACCCATGAGGTATATCGGTGTAATTGTCAAAGCCTTTGATGGTTCGCGCAAAACGGTAATTGGTGAAGTGGACCTTCCAGTCAAGATAGGTCCAAGTGATTTTCATATTAATTTTCAAGTAATGGACATCCACCCGACCTACAGTTTCTTATTGGGAAGGCCATGGATCCATGAGGCGGGAGCTGTTACTTCCATGTTGCACCAGAAATTGAAATTTGTCAAGAATGGCAAGCTGGTGATTGTTGGTCGAGAGAATGAGCTATTGGTTAGCCATTTGTCATCTTTCTCTTATGTTGAGGTTGAGGATAAGGTTGGAACTCCATTCCAAGCCTTATCTATTGTTGCTGAAAAGAGAGTTGGGGCACCTATGTCCTCATTAAAAGATGCCCAAAAGATTGTTGAGGAAGGAACTATTAACCAGTGGGGCGCATGGTAGAGGTCTCCGACAACAAGGGCAGAACTGGCTTGGGGTTCCATAAAGGATCATCAACTATTAGATATGAAGATATGGGACTTAGCTTCCGTAGAGAAGGGTTCATTCATGGCAATGAACAACACTTAGCTGATGTGCTAGAGGAGGACGAAGAGGAAGACTACACCAACTTTGTAACGCATGGAAAGACGTGTAACGATTGGATTGCTGTTGATATTCCTGTTATTTTGCATCGATCTAAGTAATTTCTTTTATGTTTTAAAAAAAATCCTTCTCCTATGCCTAAGGGAGAAGTGAACATTGTTTGGGAATTTCAATTTGATCGTTAATGAAATTAATTATATTCATCCACATCTATGATGTTTGTTTTTACTTTTTGCTTTATTCTGAAAATGGTAATCACAAAAAACCATAAATAAACAATATAATTATCCATCTGCATAATATTTGGTCACAAATTCACTTCTCTAAAATCAAAATATCAAATCATTATACAGGTTGGTTCCTAACCCCATTGAATACAATGATCCTTCTCCTTCTCCAAATTTTGAATTCCCTGTGTTTGAGGCCGAGGAGGAAAGTGATGTAGAAGTGAGTGATGAATTATCTCGTCTACTTGAGCAAGATGAAAAGACCATTCAGTCGTTCAAAGAGCAAATTGAGCTAATCAACTTGGGTTCCGAGGATGATGTGAAGGAAGTCAAGATTGGGTCTTGCCTGTATCCAGATGTTAAGAAGGGGTTGATTAATCTTCTTCGAGAACATTCAGATGTGTTTGCTTGGTCCTATCAAGACATGCCTGGGTTAGATTCTGAACTTGTGGAGCATAGATTTTCGTTGAAACCAGAATGCCCTCCAGTCAAGCAAAAGTTGAGAAGAACGCATCCTGATATGGTTGTGAAGATCAAAGAAGAAGTGCAAAAGCAGATTGATGATGGTTTCCTTGTGACAGCTGAGTACCCGCAATGGGTGGCCAATATTGTTCCAGTGCCGAAGAAAGATGGAAAAGTCCGCATGTGCGTTGACTATAGAGATTTGAATAAAGCCAGTTCGAAAGATGATTTCCCTCTGCCACACATTGATATGTTGGTAGACAATACTGCTAAATTTAAAGTCTTTTCGTTTATGGATGGATTTTCCGATTATAATCATATCAAAATGGGACCCGAAGTTATGGAGAAGACCACATTCATTACACCTTGGGGAACATTCTGTTATAGAGTGATGCCTTTCGGTTTAAAGAATGCTGGTGCAACTTACCAAAGATCAATGATTACTCTTTTTCATGATATGATGCATAAAGAGATAGAAGTTTATGCCGATGACATGATTGCTAAATTGATTGATGAAGAGGAACATGTTGAGCATTTGTTGAAGCTATTCCAGCGTTTGAGGAAGTATAAACTCCGCTTGAATCCCAATAAGTGTAATTTTTGTGTTCGTTCTAGTAAGTTGTTAGGCTTTATTGTCAGCGAGAAGGGTATTGAGGTTGATCCTGCCAAGGTCAAAGCAATACAAGAGATGCCTGCGCCCAAATCAGAGACGTAAGTCAGAGGTTTTCTTGGCTGCTTGAGTTATATTTCCAGATTTATTTTCCACATGAATGCCATGTGTGCGCCTATATTCAAGCTTCTTCGGAAAGATCAGTCTTGTGATTGGACCGAAGACTGCCAGAATGCTTTTGACAGTATCAAGGAATATTTGCTTAGACCTCTGATTTTGTCTCCACCTGTTGAAGGAAGACTGTTGATCATGTATTTGACTGTGCTAGAAGATAGTATGAGTTGTGTTCTAGGTCAGCAAGATGAGACTGGAAAGAAAGAACTTGCAATTTACTACCTCAGTAAGAAATTCGCCGATTGTGAGACTCGGTATTCGATGCTTCAAAAGACTTGTTGTGCATTGGCTTGGGCTGCTAAGTGTCTGCACCAGTATATGTTGAATCATACCACTTGGTTGATATCCAAAATGGATCCAATCAAGTCTATATTTGAGAAACCTGCTTTAACTGGAAGGATTACCCGTTGGAAGATGTTGTTATCAGAGTATGATATCGAATACTGATCTCAGAAAGCGATTAAAGGTAGTATCTTGGCTGACCATTTGGCTCACCAACCAATTGAAGATTATCAGTCAGTGCAGTATGATTTTCCTGATGAAGAGATTTTGTACTTAAAAATGAAAGATTGTGATGAACCATTGCTTGAAGAAGGGCCAGAACCTAGTTCTCGCTGGGGAATGGTATTTGATGGAGCTGTTAATCAATATGGAAATGGCATTGGGGCAGTGATTATTACTCCTCAAGGCACGCATTTACCATTTACAGCTAGATTAACTTTCAAGTGTACAAACAACATGGAAGAATATGAAGCTTGCATTATGGGGCTTGAAGAGGCCATGAATCTCAGGATCAAGTATTTGGATGTCTTCGGTGATTCGGCTTTGGTTGTGAATCAAATCAAAGGTGAATGGGAGACGAATCAACCCGGCTTGATACCGTATAGAGATTATGCGATGAGTATTTCAACTTTCTTTACAAAGGTTGAGTTTCATCATATCCCTCAAGATGAAAACCGGATGGCAGATGCTCTTGCAACATTGGCATCCATGATTGTGGTGAAGTACTGGAATGAAGTTCCCAATTTATATGTAATGTGTCTTGATAGGCTAGTTCATGTGTTTGCTGTTGAAGAAATCAAAGACGAAAAGCCGCGGTATTATGATATCAAATGTTTCCTCCAAAGTCAGATTTACCCTCCTGGGGCATCTTTGAAAGATAAGAAGACTTTGAGAAGATTAGTCGGCACGGTTTTGCTCAGATGCGTGAATAGACACGAAGCAGACTTGTTGATGACCAAAGTGCATGAAGGTTCCTTTGGTACTCACTCCAATGGACATGCAATGGCGAAGAAGATGTTGCGAGCAGGTTACTATTGGCTAACAATGGAATCTGACTGTTGCAAGTTTGTGAAGAAATGCCATAAATGTCAAATATATGTTAATAAGATTCATGTTCCTCCGACACTATTGAATGTTATCTCTTCCCCGTGGCCCTTCTCCATGTGGGGAATTGATATGATTGGGATGATCGAGCCCAAAGCTTTGAATGGACATCATTTCATTTTGGTGGCAATTGACTACTTCACAAAATGGGTTGAAGCGACATCGTATGCAAATGTAACCAAGCAAGTTGTTGTACGGTTTATCAAGAATCATATTATATGCCGTTATGGTGTGCCAAGCAAGATCATTACTGATAATGGATCGAACTTGAATAACAATATGGTGGAAGCTCTTTGCAAAGACTTCAAGATTGCACATCATAATTCTTCTCCCTACAGACCTAAGATGAATGGGGATGTTGAAGCTGCGAACAATAACATCAAGAAGATTATTCAGAAGATGGTTGTCACGTACAAGGATTGGCATGAGATGCTCCTATTTTCTTTGCATGGGTATCGTACATCCATATGCACTTCAACAGGGGCAACCCCTTTCTCTCTTGTGTATGGTATGGAAGCAGTGCTCCCCATAGAGGTTGAGATTCCTTCATTGCGTGTGCTCATGGAATCCAAGTTGACTGAGGCTGAATGGTGTCAGACCAGGTTTGACCAATTGAATTTGATTGAAGAGAAGAGGTTAACTTCCATGTGGCATGGTTAATTATACCAGCAGAGAATGGAGAAAGATTTTAATAAGAAGGTCAGACCTCGTGTGTTCAGAGAAGGTGACCTTGTGCTCAAGAAGATTCTATCTTTCAAACCAGATTCTAGGGGAAATTGACTCCTAATTATGAAGGCCCATATGTTGTTAATAGAGCCTTTTCAAGCGGTGCTTTGATTCTTACAACTATGGATGGTGAAAAGTTCACTCGTCCTGTGAAAGCAGATGTAGTCAAGAAATACTTCGCCTAAAAAGAAAAGAACAGCTTGCTAAGTTGAAAACCCGAAAGGGCGGCTTAGGCAAAAATGAGCGTCTCGGTGGATTGAAAACCCGAAAGGGTGATCCAGGCAAAAATTAGAGACATAAAACAGAAAGAATTTCCCGATAAGTTGAGTACCTCACCTTGGGGAAACTTATGCAAAAATTAGGGATTGTGGCAAGTAACTGCACTCTGCTGATCTTCAAGGTTTCGAAGACTTGTTTGAGCACAAGGGCTGACACCAACTCTTCCTAGCAGCGGTCAAGAGCACAATGGATATCAAGAGTTGGTAGAAGGATTAAGGATCATTTGTATTCAATGTAACCCTTTTCCATGTAAATTACCATTTTCAACTTTGTAAAAATCTATGGAGTCTTGTCATTTACAGACTACCATTCCATTAAATAAAGTTGAGCTTTTATCCAATTGTTTCTGCTCTTATTTACTTCAGCCAATAGTTTTAAAATTTTATTATGATCATTTTGGAATTAAATTTTTAATCAAACTCAGTTTTTCTTAAATATATAAAAGCAAGAATCTTTTCAAAGCAAATTAAAAAGAAATATCAATAGCATTTTGATGGATAACAAGTCCTTAAGTGCGAAACATCGAAGGTTCCCGAAGCAGTTAACCCTTCGGGTATCCCTAGACGTTTGTGTTGATTTAGTTCCTCGGTGGAGTGTTTGATCCCCAATGGAGCTTTGTTCCTTGTCCTCAGCTGAGTTAGTTGATTCAGATACCCTGCGGCGTATTGTTATCCCCGACGGAGTTTCGGCCTTCCCCAGCGGAGTTCGTATTTCCTCAGCAAGGTGGATCTTCAGCAGAGATGGTTGATCTTCTCCAGTAGATCGCATTGGTTTCCTCGCCAATAGCCATTCAACTTGCTCCCATTTAGAGTTTTCTCCTGGTTTCTGAGCAGCTTTTGATTATTCTCTGTAGGGTTGTCTCCCATTTTTATGGTGTTGACCTAAAATTCCCCACAGATTGATGTTCTTTCCTTAGCAGATCTCCTCCTTCCCCAGCTAGGGTTGAGCCTTTGGGATGTTGATCTCTCTGTTCTCCAGTAGTTGTCTCCGTATTTTGTGGATTGACCGAGGATTACACCGATGATTCAAATTCTTTGCGATGCCTTTGTATCCTTTGTGATCGTGTTGTCAGCATAATCATCATATATACATATACATACACATTCATATAATTTCATGATTTGCATTATCATATTTGATTGATTCATTCGAGATTATTCTTTGTTATGGCGGTACTATATCCCCATACAAAATCGGGTGTCTGTCCTCCTTCAATTGTAGAGTGTCATCCCCTTAAGTAGAAAGACTTTAACCATTCTCCTTTCCCCCACCGAGTTTGTTTCCTCGTGGATGATTATTATTTCAGTTTCCTCCCCAGTTAATTATCTGGATGGAATCACTCCCCTTGGGTTATGTCCTCAATGGGTTGAGTCTTGATTGACTGTTTCTTTCTAGCTCTTACCTAGATAGATGCTTGAGTCCCCTAAGAGTCTATTGCCCAGTGACTGGCAATAGTCTTCTTAGTTTGCAGTTTGTTACATCTTGCCCAATACCCGACAAAAGTACCACAACTTTCCCAGTAGTGGAGTCCCTAGTTGATCTGTTTCCCTAGGAAGTATATCCTTGATATGTTCACCCTAACCAGTGACAAATATCTTTCTCTCCCCTGCTTGAGTTTATCCTTGATATGTTCATCCTAATGGATAACAGATATTCTTTCTTTGGTATTCTACCCAGTAAAAAGGTAGTTGTAATCCCTATTTTTATTCCCTAGAGAGTTAATCCTTGATATGTTCATCCTAACCGATGACAGGTTTCCTTCTCTTTGCGGTCTTCTACCCAGTAATCGGTAGTTGTAAATCCTGCTTTTGTTCCCTCCGCAGAGTTTATCCTTGATATGTTCACTTTAACCAGTGACGGATTCTCTCTCTTGGTATTCTATTCAGTAGCTGATAGATGTAATCCCTATTTTCTCCCTTCACAGAGTCTATCCTTGATATGTTCATCCTAACCGATGGCGGATTTTCTCTTTGATGGTCTTCTACCCAGCATTCGATAGATGTAATTATCTTTTGTTCAGTTGGTATATCCTTGATATGTTGATCCTAACCGATGACGGGTATCCTCATTGGCAATCCCAGGCAAGTCTATCCTTGATATGTTCATCTTAATTGGCGACGGATTTTCTTCCCTGTCGAGTTTATCCTTGATATGACATCCTAACCGATGACGGATATTCTCACCCTTGATCTTCTGCCCAGTAACTGGTAGTTGTAAATCCTATTTTTCTACAGTTTTCCCCAGCAAGGCTATTATTACCCAGTAACCGATAATGAATACTCCCTCCTGGAATCCTCAGCGAGTCATCCTTGATATGTTCATCCTAACCGGTGACAGATTTCCTCTCTGTCAGATCTTTATTATCTCCTTACCCTGTAACAGGTAGTAGATAATAGATTTCTGCTCCTCCTATGTTGAAGTTTATCTTCCCCAGTTGAGTTGAGTGCACATTTCCTTAGAGAAATCGTGTTCCCTGCATGATTCAAGTACTTCAGTTTTATCCTGACTTACTCGTATCCCCTGCAGATGTTTTTAGCTCCCCGGATGAGTCTTTTCCATGTTTGTATGGAATCCCTCGAGTCCCCCAGTTAGTTTTAAGTCGTAGCCTGGCCTACGCATAACTCTTTTTTATCCCCTCAGAGTCTTTGTCTCCCCATTGAGTTTTCCTTACGGAATGCGTTTTACTCCTACGGACTTTCGGTCTCTCCCATTTCTTTTCCTTTGTGGCAATATTTCCCCACAAAGAATTAACTTTTGCATTCATATCATATGCATCATGAGGTCTCTTAGGGACCAAAATTTGTTTCTATATGTTGTTAGTTAAGCCCATTCTACTGAGTCGACATGAAGATTTTAATCTTCACCTCCTCAGTTAGAATGTCCTTAAATAGGGGCAGCAGTAAGACCCTAATTTTGACCCTAAGATCCCTCATGCAATTCCATCATATGCCTTAGCATTTGGATCATACCTTGGCATCCTCCTTACCCCTTTTTCATTGGGTTTGTTTTGGGAGAGATGAGCAAGCACTATGTGATTGTATCATACTTGTATTTTATCATTTCACTAACCAAAATACCAAAAATATGTCTTTGCATTTGCCTAACTCTTTTGTAGGTAGGGCATGATCTCCATTGATCTATCAAGTTCACATCTAGGGTTTGAGACCCTCATGACAAAGAGCACAACCATGGATTGATTCAAGGATGGCCATAAACATAATATATGGGTCCCAATGATCTCTACATGTTATACTGATCAATTTTTCTTCAAGAGTTTGAGGGTGATTTGCCTTGGAAACCCTAGTTTGACTAGGTATCTTGAGTAACTTCTCCACCAAGCTATCTCACCATTGATCAAATTTCTCAAGGGAAACTTCAAAATTCATCATATTATGCATATATGATCTACCATGAGCCTAGAAAGTCAAGAGAATTGAAGATTAGCAAGTTGGTCGATGGTGGTTGGCCAGATGAATTGATTTGATCAAAACTGGGTCTCCCTAGACCCTATCTCCTACAATTTTCACTATATGAAAATTATTCCAAGAGAAAACTTACTATAAATGACATTACAAACAACTTTCATGTTGAGACCTAGAGCTAGTTTTGCTTGGAAAATCATTTTCTATGTTGAAACATTATAAGTCATTTTGTCTAAACCCTAATTTGAAAGTCAACTTCCCAAGGCAATAACTTGCTCAATTTTTATGAGATGAAATATTTCCTATTTGAACAATCAAATATAAGATGTCTACTTCAACTTTGATGTTTGGAGTGAGAGATAATTCAACTTTTATGAGCATGTGATATGAGGTTACGTTATAGGTCACTTTTGACCTATACCATTGATCAAGTGATTTTTCCAAACTTCAAAAATGCATAACTCTATCATTTCAAATCCAAATGACATGAAATTGGTGACCATTTTGAAGGTATTTGAAAGATATACAAAATTGATGAAGACACGTTTCTCATTTGAAGCTCACATAAAACGTTAAGCAAGGTCGAATATTGAGACATATGGCTTGACACTTAGAAAAAATTTCAATATGTTAAAATTTCTAAACTTTCACCTCAAAATTCTTCAAGCTCCAAGCTCCAAATGGAAAAGTGTGGAACATGAAAGTTGTTCCTCTTGATCTAACCTTTCCAAAAAGTCCAAGTTTATTTATTTTGGACAAGAAATGAGAAGGCTTCACATGACTTGAACATGGTATCATCATTTGGCAAGATTGAACTTCAAACATCCATGCATAATTGCCTAGCATTCCAACATGACTTCAGCCTTGCTTACACTCAATTATGGATCAGATGGATTGATTTCATGGGCCTGCACACGGCCTTGCCCTCATGTATCACACATTGCTAGTTTTGGAAGTTCACTTCAAGTGTGCAAATATCAATTGTATTGGCTATAAATAAAGCTCCATATGCTCAGAATTTGATACACATTCGCACCAGCTTTGATCCCAAACCTCTAACCCTCTCATTCCAAAGGATAATTCTGAAAACTTCACTTAAAATTGAGTTTGAATTCGCACTGTTTTGAGATTCAAAACTCAAGGGATCCAAGACGTTTTATGCATTCAATTCTTCTTCCGCAAACATTTGGAGTGAGATCAAGCACGAGCCAAGGCCAGAACAGCTGAATCCTGACCTACATTGAAGGTATTTTCTAGAAATTTTAATCTCTTCGATTCTCTCTCAATCTTGCTCAATTCTCTTGATTCTTTGGTTGTCTGAAGTCCTACCAATATAGGCAAGAAGATTGAGTTGCTTTGAGGCCAAATAGAAGCAACTCAGTTCATGTACCTCAAATTTCAACTCCATGTATCTCTCAATATACTTGGAGTTAGGATAAATTGAGGTCAGATTCGTGCTCAGTGCCATTTTTACTTTGAAATCATGTCATTCTTTTTAATTCTGGTGATGGTTATAACTGAACTAGTCTGACGAGGCTCGCTTGAGAAGGAGACCGGAGTTGTAGCTCTGGTGGTGAGCTGGCGTGTTCAGAGCCACATGATCCATTTGAAATGAAATAATCTCGTGCATTAGTTTGAATTACCTTTCCTGTGGCGCGCTGACTCAGGCGTATCATGGATTGCGCGCTTGTGACCACTTGATCTGCCACCTCAATTAATGAGGGAGATCAAGTGGTCCTCGTTTTTTCTGATAATTTAATTTCCATTTTAATCCTTTTATTTTCATTAATTCATATTAATTTTAATATTGATCCAAAAAATATGGGAGTTTCACCAAAAAATATCAAATAATTTCCTCTTTCATATTCTGAATTAAAATTTTTTTGGATCACTATTAATATTTTTCATGATTTAATTGATTTTGCATTTGTTTTTAATTGTTTAAAAATACTTTTAAATGTCCAAAAATTATGAAATTTTTTCTCCAAGGTCCTCTGACCTTGTTTGACCTATGATAAATCTCATGGCCATTTGTTTGGTGTTTTGATGAGGTTTTAGGAATTGGACAAACCATATTTAATTTAAATGCCTTATTTTAGTATTTTTAACTTGAATAAATGCCAAATAAATTTGTTGACCAATTGTGATGACTTGTTTGAGTTTGATTATTGTTGTTGGGCCTTGGTCAAGGTTGATTTGACTTTGTCAAACTAATATCATTGGATTTAGGGGATTGATGGAATGTATATTCCATCTCCCAAAATGAATGAATGATATTAATTTGGTAAAAGTCCTTCTTTGACCAATTTGAGTTTTCACCTATCCCCCTCCCACTTCATCTCATTACTATTCTTCATTCATTACTTCCATTTGGCCTATGATATCTCAAAATCCTAAGGCTAGTTGATTGAAAAATTAACATGAGTATGGATGAGATTAGGTCACACCTTTTGCATATTCTTTTTGTGTGTGGTATGTTTCATGAGCATAGTCTATTATACTATTTCTCTAACATGCATTAACACCAAAATTCTATTTCCCAACCTCAAATAGTTGTGACTTCTACATAAGTCCAATTACGATTGCTTAACATAGCGCTAAATTTGTGATATAAAAGGCATAAGCATTCTAGTTAGTGAGATTGTAAGTCTCCCCTCTTTCATGGTATTGTGTGGAAACTTGGTCTTATTTCCTTCCTTTGGAAGATGTCTTCGTTCAAGGATCTATGCTTGTGATAAGTGGGTTGAGTGTTCTCCAAAGAATGTCTTAAAATGAAAAGAAAAATCCAAACAATACTAACTTCTAACCTATTAACTACTAACTTTTAATTTCAATCCCTTTACTTTAATGCCATTTAATTCTAGCTTTTATACATTTGCCATTGTTCATATCTGTAGGTGTTTAATTGGCTGCATTATATGGTAAAACACTAGATGGTTACTAATGTCTTGACTGATGTCATGACATGTATGTGTGACTACAGTGTAGTTACTGCAGGACTAGCTAACACAGGACTTATTGAATGTCAAACTGGATGCTGTGACATTCATACCTGTCAACAGATACTAAGGAATAGAACAGCAGGTGTTCTGTTAGAACTTAGTATCTATTTCCAGTCTGGTTATCAAGGAAAGACCAGACCTGGCATAAGGCCTACTGACTGAATGTCAAACTGGATGTTATGACATTCATCATTGACAGCAGCTGCTGAAGATTAGACAGAGTGGTGTTCTGCTATACTTCAGCATGTAACTTAGTTTGTTCTTCAAAAGAATAACAGAACTAACTTAAGGCCAATTGTGTAAATGTTAAGTTGGACACTTTGACATTTATTAATGTAAGTTTTCACTGTAGTATGGTCATTTTGATCATGTACAGGTCAGCAAAATTGTACAATCTTGATGTCAAGCTGAATGTCGTGACATTCATGCCTGACAGAATATGCTATATTGTAGGTTGTTCAGTTTTCTGTTTCATCTTTTTCTCAGGCTATTCTTCAGGAAGTCAACAGCTTAGAGAAAAACCAGGAAATCAACAACCAATCTACATTCAATGAACCTAACAAATAGCCAATTTGTTAGTAACCTAAATGTTGAATTTATGGGAACTTGTGTGACCTTAAATTCAGGAGAATACAGGTGCAAAAGCCCAGGATACTGCAATATAAAAGGAAGGCGTTCCTTCATTCAGTTTCAGGGATTTTGAGGCGTGAAGATTTTGTGTGTCCATCATACTTCACTGCTGTATTTGTGTGAGTCTTGTATTAGACGTATCTTGTAAGCCAAGTCATTATCAAGTAGATGATAGCTTTGGCATAGGGTGTTCATTGAATTGTAAGTGTTGTGTCACTCAAAGCTTTTAAGCGTGAGTGTTGTGTATCTTGATTAAAGCTGTGAAGCACAATCAAGAGTTGTTTGAAGTGTGACTTCAACTTGTCTTTAATATTGTTTAAAGATAGTAATCACTAAGGTGATTGAGGGGGAGTGAGTAGGAACTCTGATCTTAGGTTAAGATTGAAATTGCATTGGGTAGGGATTAAGTGATAAGTTGTAAACGGGTGAGTTTAGCTTTGAATTGATACTACTAATAGTGGATTTCCTCCCTGGCTTGGTAGCCCCCAGACGTAGGTCATGTTGGACTGAACTGGGTGAATAATTACTTGTGTTATTTACTGCACTTACTGTTAAGTTCTGCATAATCCCTGTCTGTGCAGAATTGGATGTCATAACAACCAGTGTGACATCTAAAGTCTGATAACTAGAATTTCAATTGGCACAGAGCAGGCACCCTGCCTGTGAACTTCTGGGTGAGATCTAGGGAAGTTACTTTCTAGTACCATGGACAAGGATTTAGGACACTCAAACAGACCACCCATGTTGGATGGCTCTAATTATGATGACTGGAAGCCTCGTATGATAGCCTTCTTAAGGTCTCTAGACAGCAAAGTCTGGAGAGCTGTCAACAAAGGATGGGAACATCCAATGAGGATAGGTGAAGATGGAGTTAGTGTGCAGATTCCTGAAGAAGAGTGGGACAAGGAGCAAGAGGCATTAGCTCTTGGAAATTCCAAGGCCTTGAATGCATTGTTCAATGGAATCAGCAAGAACATCTTCAGGCTGGTACACCACTGTGAACTAGCTAAGGAAGTTTGGGATACCCTCAAGGTAACTCATGAAGGTACTTCCAAGGTGAAGATGTCCAAACTTCAGATGCTGACCACCAAGTTTGAAAATCTGAGGATGAAAGAGGATGAGACTAATAATGACTTTCACATGAATATTCTTGAAATTGCAAACACCTCTGGTGGACAAGGTGGAAAATGGCTGAAGAGAAACTTGTAAGAAAGATTCTCAGGTCCTTTCCTAAGAGATTTGCAATGAAGGTCACAGCCATAGAGGAGGCGCAGGACATCTGCAACATGAAGGTGGATGAACTCATTGGTTCCCTCCAAACCTTTGAAATGGGCTTGGGTGAGTATGCTGAGAAGAAGAACAAAAGCATAGCTTTTGTATCTAATGCTGAAGAGGAGTCAGAAGCAGGATATACTGGAGGTGATGAAAGTATATTAGAAGCCTTAGCCATGCTTGGGAGACAGTTAACAAGTTCGTGAAGAAGATTGATCAAAGAGGTAGACCTAATGTCAAGAACATCCCGTCTGACATTAAGAAAAGATCAACTTCTGATGAGAAGTTCAATCACGGCAAGGGAATCCAGTGTCATGGTTGTGAAGGGTATGGACACGTCAGAGCTGAATGCCCTACTTACCTCAAATTGCAAAATAAGGGGCTAACTATCACATGGTCTGAAGGAGACTCTGAAAGTGAATCTGAAGGAGAATCTGCCAAACATGTCACTGCACTAACCAGTGTTTGTGCCTCTGAAGATGACTCAAGTGCAGATGAATTGACCTTTGATGAACTTGCTGCAGCCTATAAGAAGCTGTGTTCCACCATTGCAGAAGTGCGTGCACAAGGAGAAAAGCAAAAGAAACTCATCAAGGAACTGGAAGATGAGAGACAGATGCAACTGTCTGTCATAGAGGGTCTAAATGGTGAGATAACCCTGCTGACCTCCAAGCTGAATCAGATGACTAAATCCATCAGAATGATGAATAAGGGAACTGACACCTTGGAGGAGATTCTAAAGGTGGGACAGCAGTCTGGAACCAAATCTGGCCTTGGATTTGGGAAAAGATCCTCAACTGAACACAAACGCCCAATGGCTAAAGTTCAGAAGTTCAAGCGGAAGTCAAAGCCAATGTCTCAACATCGAGGAACTAGGATGAATGATCATCAGAAGAGGAAATACCAGGAGTGGAGGTGTCACCACTGTGGTAGGCTTGGTCATATAAAAGCCTTCTGCTACTGGATTCATGGTTTCCCTAACCAAGCCTTGCATGTTAAGCCTAAGCATAAAACACATAAGCGCTATGCTTCCATTAAGAAGCAACAATGGTATGCTAGGATAGCACACACTGCTCTAAGGGCTTCTTCCAGAGAAGACTGGTACTTTGACAGTGGATGCTCAAGACACATGACTGGTATGGAAAATCTACTGGTAGATATTCAACCTCACACTACCAGCTATGTGACCTTTGGTGATGGTGCCAAAGGAAAAATAAAAGGTGTGGGCAAACTAGACTGTTCTGGAGTGCCAAAACTGAATAATGTGCTGTTAGTAAGAGGACTAACTGCAAACCTCATCAGCATAAGTCAGCTGTGTGATCAAGGGTTTCATGTTCAGTTTACTAAGGAGCTATGCATTGTGACAAATGGTGACAATCATGAAGTTATGAGAGGAACCAGGTCTAAAGATAACTGCTACCTGTGGGAACCTGAAGTCTCAAACCTTTCCACAACATGCTCCTCAGCCAAGGAAGAACAGGATGTGAAGTTGTGGCATAGACGTCTTTGACATCTCCACTTTCGGGGAATGAAGAAGATAATATCCAAGGAAGCTGTCAGAGGAATTCCAAAGCTCCTGATTGATGAAGGAAGAGTCTGTGGAGAATGCCAGGTGGGCAAGCAAACCAAGATGTCACATCCAAAGCTGGGACATCCCACAACCTCCAGAGTTCTGGAACTGTTGCACATGGACCTAATGGGACCTATGCAGGTTGAAAGTCTTGGTGGGAAGAAATATGCATACGTGGTGGTGGATGACCATTCCAGATACACGTGGATAAGCTTCATCAGAGAGAAGTCAGATACATTTGATGTCTTCAAATACCTGTGCATAAGATTTCAAAGGGAAAAGGACAGTTGTGTGGTCCGGATTAGAAGTGATCATGGTACGGAGTTCAAGAATTCCAAGTTTGATGAGTTTTGCTCGTCTGAAGGAATAAGTCATGAGTTCTCCTCACCTATAACTCCTCAGCAGAATGGAATAGTTGAAAGAAAAAATAGAACTATTCAAGAATCTGCCAGAGCAATTATTCATGCAAAGAAGCTCCCCATGCATTTCTGGGCAGAAGCAATGAACACAGCATGCTATGTTCACAACAGAGTCACCTTGAGAAAAGGAACCTCCTCCACTCTATATGAAATATGGAAAGGCAGAAAACCCACTGTGAAGTACTTTCATATCTTTGGAAGTAAATGCTACATTCTCACAGATCGTGAACAGAGAAGGAAGCTAGATCCCAAAAGTGATGAAGGTATATTTTTGGGATACTCCACAAACAGCAGAGCCTACAGAGTGTTCAACTACAGGACCAATGTCCTGATGGAATCCATAAATGTCATTGTGGACGATAAAGAGGAAGGAACCGATGTCATGGAGGATGTTGAAATATTCCTTGACAGTTCAACTGACAGTCCAGTCAAGTCTGAAGAAGTACAGGAACCTCCTCCTGAATGTGAAGTAGATGTAACCACCAAAGTGCCATCTATCAGAATTCAGAAAGACCACCCTAAGGATCTTATCATAGGGGATCCCACCAGTGGTGTAACTACCAGGTCAAGAGGAATAAACTCAAATTCCTTCTTTGTATCTAAGGTTGAACCAAAGAATGTGAAGGAAGCCCTGACTGATGAATACTGGATCACTGCCATGCAAGAGGAACTTGAGCAGTTCAAAAGGAATGAAGTCTGGGAGCTAGTTCCAAGACCTGAAGGGACCAACATCATTGGTACCAAGTGGATCTACAAAAACAAGTCTGATGAGAAAGGAGTAATTACTAGGAATAAAGCAAGACTAGTAGCTCAAGGATACACTCAAGTTGAAGGGGTAGATTTTGATGAGACATTTGCTCCTGTGGCTAGGCTTGAGTCCATCAGATTGCTGTTGGGGGTAGCATACATCCTGAAGTTTAAGCTATTCCAAATGGATGTGAAGAGTGCATTCTTGAATGGCTACCTGAATGAAGAAGTCTATGTGGAACAACCTAAAGGGTTCTGTGATCCTAACCAACCTGAGCATGTATACAAGTTGAGGAAAGCCTTGTATGGGTTGAAACAAGCACCTAGAGCATGGTATGAAAGGTTAACCGAATTTCTGACCTCAAATGGATACAGAAAGGGTGGCATAGATAAAACCTTGTTTGTGAAGGATGAAGAAGGCAAAATCATGATAGCTCAAATCTATGTTGATGATATAGTCTTTGGTGGAATGTCAGAACAAATGGTTCAAAAATTTGTTCACCAGATGCAGTCTGAGTTTGAAATGAGTCTAGTGGGAGAACTGACCTATTTCCTTGGAATGCAAGTAAACCAAATGGAGGACTCTATGTTTCTCTCCCAAAGCAAGTATGCCAAGAACATAGTTAAGAAGTTTGGTATGGATAATGCTAGGCACAAGAGGACTCCTGCTCCCACTCATCTGAAGTTAACCAAAGATGATGGAGGGCCTAGTGTTGATCAATGCCTGTATAGAAGCATGATAGGTAGCCTGCTGTACCTAACTGCAAGTAGACCTGACATTTCTTATGCAGTTGGAGTTTGTGCCAGATATCAAGCAGAGCCTAAGGTGAGCCACTTGAATCAAGTCAAACGGATTCTCAAGTACATCAATGGGACATGTGACTATGGGATGCTGTACTCACATGGGTCTGAGCCTGTCCTATCTGGGTATTGTGATGCAGACTGGGCTGGGAGTGCTGATGACAGAAAAAGCACATCAGGTGGATGCTTCTTCATAGGAGACAACCTCATATCTTGGTTCAGCAAGAAGCAGAACTGTGTCTCTCTGTCCACTGCAGAGGCTGAATACATAGCGGCTGGAAGCAGTTGTTCCCAACTGGTTTGAATGAAACAGATGCTCACTGAGTACAATGTCACTCAAAATGTCATGACATTGTTCTGTGATAATCTCAGTGCCATCAATATCTCCAAGAATCCCATCCAACACAGCAGAACCAAACATATTGACATTAGGCACCACTTCATCAGAGATCTGGTGGAAGACAAGGTGATCACTTTGGAACATGTAGCCACGGATCTTCAACTGGCTGACATATTTACAAAGGCTCTGGATGCTACTCAGTTTGAAAACTTGAGGAGCAAACTGGGAATATGTCTCTCTGAGACCTTATAGCAACCACTGATGTTTGGGATAAATTGTTTAATATCTCTTCCTATTAAACAATTTGTACTAGGCTATGATTGGTCACCAGATCATAGCTATGCTACCTGCAACAAGGGTGGCTACAGGAGGGTAAGGAGACACCCTACTGTGAGAAGGCCAATGTATCTGCAGGAGTTCAAGGATGCTGTTCATGCAGGAGTGGTTCTGGATGTCAGAAACAACATCATGGCATCTGATATGGTGGTACCTACTGTAAAGCAAAAGTGGGTGATTACTTGATCAAAGCTGTGAAGCAAGATCAAGTGGATGGTAACTTGGTTAAAACTGTGAAGTAAAACCAAGTCTATAACTCTGTCGTTATTCTCTGGTTATGTAGTTGGCTTTGGCAACATTTTTGACAAAAAGGGGGAGTAACCCCTGAACAAACAGAGTGGGTGTCTCTACAACAGACACTCATGGGTCTCTACAACAGACTCTCAGGACGACAGATTCCTCCCCTGCAGAAATTGTGTGTGAAGTTTCTATTTAACTTCCATGTGTGTGAGTGTGCTGCCACTCTGAGTGTATTAGCTAGTATTATTTCCTGCTAGGTGTGTGATTCTGCTGCTATGAACTCTGTTATGGGGATCAAAGTGTTTTAGCCAAAAATTTGCCAAAGGGGGAGTTTGTAGGTGTTTAATTGGCTGCATTATATGGTAAAACACTAGATGGTTACTAATGTCTTGACTGATGTCATGACATGTATGTGTGACTACAGTGTAGTTACTGCAGGACTAGCTAACACAGGACTTATTGAATGTCAAACTGGATGCTGTGACATTCATACCTATCAACAGATACTAAGGAATAGAACAACAGGTGTTCTGTTAGAACTTAGTATCTATTTCCAGTCTGGTTATCAAGGAAAGACCAGACCTGGCATAAGGCCTACTGACTGAATGTCAAACTGGATGTTATGACATTCATCATTGACAGCAGCTGCTGAAGATTAGACAGAGTGGTGTTCTGCTATACTTCAGCATGTAACTTAGTTTGTTCTTCAAAAGAATAACAGAACTAACTTAAGGCCAATTGTGTAAATGTTAAGTTGGACACTTTGACATTTATTAATGTAAGCTTTCACTGTAGTATGGTCATTTTGATCATGTACAGGTCAGCAAAATTGTACAGTCTGTTTTCTGGAAAAATAGACTCAGCATATGGACCTTGATGTCAAGCTGAATGTCGTGACATTCATGCCTGACAGCATATGCTATATTGTAGGTTGTTCAGTTTTCTGTTTCAGCTTTTTCTCAGGCTATTCTTCAGGAAGTCAACAGCTTAGAGAAAAACCAGAAAATCAACAACCAATCTACATTCAATGAACCTAACAAATAGCCTATTTTTTAGTAACCTAAATGTTGAATTTATGGGAACTTGTGTGACCTTAAATTCAGGAGAATACAGGTGCAAAAGCCCAGGATACTGCAATATAAAAGGAAGGCGTTCCTTCATTCAGTTTCAGGGATTTTGAGGCGTGAAGATTTTGTGTGTCCATCATACTTCACTGCTGTATTTGTGTGAGTCTTGTATTAGACGTATCTTGTAAGCCAAGTCATTATCAAGTAGATGATAACTTTGGCATAGGGTGTTCATTGAGTTGTAAGTGTTGTGTCACTCAAAGCTTTTAAGCGTGAGTGCTGTGTATCTTGATTAAAGCTGTGAAGCACAATCAAGAGTTGTTTGAAGTGTGACTTCAACTTGTCTTTAATATTGTTTAAAGATAGTAATCACTGAGGTGATTGAGGGGGAGTGGGTAGGAACTCTGATCTTAGGTTAAGATTGAAATTGCATTGGGTAGGGATTAAGTGATAAGTTGTAAACGGGTGAGTTTAGCTTTGAATTGATACTACTAATAGTGGATTTCCTCCCTGGCTTGGTAGCCCCCAGACGTAGGTCATGTTGGACTGAACTGGGTGAACAATTACATGTGATATTTACTGCACTTACTGTTAAGTTCTGCATAATCCCTGTCTGTGCAGAATTGGATGTCATAACAACCAGTGTGACATCCAAAGTCTGATAACTAGAATTTCAATATCATTCTAATTGTTATGTTAATGCAATTTTCACTTTGTCCACTTGGACCATATTGTGTGATATATTTTGTTTGTGTATAATTTGTTTGTTTGTGTGGCCTTTGGCCATTAATGTACATAATAACAACACAAACCATAAAAAAAGTTTTGTGTGGATTGTTGGCTTGATCTTTGACAAATGGACTTAGAATTTAGGCAATATTCCTACGCTAAAGGACTTGGCCAATGCCAACTTATTGTGAAACCAAGTGTTGCAATTTGAAACTTCATCTGATACATCATTCAAGTTCCTTCTGAGTTCATCTGCAACATGATCATTGTGAAGCTGTTATTTTGAACCTGTGACTTGTGAAATTCATCTGTTACATGGGTTATTTTGAAGAAGATCATGGAATGGATAAGCTTGGATGTGGCCATCTTTATGTGATGCCTTTTTTCTTCAAGATTAATATAATTGTGCATTTGTGTGTTGCTTGATTCTAAAAGTCCAAGAGAATTCTGGGTTTCTAGTGACATTCTTGTCTATTGGATTGCTACCCATTTGTTCAGATCTTTTCAACTCTAAACTTTTAATTTTGTACATAGGATAGTCTCTTCATCCTCTCCCCACTTTCTTTAATTTCAAAATCTCTCCCTCTCTTTTTCAAAACCTTCTTTGATTGAACTTATTTTGTTCTAAACTTTGACCACATCGCAAAAAGATAGAAACTTTGGCCTTATGCCATTGCATTTTTTCAAACTTCTTTTCTTAAATCAACCTTGTGAGTAAATGTAATTATACTTGACTTAAACTTTCAAAAATCCAAAAAAAAACTAACTCATTCAAAACATGTTTAAGCCTTTTGCCTTTCAAACTCAATTTTTGTTAAAAAGCAATGCATCCACTTTGAAATTTGTATCACGAACTACGAGGCTTTGACCCCTCATTTTTATGTTGGTACGTAGGCACAAGACCAAAGGTCTTGTCAAACACAAAAATATAATTAATGAATTCTTTTCTTATCCCCCCATTCTATTTGTTTGTAAACATCACTTTATACCAAGTACATATGCATACAAAAAGGGCTCCCTAGGAGTACCTAGGACACTTTGGGTGCTAACACCTTCCCTCTGTGTAACCAACCCCATTGTCTGTAATCTCTGACATTTTATTGGTTTTGATTTGATAACTTCTTACTTTTGAGTTTTGTTCATACTTTTTTCCCTTTCCCTTGGAAACAATAAAAGCGCGGTGGCGACTCTTGTTATTTGATCTCTAGGTTATCCATAGCTTGATGGTCATGAATTTACCTCTACAAGTTGGTTAATGAGTGATGAACTCAGTTAGTTTGGTTGGTTTAGATTGATTAATAAGTGAGTGAAATGAATCTTGACTGACTGTTGTTGGTTAGGCTTAGGTTACATTCATGTTGAAATGATTTGGTGAATTGCTATCCAAGTTGCAGGTTATCCCTAACTTACCTTGGTTTGGCTTGAAATGATGGAGAATGAATGTTAGTGGCCTTGATGCACAAACTGGCTGTTGTATGTAGCATTGAAATGGATTTGCCTTGAAGCTTGAGTGATGGCCTGCTAAAAAGGTTCACTCCTCAACATTAACTTGGTTAGTGAATTGTGGGCAATGTGAGGTTTCTATTGTTTTGCACCTTACCAGTTTTGATTTCTTTTGAACAACACTGGATTGTTATAGCTTGTTAAACAGGGTACTGATGTGGTTGTTGTATGCTGATTTGGCTTGTTATGGATTGTTATGGCTTGTTGCCATTCATGATGAAGACCATATTGCAAGGCATTGTTTGAGCATGACTGTAGGTTTGTAGGCAAATAGCCATTGATGCATATGCTTGGACTGCTGTTGAGCTAAGGATTTGCATTGCTTGAAATGCCATGATGTCATGATACTGCAACCTCAAAGTAAAAACTATTGAGGTTTATTGCATGATGCAGGATGTTTGCAGGTGTACATGTTCTAGTTCAAGGTTGCTTCCTGATTGCATTTGAACATGACTGAATCATGTTAACCCTTTGCCAATTTAATTGTGGTTCAACTGCACTGATGTTGTTGTTTGGCTGCAGGTTTGGTTCTACCTTATTGACTGAAATATGGTTGGCTTGATTGTTGGATGCAGGGTCTGCTTAAGGCTCAATGCAGGTTAATCTTGCTGCAATGTTAGGTATCATGGATGGTTGAATTTGCAGACATGGTGCATATGGTTGTAGGTCTTGTGTTGTAATATGGTCTATTATTTGCTAGCAGAATTATCCATGTGTTGTGCTATTGTTGGACTTGGCTCATCTTTGTGCAGGTATAACTTGGTCTTGGTAAGGTTTTGGTAGGGTGGGGATTTAATCAAGGTTTTATGAATACTGTTGCATGCATTGCTGATGCTTCCTTGTTTGGACTATTTGCATGGCTAGTGATGTTGAATTATTAGCATGGTTATGTTGTGAGGCAGGGATGCAATTTTCGTGCTTGCATTACTCATTCTACAGCAGGTAAATCATGCATTTCAAATCATGTTAGTCTTCAATACTTGGCTTAATCCTACCCTTGTTTGTGCATTAGGTTTTCATGAGATCATGCTAGGTAAGTTGTTTGAGTGATTGCAGGATGGTACATTGCTAGTAGGATTTGGTTTAGTCTCACAAAATGATCATGATGCATTGATGCTTCAGTTGCAACATGCCTTGCAGGTTGGTTTGTGAATTGGTTTGTTTGTTTTTGGTGGTTATTCACATGTCATGACAACATTTGGTTGTATGGGTCTGTTGCTGCAGGAAGGTTCCCATGTCGCATCTCCCATGAGCCATCACCATCATAAACTGCAAGTGTGAGCATGTTCAGCTGGTTATCAACTGGTTGTGTGGTTATGGTGCTGCTACAAGGCTGCAGGTAAGGCAAAGTGTAGCATGGCATTGAACTGACTACTGCAGCAGCAGGGCTAACATGTCACGTATCTCCATTGGCTTGGTCACACATTTCAATGGTTTAATGTGTAAGGTTCTTTTGCAGCTAAGGGATATGAGAAAGGGACAATGGTTGGACTGTTAGAGGACTTCTTCGTCATTGATTAGGGGCAGGCTAAGGGCAATGGTCAATGTTAAAAAAAGCCAAAATGATGTGGTGCACAACATGTATTACTTGCAATGGAAACAACCAAGAAAAACATCAACAAACATGAAGATTGGATGACACATTGAAGCAAAGGGCCATGCCAAGTTTGGATAGTCAAGAGCAAGTGAGGGTTGACTTTGGTCAAAGTTGACCAAAAAGTCAAATGTTGACCAAAGTCAACAAATGGTCAAAAATGCATTTTATTTGTATTTTCTTTGTAAATGGACAATGGATTATTGGTTAGGGTGAAATTTAGGGTTTTTGGATTTTGGGTTGACTGTGGTCAAAGTTGATCAAAAAGTCAATTGTTGACCAAAGTCAACATTTGGTCAAAAATGTCAAGACTTGTATTTTCTTATGTATAATCACGTGTAATGGTTTAAAATGACATGAAATGGATTGAAATGGTTTGAAAAATGATTTGAATTTTGTTTCACAATTGGTTTATTCATGACTTGAATGTTTGACTTTTGAAAGGAAAATGACTTGACTGATAATGTATGGGTAACAAGGCCATGAAATGAGATCATAAGATTAGGGTTTTGATATAATATTTATGAATCAATGGCATGACTAGCAAGTGGCTTGAAACACAAGAAGCTTGGTTGTTTAGATGACCAGGACCATAGATGTATTCACAATCACATGAATAACACCATGACATTGGACCAAGACCAAAGCTCATATAGGCCCAAAGTAAGGTTAGGCCAAGCATGCTGATAAAAAGGGAAGATTGAGGAGTCATGGATGCACAGTTAGGCCACCTAGTTCATCTGATTCACCATCTCCTGATTAGGGTTTCGAAGACCAAGACAAGGCATGGGGAAGCTCCATGAGATCATGCCTTGAGAGTTAGGGCTTTGAAGGCCCTAGAGGATTGCCGGGCAAATCTCGAATCCAAGCCTTCACCACCACAATTAGGGTTTCACATCTATCATGCTGATGATATGGTTAGACCAAGCCTTTAAGCCTTGTCAACCACACAAGCCCTAGCTTCATAAGCCCAAGTTTTTGAATCCATGATGAATGATACATGTGGATGAATTATGAATGTATGCAAGTGATCTTCTAATCAAGTGGTTGGATGAATAAGTAAGAAAAGGGGAGGGCAAATTTTGGGGTACAACAGTTGCCCCTATTTAATCTTCTTAAACCTGAATACAAGAATTGCGGGATCTTTTCAGGTATTCGAGGTGGAAGGTGATTAAATATCAACATACCCGAAATTTGCTTGGACAGGTGGTTGAAGTTATCCCATACTTTGGGTGTTCACACAAGGTATTATGGGGAAGATGCTATATGTAGTGCATGATGTATGCTTATTTTGTATGATGCATGTTTGTTTGCTTATTTATCATTTGTGGGGATGAGTTTTTATTACGATGGGAACTCTGAATCGTCATCGAAGATTGGAAGTCAATCGTTGTGAAACTTAGGTGATGCCAACACTGTTGTCAAGGAATCTTTTCCTGTTGAGGGGCACCGAAATGCTGGAACCAACGTGGCATCCCAGCTGATTGGGTGTCACAGGCATTCAAGTAAAACCATTTTTGAGTCACTGGTCATCTTTCAAGTTTATAGGGTTTTAATAGTAACGCAAAATGTTTCTCTTTAGTGAAGCTTTTTATTATTCCCCAAAATTTTAAAGAACTACGTGAGTAAGACAAATCAATTATTTTGCATACAAAACACAGAGGGAAATGTTTGATAGAATAACTGAATTTTATTGATATGAAATTGTACATATGGTGAGTACCAGGATGCACACACCCTTGATGAGGATGTTGCAAAAAATTGAAAAATAAATGAAATGGAAATGGGATTTTTTTTGTATATTTTTCTCAATTGATTACAACATTGGCCTTAGTCTACCATAGAATCTGAATCCCAAGACCTTGCTTTGGTTGACAGTGATTGGACCGGTCTTTGACCCTCTGATATCTAGCTTGTAGCGCGTGGGCTCAAGGATCATAGTCAATGCCCTTATCCCTAACTTCTGCCTAGACATTTAATTCTTTTTGTACATCGGGATGCTCCTTTTTGCCTAAGCCGCCCTTTCGGGTTTTCGACTTAGCGAGCTTTGTATGTGTTCCCTTGCTTTTGCATGGACAATTTATTTTTTTGGTCCACCGGGATAGCCATTTTTTCCTAGATCAACCTTGTGGAGATTAATCTAGCGGACTTTCATCATTTCTTTTTAGGCATAATATTTTTTGACTATGTTTGCATTCACTGGCGAGGGAAAGTCTTCCCCATCCATTGTTGTGAGGATTAGAGACCCACCTGAGAAGGCCTTCTTAATGATGAAAGGTCCCTCATAGTTGGGAGTACATTGCCTCGCGGGTCTGAGTGAACAACATAATACCTTTTGAGCACGAGTTCTCCAGCGTGGTACTCACGGGGAAGAACCTTCTTGTCAAAAGCTCGTTTGATGGCGACCAGGATGAATAGATTTCCATTAGAAGCTTTGGGCTCTATCATCCCAATCATATCGATGCCCTACATAGAGAATGGCCATGGAGAAGTCAGAACATTCAACGGAGTTGGTGGCACAAAGATCTTGTCACCATATATCTGGCACTTGTGACGTCTTTTCAAAAAATTGTAGCAATCAACCTCCATTGTCGTCCAATAATAACCACCCTGAAGGATCTTCTTGGCCATAGCAGGACCCTTTGCATGTACACCCTCGCAGCCTTCATGTATGGACTTTATGATTGTACTAGCTTCGTGTCTATCCACGCATATGAGCAGTACATAATCTTAATTCCTTTTGTATAACACATCACCATTTCTGAAGAACTTGGAAGAGAGTCTTCTCATAGCTTTCTTATCGGTAATGGATACACCCTCGGGATATTGTCGTTTCTCCAAAAATGTCGTTATGTCGTAGAACCAAGGCTTATCATCAGGGTCGACCTCGATTGCTAGACAATGTGCTAGTTCATCTAAGTGGTCAATATGGATGAATGGTGCTTCATTCTTCCATTTGACTTTGAACATAGATGCCAACATGGTTAGAGCATCTGCCAACTGATTTTCCTCCCTAGAGATATGAGGGAAAGAGATTTCATCAAAATGGGGTATCAGTTTTCTGATATGCTCTTCATAAGGTATCAACTTGCTATCCCGAGTCTCCCAATCACCTTTCACCTGACTGATTACTAGAGCTGAATCACCGAATACCTCAAGAATCTTAATCCTCAAGTCGATTGCCGCCTCTAAACCATAGATACATGATTCATATTCTTCCATGTTGTTGGTAGAGTTGAAACACAATCTAGCGGCAAACGGAAGGTGGAAACCGGTTGGAAGCACCGTCGGATGGTAGACTCGAGCATTGGAAGCACCGTCGAACATGAGCGTCCATCGCGATTCTGGTTCGGGGCCTTCCTTAGGGTTTACCTCGAAACCTGGCATAGTGAAGTCTCTGATAAACATAATGTCTTCATCTGGAAAGTCAAACCTCAACAGTTGATAACCTTCGACAGGCAGGTGAGCGAGGTAGTCAGAAAGAACACTCCCTTTTATTGCTTTCTCGGTCACATATTGTATATCATACTCAGTTAACAACATTTTCCACCTGGAAATTCTACCAGTAACAGTAAGCTTTTCGAATATATACTGTATCGGATCCATCTTGGATATCAATAAAATAGTATGACAAATCATATATTGTCTCAGGCGTCGAGCAACCCAAGTCAAAGCACAACAAGTTTTCTCCAAAAGTGAGTATTGAGTCTCACATTCAGTGAATTTCTTGCTGAGATAATAGATAACATGTTCTTTCGTGCCTGTGTCGTCGTGTTGACCCAAAATGCAACCCATGGATTCATCGAGCACCATGAGATACATAATAAGAGGCCTACCAGGAACCGGTGGTATCAAGATTGGTGGTTCTTGCAAGTACTTTTTTATTTTATCGAATGTCGCTTGGAAATCGTTGTTCCACACAATCGATTGGTTTTTTCTCAACAGTTTGAATATCATCGGTTCACAAGTAGCCGTCAAGTGAGATATGAGTTTCGAGATGTAGTTAAGTTGCCCAAGGAAGCCTCGGAATTCTTTTTCTATTAGGGGAGCTGGCATTTCTTGGATGGCTCGAACTTTGTCGGGATCAACCTCAATACCTTTCTGACTGACTATGAAACCCAAGAGATTACCTGATCGGACCCTGAAAGTACATTTAGCCGGATTCAGGCACAATTTAAACTTTTGGAGTCTGACAAAAACTTTCCTCAGGTTCACCAAGTGATCTTCTTTAGTTCTGGATTTGGCAATCATGTCGTCCACATAAACCTCAATCTCTTCATGAAGGATGTCTTGGAAGAGGGTTACCAGGCGCGTTGATATGTTGCCCCTGCATTTTTCAGGCCGAACGACATGACTTTATAGCAGTAAGTTCCCCAAGGCATGATAAAAGTTGTCTTCTCCATATCTTCTGGAGACAACTTTATCTTATTGTACCCGGAGAACCCATCCATGAAAGAAAAGACAGAGAATTGAGTTGCGTTGTCGACCAAAACATCAATATGAGGCAAAGGGAAGTCATCTTTTGAGCTCGCTCTATTGAGATCTCGATAGTCTAAACACATTTTGACCTTACCATCTTTCTTCGAAACTGGAACGATATTAGCAACCCACTGCGGATATTCAGGAAATGGCTAAGAAGCCAGCGCCTAGCTGTTTCTTAACCTCTTCCTTAATCTTGAGTGCCATATCGGGTCTAGTCCTTCTGAGCTTATGTTTGACTGAAGAGCATTCAGGCTTGAGTGGCAAGTGATGTTCAACAATGTTGGTGTCTAATCCTGGAATATCTTGATATGACCAAGCGAAGACGTCAACATATTCATGCAACAACTCTACTAACTCGGAGTGTACATGCTCGGCAAGAAATGCCCCAACTTTTACTTCTTTTTTGTCAGTTTCAAAACCCAAGTTAATGACATCCACTGGTTCCTTGTATGATTGAATCTCTTTCTCTTCGTGCTCAAGGAGTCGTGCTAGTTCAGTTGGTAATTTACAATCTTCCTCACTATCGTCTTCAGCTTGGTTGATTGGAAATCCAGATTTATAGTTGATTTTAGCCACGTTGTAATCAACGGTTTTGTTTGCTTTGAATATGATGAGCTTATTTTAGTATGTTTTTTCGAGAAAAGTGGAAAAAGGAAAACTAAATCTTTTTCCATTTCGTTGTTTTTAGTGAAAAGGGAAAATAACTGAAAGAAAGGGAACACAAGTTTTGCATGCAAAAAGTAATTTTTATTTATTTACATAATACTTTTAAACATGGGGGCCCTTAAAAGTTATCCTCTCGTCTTGGGCGAGGACTAGGGGTGGAGAAAACAAAATGCATTATGTTTTTTCCGAGTACACCATGGGAATCACGGTGGTCGTCCAATTGGGAAGCTTGAACCCTGGAGGACATCTGCGAACAAGGTTGGGTGCCCCTGGCTTGCTACCACTGGACTCTCCAATGACTGCCATGGTATGCTCATTTTGGTAGTCGGTGCTGCTAAATTTGACCAGGTTGAATTGATTTTTCTTCGGGCTTTCCTTGCATGCTGCTGGGTGATAACCGATACCAAACTTGTCACGCTTCTCTTCCACATTGACGACCTTACCCCAACCGGGAAGCGGGCCTTTCTGCTTGGCACTCTTTGCTAAGGATAGGATGGTAGCAGATGCTTGGTTGTTGTTGGCGGTAGCGGAACTGACTTCTTCAAACTCTAAACAATGGAGCGGAGCCTCGACGATCCCTTCATCTCTTTCAACATATCTAAAAGAGGAGAGTTCACTGACCAACAATCTTCTTCACCATACACAATTACCATTATGTCATCTATCAAGTACTGCAGACTCTGGTGCAATGTAGAAGTGACTGCCCCAGCGGCATGAGTCCACGGTCTTCCCAACAGACAACTGTAAGTTGGGTTCATTTCCATGACTTGGAAAGTGATGCTAAACTGGTGGGGTCCAACACAAATAGGCAAATCAACCTCCCTAATTACCTGCCTTCGGGAACCATCGAAAGCTCTAACGATCAATGCACTGGTCCTCATCTCGGGCCCCTTAAACTGCAATTGGCTTAATGTAGACTTTGGAAATAGATTAAGCAAAGATCCAGTATCAACTAGGACTCGAGATAGGAGAGAGTCGGCACATTTGACCGAAATGTGTAGTGCTTTGTTGTGGGCTTTCCCTCAGGAGGTAGCTTTGCTTCCTTAAATCCCATATACCTACTAGCAGTGATATTGGCAACCAAGTCGTCAAATTGATCGACCATGATATCTTGAATCACGTGAGCGACATTTAGAACTTTCAGCAATGCTTTACGATGAGCCTCAGAACTAAACAACAAAGAGAAAATTGATATTTTGGAGGGGGTCTGATTCAACTGGTCAACAATCTTAAAATCACTTTTCTTGATCAATTTGAGGAATTCCTGGCTTTCCACAAAAGTGATACTCTTCTTGTGATCTTCAATTTGTTCTTGCTCAACCATCGACCCTTTACCCTTAGACGATTCAGATTCTATAACTTTATTGTTAATAACCTTCGTCAACACCGGAGCAGTCGTCACATTCGGAGTGGCAGGTATAGCGGCCCCTCCCTGCAGAGTTGGAGTAGGAATGACCTTCTCCTTAGGTGGGATAACTGTAGGTGCTGGAGACACCCTAGACGTGTATTTAGGAGCAAATACACGGCCACTTTGAGTCATGCCTCCCGTTCCAGCAATGTTGACGATTTTTGTGTCAGGAATGTGAATTTCTTTTCCTCTCAAATACACTGTAGTTTCATAATTCTAAGGCACTGCCTTAATATTCTAATACGGGAGCGGAGTGGGAACACGGAAATGAATCGGATGAATCCTCTTGGGAGGAGCTTCAACCTTCTTTTTTCTATACACAAATGTTATTGGTTCAATTACTGCCCCATCTTCTATTGTTTGATACTTGGAGAACTGTATTAACCCTTGATCCATCGGTTCTTGCACACAACCCCTCAACCTGTCACAATTGTCCGGATCAAACTCGCATACTACGCAATCATCATGTACACCTTCTAGAAACCCAAACTGTTCAAGCCTCTGTAACACAACGGACATCAGAGTCTTCACTTCTTCGGCCCTTAGTATAGATTCGGTAGCCTCCTCTTCAATCATAGCATTGACTGTTGCGCCACCATGGTTTGGTAAGGGATTAGTCTTTACATTCGGTTTTTCTTCAGAGAAAGACAAAATCTCTTGATCAATTAACTCTTGGATCCTCTTTTTGAGAGCCCAACAATCCTCGATAGAATGTTCTATATACCCAGCATGGAAAACGGATGTGGCATTAGGATTGTGAATGCGATTAAAGGGAGGAGAGGTTGCTGGAAGTTCTCTTGGTACAATAACCCCCACATGGATCAGATACGGCACTAACTCTTCATATGGTACCTGGATCTTACCGAAGTGGGGACGATTACCAAAATTTTCTATGTTGTTATGACCTCGATTTTTTCCTCTGTTATCACGATTATATTGTTGGTTCAGAATTTTCTGAGCGGGTGTTGGTTGTTGATTACCTTTCTGCGGTTGGTACTGGAATGGAGGTTGCTGATATTGAGCTGCAGCGACATATGGATACGGATAATACGGCATAGGGGCCATCGTAAATTGATATCGGGGGCGGGCCTTCGCCGTCACAGCGTTTGCTTCCCCCTCCTTCTTTTTAGCGAAGCCCCTATGCGGCCTCTTGTTGGTTGTCTGTTGTGCGGTCGTGTCTGTGATTTTCCATAATTTTAGCCCACTTTCAACATGTTCCCCAATGGTTACCATATCAGCAAAATTTATTGATGAACTACTGATCATCTTCTCAAAATACATCCCTTGCAGTGTACCCATGAAGATATCCACTAATTCGTTGTCAGATAATGTTGTCCGGACTCTAAATGCCATCTCGCGCCAACATTGAGCATATTCCTTGAAGGTTTCATTAGATCTTTGAGAATGATTTTGTAGTCGAAGCCTTGTCGGAGCCATGTCAAGGTTGTACTTATATTGTTTCAAGAATTCCTCGAAGAGATCCCTCCATGACCGGATCTTTGAGCGCTCTCAACCTATGTACCAATCCAAGGAATCCCCAGACAGGCTATCCTGAAAGCAATGGATCAGGAGGTTGTCATTATCGATGTATGAGGCCATTTTCCGACAGTACATGGTGATGTGATTGCGGGGACATCTGAGGCCCTTGTACTTCGGAAGGTCGGGCACGCTGAATTTCTGTGGTAGTACCACGTTCGGGACCAAGCCGAGGTCTCGAGCATCTATATTGAAGGTAGAGAAACCCTCGATGGCTCCGATTCTATCATCCAAAAGTTGATAATCCACAGATCTGGCCGGATCAACAGCGGGAGGAGCAATCTGACTGGCCGGCCGATAAGCTTCTAGAGCAATCAGTGCAGGCATATTCGGGGTGAACCATATCTGAGGTGGGTAAGAGAAACCTGGTGGCACAGTTTGAGCAGCATGAATTGTGTGAGGATATTTCCCTTCAGCCTGAGCATTGGGGGCCTAAGGTTCCCCTATCTGCACATGCTGGAGTGTAGGGTATGTCAGCATGGGCATAGAGGTTGCCCCATGATAACTAAGTAGGATGGTGGGAATTGACTGGCACTCGCATCTTGAGCAATCTGAGTGGGAATCTGGAAGTGGAGGCGCGCGCCTCGATAGTCCTCTTTAGCATCAAGAGTGTCGTAACGAACCTGACCTTTGTTGTTCTCCGGATCGGCAGCAACGACGAAGTAGTCTGGATTATGGGAACACCCCACGGGAAACCAACGTTTCCAGCAGTAGCAGCGGTAGAGAGAGCCGGATGAGGGAAGAAAGCCCCCCATGGGAAAGCCTGGTAGCTAAGTGTGGGGGCATCCCTCATGGGTAGGCAGCATCAAGCCTACCAGAGTCAACAGGAACCATTTTATTGTTCCCAGGGTTTGGCACAGCAGTTTCCGCCAGAGTCTCGACGGTAGTGCCAACAGTAGCAGAAGGATTGGTCACCTCAGCAGCATGGATAACATTGGTAGCAGTATAGGCAGGGGTCCTCTGAGACTGGAGAATCTCAAGAATAGTCTCCATGTTCCCCCTGAAGAGGTTCATTTCTCCTTGCACTTGGGCAAGGGACTCGCAGACAGCAGCGTTGTCGGCTTCGTATTCGGCCATGATCTTTGACTTGTTGGAGCGAGTGTAGTATTGATGACAAGTCATCGTTGTTGCTGTGGAAAAACGGAGAGTGTACGCATTTTGTTTTCTGGCGGCTTTTGACAAATAAATGCGTGGATGCATATATGTATGCAAAAAGATTGATATGTACATTTATTATTTTTTTCATTTATTTTTTGTAAAGGAAAACAATTCCAAGGAATCCGTGAGTATATTTATTTAACATAAGCAAACACAAAGCATAAAGAGAGACAGTTTATGAAGCCAATAGCCGAGAAACTCTTTTATTCAATATCGAGAAAACGGGATACAAGTACATATCAAGGAACTGTCCATCGGGATAGAAAGGCATCAACATCGGTCCTATCAAACCTCAACCTAGTGAATTACAAGTCAAACTTAAAGAGTAGCAACTAGAAGCATTTTGAGAACAGCTCTTCATAGTACGTATGAGATTTTTGGGACAGGCAGACGCCTCACTTTCCCAATATTGCACTCCCTTCAGGTGGTAAGTCGTGATCTAGTTCGCTTGGAACGTTATTCACAATTGTCTTATCTCGGTTGGAGAGATCTTCAGGATGCTTGTTCACTTGTTTGTTGGTGTCTTCCAGGTTCTTATGTGATTGCCCCTTTAGCTCTCGAATCTCTTATAGTCTTTGGTTCAGCTCGTACTGATTTTGGTGAAGGGTGACTTCTAGCTGTTTGGTGCAGCTTTTCTCATCCTTCAACTCTTTCTTGCAAGCTTCTAGCAGACTTTGGAGTTTCTTGGTCTGTTCCATGTGTTGAAATTCCACTTTTTCGGCACGGTATTAAGCTTCAAATAACTACTTATTTTTGGCTATCAAATTGGCATAATTCCATTTGAGCGTGTCACCCACTTTGAGCCTCTTCAATACCTTTATTTGCACCTCATCATATGCTTGACTAACTCTATCTCTCTTCTGATTCAGATTGAACTTTAAGGTTTCTTTCTCCAAAGAGATCTTGCCAAGCCTAGATTTGAGATCAGCATTCTCTTTCTCTAGGGTCTTGGCAACCTTCTTCAATTCATCGACTTTAGAATTTGGATGGTTCACTGGTTCAGGAGACTGGACGTTCATGGACGGTTCGGGCGGGAACGATAATAAAATCTCACTAACTCTGCCTTTGACCCAACTGGTGTAAGCTTCCTTGGCAATGCAATTCTTCTTACCCATCTCTGCTCTTCCTTGAGGACAAATTACCCCCCAAGCCTTAACAATCTTCTTGATCAGTTTTGGCTCTTCGACCCCTTCATATAAGAAAAAAACTTCTACACTCTTGAGATCAGGTTTGTCCACCACATAGTATCCCAGTTGTCGTAGCACTAACCTCAGGTTGTAGTTGATTCCTCCTTTTGTACCAAGAAGAGGTGCATTAGGAAAATCCCCATAGTTGAGGATAAGCTTGACACCATCGTAGACTCGAGAATACTAAGAAATGTCTTCGGCTTTTAAGGACATGGTCCGCTAGGACCACTTCAAGTTGTCTTTGTTCTTAACAAAAGGGCCTTTGCTGGGTAGATGTGAAATAAACCATCTATGCAGCAAAGGGGTACAACAGTTGATCGTCCCTTTATTCTTCTAAGTTCTCACATGGATGGAGTAGTAAGTATCAGCAAGAAGAGTAGGGATATGATTCTAAGTCAGGAAGATATGAATAGCAGCCAGGTCTATGAATTCCTCCATATTCGGAAACAATACGATCCCATAGATAAGTAGAGCTAGATTGACGTTGAAGGTCGTCCAACTCCCAGCTTCGGAAAACACAATAGCTTTGTCCACTAGAAACTTAGAGGTGAAGCCATGAATTCCACCCTTAGGCTTCAAGTTCAGTTCTACCTTCTTCTTTCTTATGTGTAGAGCTTCAGCAAGGTCTTGATATTTAGGAAGTTCCTTAGTGCGAATGTAGGGCACTTGGTTCTTAATCCTAATACCCAGAATATGTGAGTACTCTTCCATTGTAGGCGCCAACTGGTAATCTTGGAAAGTAAAGCATCTCGGTGGGGGATCGTAGAATTGCACCAGAGTGTGCATAACAATGTTGTTGACTTCGATGTTCAGAATTCCCAAAAGGTTACCATAAGCCTCCTTGAAGTCATCTTTGTATCCCAGATCCAAATGTGCCCCATGTCCTCTCAAGACAGCTAACTGAGGTTCCACAAACTTGTAATTATGGATGTTCTTTCTCTCGGGATTCATGTTTCACTTAGAATGCTTGGTAAACAAACTGGACTCTTGGATTCCTGGAAAAGACATGCATCTGCAAAAATTTGGTCATTATGAATGATAATGTAATGATGAGATGATATAAGTCACATGGATTCAAAACTCTGGTATGTTCTGAATAATCTGTAAGTGCTGCATAATGCAAGTTCAAAGGTTCGGTGTAACATGAGTATCAAGGCCGGTAGAGTCTATGGTTTCCTGCAATAAAAACCCATATCCCCATCACATGTGTGGACTATGCTCCAAGGTGTCCCTAGAAGGTCTACCAGAGTCATCGACTCGAAATGGAAATACCCCATTGTAGTGAATACTCACAAAACAAAAGTACTTCCAAGTGAATCTAGTCTGAGTGTGGCTCTCGTGACAACCCAACGTGCGAAACGCAGGCGTACACGACTATCCACGAGTCTAACCTATGTGTATACTAAGCTCGGTTATAGAGCTTTCCTCTCATGTAGTCTAACCCATCCCAACAACAGCACAACAGATATATCCATAATGTAAAGCGAATAAGAAACGCAATAAATAAAAGTGAGTAAAATCTATAGGGTAAGCACCTAAAACTAGAGAGGGAACAACCTAAACTAGGCTTGACTCCTTTTAGCGACTAGGAAGCACTCCAAGCAACAAAGTATCCCCAGCAGAGTCGCCAGCTGAAGCTAGCAGAAATATACCCGAACATATCGCACGCTCAAACATATAACAGAGTCGCCATCAAACTTTATTTATCCCCAAAGGGAAAGGAAAACATCAATAAAACCCGGGGGAAAGAGATATGTTGGGTAAGGAAGTTGGTTACGCAAGGGGAAGGTATTAGCATCCCAAACATCCATGGTACTCCATGGGAACCATTTTGATTGTTCTCGCTCGAATAGGTGTGATATCTGAAGATCACTCGCAATAGAATGGGAGAAAAGGAAAAGAGATAGATGAAGTGCTCGATGAGGATTGGGGCCCTCATGCCTGCGTATCCTCATAGTGCAATGAGGAATTCAGAGCTCCGTAGTTCAAAGAACTAATGGTGGGAGATGAAAAGAAGGTGATAGAAGTATGGTCTGAACCAAAGGATGGTTTTTTTTGAACTCCAAAAGGGTGAAAGATGAACTCAAGAGTAAACAGGTATGAACCAAAATTGGGGACCTACAACATTGTGCCATTGTATTGGAACAACCGAAGAAGAAAGGAATTAGGTGTTTGGGTTAAGGGCCAAACAGCTCTTGGTTCTCAAGGAGGTACAAGATGGAGCACAAAGGTATAGTGTATTTGGCTAAAAGAATAGGTATATCACATGGAGTGAATAAAGGTAGCATAATGAATGCATCACGGGGATGAACGAAATGAAGTGGCCGAAGTCACATAATAGGGTATCTAGTAACAATGACCGAATAAGTATTATTTGAAATCGAAAGGTGAAAGTGTATTAGAATCCATAAGAGAGATGAAATTTCTACCATAGAGGGAAACAACTCTGACTGCGACAGGGTGTTAGCCAAAAAGAAGGAATTAAGTGTTTGGGTTAAGGACCAAACAACTTTAGGTAGAAAAATGGACTATTCGTTAAGCGTACTAAAATGGTGTATATGGAATTCCAAGGAAAGTGTATCTCGATGTCAAAAAGACAGTATGTCATTGGATGTATGATTTATGATCGAAGTTAGGTAATGGATTATGAAAGATATGAGTGATGCCCTAAGGCGAAGGAGGAATAATTAGAAGTATGATCGCCAAGGATTCGCATCCCCGTGCCTACGTATTCTCATTGTGCAATGAGAAAGTCAGAGCAATCGTAGGTCAGAACTACGAGAATAAAGGGAGAGAGATGTTTGTCTAAGCAACAGGGACTCACAAGACAAACACCAAGTCAATGAAGGATTGTAGTACTGGACAGTACAAGGAATAGTATATCACTTTCTGGGGAATCAAAAATTCGAGATCAATTGAGGATGGTAGCTTGGATCCAAGAAAATGATAGACTCTTAATCGAAGAGGAAAGTGGTGTCTTAGCCGAAAAAAAATGAATTAAATGTTTGGGTTACGCGCCAAACAACTCTCCATTGAGGAGGTGGACTGTTTTCAGGACTTCCTAAAAGGATAGACAAGAAGTCCAAGGATAAGTATGATTGATCTCAAAAAGATGGTATAGATTGAATTAATGCAGAACGATTAATTGATAAATAGGGTAGCTCGCGAAGAAACTGGGTTCTCCTGCCTACGTATCCTTATAGTGAAATAAGGAAATCAGAGCTTTCATAGTTCAACCTACTAGGGTTGAAAGCAAATTGATTGGAGGAAAGAAGAAATGGATGATTGAGATTGAAATGATTAGAATGGAATAGAGAGACTTGATAGTTATTGGATGAGAATCACACTAACTTTCAAGTGGAAGGAGAAGAGTCTTTGTAGTTGTTTCTTGTGATGATGAAGACCTTATCCATCGTTCGATCGGATTGCACTAAAGTCTATGAATAGATGTGAATACGATGAGTGATGGGTCATGTAACACCCCGATAATAATAAAATAATTATTTAAATTGAGTTAATAATATATTTATTAACTTAATTAGATAATTGGATTATTATTATTATTATTTTGGAATTATTGAATTATTATTATTATTGGGATAATAATATAAAGTGGAAAATATATAAGTGTGAAATAAGGAAAAAGAGTCTCATTTGGGAAAAGAAAGTTTTCACGTGAAACAGAGAAGCGATTGAGAAAGTGGAGAAAGGGCAAAGAGGCAGAGCAAGAGGAAGAAGATTGGAGAGGAGAAAAGCTTGGAGCTTAGGGATTGCCGGATTAACTCAGGTAAGGGGGGTTTATCGTCGATTAATGGGTATTATGGGATAATATGTAATGGGTAGTGATAAACCATTGAATTACCTCTGATTGGAATAATTATGCTGAAAATTGTGAACTGTTGAGATGAACGAATTTGGATTATAATCGAAGGAATTCGTAGGAATTAGATGTAATAGTGTGAGAATTTGTGAAATTGAATAGGGTATGAATTGTGTTAGATGATATGAACGATTACTGTGTAAAAATTGGACTGTGGAAGGTTGAATTGGATAGGTCTCGTAGCAGAGAAAGCCATTGCAGATCTGGAAATTCTGGTTTCTGGTCATACGCGTATGGCACTAGGCAATACGCGTATGAGATGGCTGGTACGCGTATGGATGAGGCCTTACGCGTATGGGTGAGGAAACTGATGTTTTGAACGTAGAGTTGTCTCTATTGGTACGCGTATGGGAGAGTGGTACGCGTAGCATACGCGTATGAGACAGATGATACGCGTATGGGTTGGGCGAGGAAATGCGCCATACGCGTATGGGCATAGGCAATACGCGTATGGGCAGGATTGTGATTTTTCTGAACCTTGGTTGCGCAGTTTTGGTTTTTTCAGCTGAGTGATGTATTTTAGCTGATGTATGATGTATTAGGGATTATTTCCCATTGTTTTGAACAGTGTAGGTATTAGTAGAGTGTGCTAATACTGTGATTACTAATTGGCATGACATGATATGATTTTGTGGTAATATGCTGATGATGTGTGAAAATATGCATAATGTTGTGAATGTATATATTATGCATGTATTTGTGAATGGACTGTTTTATGGCTTAGAGTGTGAGCATATGTCCATTGTTTGTTGTTGTTGATGGTTGTATGCTAGGTGAATTAGCATGCATATGGTGGACTGTATGGTGGTAGCTAATTTCCATAGTGAGGAATTAGTGATGTTAGTCATTTTGGACTGTTGTTGATGTTGCATGCTAGGTGATTTAGCGTGCATAGCATGGCCCTTGGGGTGGTAGCTAATTCCCATAGTGAGGAATTAGTGATGTGAGTCACTAGGTCTCAAATGAGTGGGACTAGTGAGCTTGGTAGCCGTACCTGGATTGGTCGGTGAAGTTGAACTATATGTTCACGAATAGTCGGTACCGCATGCATGGAGTCTCATTGCATAAATTATGTATGGCGTATAATATGAATGGATGTATTCCAGTATTATACGTGTGTTGTGTGTTTGTGTTGGCATTAAGTATGAGTATGAATTGTGCTGGTATTGAATATGATATTTGAGTTGATGTGCCGTTACTGAATGTATGATACGATTAGGGTGATTAATGTGTTAAATTACTTAGCATTACATGATATTTTATAATGCTTATTATATCGATTGAGGAACTCACCCTTACAACTATTTTTCAGGTAACGAGCAGTGATTGAGTAGAAGCTAGTGCTTGGAGTCTAGTGTAGTCTCCTTAGTGAGTCGTGCTCTGATAGATGTAACATCGGGATGGGATGTTTTAACTTGTTTTAATTGTTTTATTGTTGGTTGTGAACCATTTTACATGTAATGTGTTACATGTTTTGAATGATCGATTTGATCTCTATCCGCTGCGTATTATGCAAATGTTTATGTTTCGAATTAATAAAAGAGCATGACCGTTATATTGATGAATGGTGTGAAGTGTTTGTGTGACACCCTTGACTGCATAATTACTCTGATTGATATATGTTGTTATTTTAATTGAATATTTGGGGTATTTTAGAAGGGTGTTACATTAGTGGTATCAGAGCATAGTCGGTCGAGTCGAGTCGTAACTATTCTGTTTCCCCTGTACGGGATAGGTGTTGTGTAACCCTATCAGTACTTATTGTTTAGCTTTTTGGGCTTTCAGAATAGAGATGGCTGGAAGAAGTAGAGACGATGCTGTGATTGCTGAGGCTCTGGGTATGCTAGCTGGAGTATTTGGAGGAAATCCGAATGTTGTGGGAATGGGAGCTGCTCGTCAACTGAGTGAGTTCCAGAAGAACAATCCTCCAATGTTCAAGGGAGCATACGATCCAGATGGCGCTCAGAAGTGGTTGAAGGAGATCGAGAGGATCTTCCGAGTGTCTGAGTGTGCCGATAACCAGAAGGTCAGGCTCGGTACGCATATGCTGTCAGAGGAAGCAGATGATTGGTGGGTTGCTACCCGCACTGAGTTGGAAGCTGCCGGGAGTGCTGAGGTCACTTGGGCGGTGTTCAGAGAGAGATTTCTGAGGAAGTACCTTCCAGAAGAGGTCAGAGGAAGGAGAGAGATAGAGTTCTTAGAATTGAAGCAGGGCAATCGGTCTGTTACTGAGTATGCTGCTAAGTTCACAGAGCTGTCGAAGTATTACATTCCCTATGATGAGGCTACTGGAGAATTTTCAAAATGCGTGAGGTTTGAGAACGGGTTACGTCCCGAGATCAAGCGGGCTATTGAGTATCAGCGGATTAGGGTGTTTTCTAATTTGGTCGACTGTTGCAGGAGGTTTGAACAGGATACCAAGGCCAGAGCGGAAAGCTATCAGCAGAGGGTTGATAGGAAAGGCCAGAATCAGAATGATCGTGGGAAACCGTATGCAGCTGGCAGAGGTTTCCAGAGACAGAGTGGGATGAAGAGACCTAGTGGGGGAGACTCTAGTGCTCCTGCTAAGTGTTTCAGATGTGGTCAGGCTGGACATCGTGTCCATGAGTGTACCAGTGCCGAGAAGAAGTGTTTCAAGTGTGGAAAAGGTGGTCACTTGGCTGCAGAGTGCCAGTTGAAGACTGCGACTTGTTTCAACTGTGGAGAGGTGGGTCATATCAGTCCACGGTGTCCTAGGCCGAAGAAAGAGAATCATTCGGAAGGCAAGGTCTTTGCTTTATCGGGTTCTGAGACTTCTGCAGATGATCGTTTGATCCGAGGTACGTGTTATATTAATGGCTTTTCTCTTGTAGCTATTATTGACACTGGTGCGACTCATTCCTTTATATCTTTGGATTGTGCTGTGAAACTTAAATTAGAGACATCTGAATGCATGGAAGTATGGTGATTGATACTCCTGCGAAGGGTTCAATGACTACTACTTCAGTTGTTTAAAATGTCCTTTGAGTATTTTTGGTAGAGACTTTGGGATGGACCTAGTGTGTCTTCCACTTGTGTAGATTGATGTTATCTTGAGTATGAACTGGTTGGTGTTTATTGATGACATTTTGGTGTATTCGAAATCTGAAGAAGAGCATGCTGAGTATTTGAGAGTGGTTTTAGGAGTTCTACGAGAAAAGAAGTTATTTGCTAAACTGTCTAAGTGTGAATTTTAGTTAGAAGAGGTGAGTTTTCTTGGTCATGTGATTTCAAGAGGTGGTGTTGCTGTTGATCCTTCTAAGATAGAAGCGGTATCTAAGTGGGAAGCTCCGAAGTCAGTTTCTGAGATAAGAAGTTTTCTTGGTTTGGCTGGTTATTATAGGAAGTTCATTGAGGGATTTTCTAAGTTGGCGTTACCGTTGACGATGTTGACTAGAAAGGGGCAAGCGTTTGTTTGGGACTCAAAATGTGAAGAAGGTTTCCAAGAGTTAAAGCGAAGGTTAACTACTGCTCCTATTCTGATATTACCAAGTCCGTCGGAACCATTTGAGGTTTATTGTGGTGCTTCATTGTTGGGTTTGGGTGGTGTTTTGATGCAGAATAAGCAGGTTGTAGCTTATGCTTCGAGACAACTGAAGGTTCATGAGAGGAACTATCCGACACACGATTTAGAGTTGGCAGCTGTGGTATTTGTTCTGAAGTTATGGAGGCATTACTTGTACGGGTCAAGATTTGAGGTTTTCAGTGACCATAAAAGTTTAAAGTATTTGTTTGATCAGAAAGAGCTGAATATGAGACAGAGGAGATGGTTAGAGTTTCTGAAGGATTATGACTTTGGTTTGAATTACCATCCGGGTAAAGCAAACGTAGTGGCTGATGCATTGAGTCGGAAATCATTGCATATGTCTATGTTAATGGTTAAGGAATTGGATTTAATTGAGCAGTTTAGAGACTTGAGTTTGGTGTGTGAGAGTACTCACAATAGTGTTAAATTGGGAATGTTGAAGTTAACGAGTGGTATTCTGGATGAGATTAGAGAGGGTCAAAAATCCGATGTGCTTTTGGTTGATAAGTTGACTCTAGTGAATCAAGGTCAAGGTGGTGAATTCAGAGTTGATGAGAATGGTGTTTTGAAATTTGGTAATCGGGTGTGTATTCCGGATGTTACCGAACTTAAGAAGAGTATTCTGGAGGAAGGACATCGTAGTGGTCTGAGTATTCATCCTGGAGCTACGAAGATGTATCATGATTTGAAAAAGTTATTTTGGTGGCCGGGAATGAAAAGAGAAATTGCGAGTTTTGTTTATTCCTGTTTGACTTGTCAGAAGTCAAAGATTGAGCAGCAGAAGCCGTCTGGGCTAATGCAACCGTTGGCTATTCCAGAGTGGAAGTGGGATAGTATCAGTATGGATTTTGTTTCTGGTTTACCGAGGACAATTAAGAATTTTGAAGCTATTTGGGTGATTGTTGACAGGTTGACAAAATCGACTCATTTCATTCCGATCAGAATGGATTATCCGTTAGAGAGATTAGCTGAGTTGTATATTGAGAAAATTGTAAGTTTGCATGGTATTCCGTCGAGTATTGTTTCGGACAGGGATCCTAGATTTACATCGAAGTTCTGGGAAGGTTTGCAGAGGGCTTTGGGAACTAAGCTGAGATTGAGTTCTGCATATCATCCGCATACTGATGGTCAGACTGAGAGGACGATTCAGTCACTAGAGGACCTTTTGAGGGCTTGTGTTTTGGAAAAGGGAGGTGCTTGGGATTGTTATTTGTCGTTGATTGAGTTTACCTACAACAATAGTTTTCATTCGAGCATTGGTATGGCACCGTTTGAAGCTTTGTATGGTAGGAGATGTCGGACGCCTTTATGTTGGTATGAGTCCGGTGAGAGTGTTGTGGTTGGACCGGAGATTGTTCAACAAACTACGGAAAAGATTAAGATGATTCAGGAGAAGATGAGAATTGCTCAGAGTCGTCAGAAGAGTTATCACGACAAGAGGAGGAAGTCACTTGAGTTTCAAGAGGGAGATCATGTGTTTCTTCGCGTTACTCCGATAACTGGGGTTGGTCGAGCTTTGAACTCAAAGAAGTTGACACCTCGATTTATTGGTCCTTATTGTAGCGGTGTATTCGTCGCTATATGATCTATCGATTAAATCATAAGCAAGAGATACAATGAAATTTCGAGTCGCCACCGCACTTTTATTTATCCAAAGGATTGGCTAAAAAGCGAACAAAAGCCTAAGAAGTTTTACACGTAGAAAACTAATAAAAAGATCAGAGAGTCTGGGTAAGGGGTAAATTACGCAATGGGAAGGTGTTAGGCACCCACTACGTCCTAGGTACTCCTAGGGAGCCCTTTTCACACTTGTTGTATTAAATTGTTATTTGTTATGACATAAGTATTGTGCAAACATGATTGGGATGATGAGAAAAGAATATACAATTTTTATTGGGTTATTGGGTTTGAACGGATGAACCCGCTGCCTACGTACCTTCCATCAAAGGTAAGGATCAAAACGCCGTAGTTCGGCTAAAAGATTTCCAAATATTGGTGGATTCAATTTTAAACAAAAGCACTGAGGCTTTTCATTATCAATGGGAGAACACTCGACCAAAAACAACATCCACCATGCGAGGATAGCTTTGACGTACTAGAGGGGTTAGCCCTGTTTTCAATACGGAAGTCTTACTGTCGACTCACTAAGGATAGGCAAGATTTACATCAACCACAATGATAATTGAAGCCTATGGCTAATGTGAAAAGATTAACAATGGACAGAGCCAAAACAAGTGAATGAGTGAAGTTAATTGATTGTGATTATGAAAGTGAAGTCAAAGTATGATTAAGATTGATTTGAAAGAAGTATTATGAAAATGGAGTTTGAAAAAAAGTCAAGGACTTGGGGTCCAGGTTTTTAGTTTTGAAAACATGAAGATGTTTGCACAATATCTATGTCAAGTTGAAATCAAAGTGTGAAAAGGTTTAGGACATAATGAGGATGAATGGATGAAGATGGATTGTAAAACTTCTTAGAAGGTTCACTTCTTGAGATCATATAGGAGATGATTCAAGTGTGTCCTTTGGAATAAGCAATGGATAATAACAAACAAACAAGAAAGAAAAGAAAAGCGGATATCGGATGCCAATCACTGGGCTTATACCAATCTCCTAAAACAGAACGGATATCAGAGGCCACTCAATGGTCTTACACTAATCTCCTCAAACAAAGAAATAAAAGGTGGATACCGGATACCAATAGATGGATTTACACCAGTCTCCTAAAACAGAAATGGATATCAGATGCCACTCAATGGTCTTACACTAATCTCCTAAAACAAAATGAAACTTGGATACCGGATGCCAATCTGTCTGGACTTATACCAATATCCAACACATGATCATAGGAAAGCAAATGCCAACTTGCAGGGACTTACAGTTGCATCCTCACATACAAAGAAAAACAAAACATGGAGGTCAGATGCCAATCTATCTGGGCTTACTCTAACCTCCACAGTATGGTCCTAGGAATACAAATGCCAACTTACAGGGGCTTACAGTTGTATCCTCACATACAAACAAACAAAGCAACATATGATCATAGGAAAGCAAATGCCAACTTACACGGACTTATAATTGCAACCTCACATACCAACAATCAAAACAAATTATGATCACAGGAAAACAGATGCCAACTTACAGGGACTTATAACTGCAACCTCACATACAATCGAACCAAACAACAGAAGATATGAGTGACCATTGAGGTCTTACACTCTATCCTTCCATATCATAGGAACAATGGCCAAAGAGATGGACTTACAATTGTCCTCAATGGGCAAACAGCAATGACAATATCACAAAGACAAATGAGATGATTGTGCATTAATGAGCAATTAATGATGATGATAAATGCATGAAGCATACAAGCAAACATGTGCATATGAAGCAATCAATCAATCAATGAATATCAAACAGCACACTCTATAGCCAGACAAGGAGGCTCACACAAGAGGGTTAGGCACTGAGGCCAACTGGAATAGGGTAAAAAGTTGCTCTTAACCTTGCCATTGAGAGGCTAAGGTGAAGCAGATGAAAGGATATGAGGGGTGTGCCTCATTGCTCTTATCCCTGATCAGGGAGAGCATTTCAGAAAGTGTGGGAGTTCAGAAAGTAGGAACTCTCTCCACATATTATTGACTCGATTGATCTTGGGTTTTGATCTCAATGCTACAACCATGTAATGGGAGCAAGGAGAAGACTCACTGAATAGTAGGGGATAGGTTGCTTATCCCTTTGATCTACCAATTGCCTTATTTAAAGGACTTTTCCTGTTTGGGACAAAATTAAACACACACAAGCATTGCCTCTTAAGGAGGACTTCAGACAGTTTGCCCGGCCAAATAACAGGCCGGGTCTCCAGACTACATGAAGAAAGAGGGATTACCTCAAAGCAAATTGCTAAATAGCAAAGCAAAGCAAGTTCAAAGAACTTAAGCAACTAATGGTACCTGAAATAGTCAAACAAATCAGTACATAGTTCAACAGTTTAAATCAAAGGAAACAGAAGTCAACAGTCAAACAGATAGGCAAATGTGCAAAGCACAAGGCACAAGGCTTATGAGCCAAGCAACCTACAAAACAAAGAGATTAGCACATGATAAACAATCAAGCTCAAACAAATTGGATTGTTCTCTTTGAAGCATTTGTGCTTAACCTGAAACAATGAGCTCAAACATAAGCAACAGGACCACTAGGACAAGCCTAGGGTCAAAATGAAATGAGAAAGTCAAAACAGCAAAGGAAGGTCAACCAAAATCAAGTTCAAACATTTAAGAAGCAAGCACAATTGGTTTCAAGTTCATATCATGCATCATCATCATTTTGTAAACAAAAGAAGTCAAAGCATGGCAAATTGGTGCACATAGAAGTCAACAGAAAGACTTGCATCAAAAGTCAACTCAAACATTTTCAAAAATCACCAAATAATTCATGATCAATCCTAACACCTAGCATGGTAAGCATGTAAAATTTCATCACAATTGGACAAGTGGAAGGCAGTCAATGAAAATCATGAAGTCAAAGTAAATTTGAATATGCTCAATGAAGTCAACAGAAAGACTTAGCTCAAAAGCAATCATAATCAATTCCAAAAATTATCAAATAATTCAGGGTCAATCACAATCCATAACATGGCATTCATACAAATTTTCAGCTCAATTGGATCATGGGAAGATGGTCAATTAAAATCAGAAAGTCAACATAATTTCAAGTGTGCACCAAGAAGTCAACAAAACATGTGTCATCTTCAAAAAATCATAACTAAATGAAAACAGATGAGAAATGGATGGGATTAACACCAATGCAAAGCTCAAGATGTCTAGTATGCACATGTGAAATTTCATGATCATACAATAAGGCATGAGGATTTCCCAAAGGATTTGGCAACATGTATCATACAAAGTCAACAATTGACTAGGCAGGGAAGAAAATTCACAAACAATTCAGAAATGGCATAATTAATTCCAGGAAAATTCACACATCAACTAGACACATAAGAGATGGCTCATGCAAAATTTCACATTATTTGGAAGCCAGGAAGTATGTGAACAAAAATCAAGAAATGGCATAGCATTGGTGTGACACAAATTGTCACACCCTACTTCAAAAAATCATATCTCACAAACCACATATGATAAATGCACAATCTTTACATCAAAATGAACATGAATGAGTGTAGAATAGCCACAAAAAATTTCAGGGGCATTGGATGCAACATGATCATTTCACAAAAGGATTGGCAAAAGGTATCAAATAAGCATGCATGACAAGAAACCTAGTACCATTTAAAATCCAGCCAACCAAAAATTCAGCAAAAATCATGATTAAATCATAGACATTCATGTGCAAATGATGGAAAAAATTTCATGAATTTTGGAGTTAAATTGAATGAGAAATGAATTTTGGAAGTTGAGTGATTATTTGGAATGAACATGAGTACATAGCATGGAATAATGGTCAACCAAGTTGACCGAGTGGCACAAAGGTAAATAGCGCCTCATTTATCAAAACTGTGCGTTTAGGGGCCAGGCAACGGAATGTTTTCATTGGTTGATGGCCAATGGAACAGTGCAGAGGGCCAATCGTGTTTCACATTTTCTGGGTTCAAAAACCCTTAGGGTTTATACAACAGCAGCTCATATGTCTTGCTCATTCAAACCAACATGAAACGAAATCCAACATAACATCATGAACAATATGGCAATTAACAATCATGCAACATCAAACAGCCACAACCAAACACAACAAACACAATTCATGTGGATTTCCTGGGCAGGTTTTAAGGTTTAACATGAACAGCATAGCTTCATCATCAACATTCAATCATGAAAATCAAAATGCCCAGAACAAGAAATTAAACATGGCAATGCGATCTACAAACATCAAGCATCATATATCCAGCAAGCATAATCATTAAAACACACCAACATCCAAGAATCGAGCAAAACAAGTTCATGCACAAAAATGTAAATCCGGATTTCTCAGCCATAACACAATCATTTCAAGTGAGACAAGTTGCAGTGTGTTCAGCATACAAAGACCTATCTTAAACATGGCATGGCATAGTAAATGGTGAAGGTCGAAAGCTTACTTGTTTTTGAAGAAAAATGAGATGCAGTGGTTGTTTGATGGATGCAGCTCGAAACAGATGAAGATAATGCTTTGAAATGATGAATCCTTGAGGTAGGTTAGCTCAATGATGCTTGGAAACCTCCACAGCTCGAATTGCCATTGTTGTGCTTGGAAAAACAGAACTTAAGAGGGGGTTCCAGCTGGGATTTAATGGTTCAAAAAGCTTCCAAGAGTTGGCTAGGTGATGAAGGAATCAAGGGTTGCTCGAGGGTTTTGGCAATTTTGGCAGAGAAATCCAATCGAGCAAAAATGCAAGAAGGAGAGAATGAGTTTTTTCTGATCTTGGAGGCTGTGGCTGCTACGGTTCAGAATCCCAGAAAAATGATTTATATATGTCTGTTTATCCTTGCTAAATGAAATGGTAAACTTGTTTAACTCAAATCAACTAAAAATGCCATATTGCTAATTTTGCACCAAGGGCAAATGGAGGTATGGTTCTGCACGAATTGGGCTTTAGACATGTCTTAAACAACATTCCAAACATTTCCCAAATGGCCAAATTGCTTAAAACTTGTTGAATTAAAAAGTCAACTTTTGGTCCACTTGAATTTTAAATGGAACAAGTCAAAAAATGCCATTTTGATTGGCAAGGTTTTGGTTCATGAAATTTATATTTTTGGAAAGAGGAGATGAAATGTGGTTTGTAGGAAAAAACCCCACCAAATTTGGCCTTATGGTTCATGAGATATGGCTTGTTGAAGTTCATAAATTTTTGAAATTGAATTGATCATATCTTGCAAACCATCCATGGGATTTGAGAGTTCTTGGACTTTTTGAAAATGGGAGAACAAGATCTTCAACTTTCATGTTGGGAAAAAATTCATTTGAAGCTTGTATCATGATGCAAGTTGAGGATCAAGAAGTTTCCATTTTTGGCAGTTGAAATTACAGGTCCACTTTCTATTTTGGGAAATTTCTGATTTTGCTTCAAATTCTTCCATGATGAGGTTTGGCATGATGTATGAGGCTTGTATAAGCATGAATGAACTCCTTCAAATCAATTCCATCCATCAAATCACTGATTAAATCCACAGTTGACCAAGTTTGACTTTCTGTTGACTTTTCTAGGGTTTTGCATGATTGAACCATTTCTGATGAATTCCAAACCCTAAATCTTTGAGACCTTGCTTCCAAGTGATGTCCCAAGTTATATGAACTCTTGATTATTGATCATGGTGCCCAAATTCTGCAAGAATGGCCACCATCCATTGCTTTGACTGATCAATGACTGACTTTGACCTAATTGCTGAGGATTGCTTCAACTGCAAGCAACAAGGTTAAACTGACAATATTTTTGTACTTTTTGAATGATAAACATATGAAAAGCAAAGATATACAAATGCAAGACATGCTTGGTGATCAAGAACCACACTCACAAGGCAACCTACCCACTAGGAGGGAAGCTAGGGCATGCAATGATCCTTGAGGTTATGACATGAGATGATATGGGCCATGAGGGATCTTAGGGCCCAAAATTGGGGTCTTACACTTATCAGATTTTGGAGAGGATAGGAGAGGTAGCCTATCGTGTCGCTTTACCGCCGTCGCTTGCGAATTTGCATGAGGTTTTTCATGTGTCTCAGTTGAGGAGGTACATTCATGATCCGTCGCATGTAGTCCAAGTAGATGATGTACAGGTGAGAGATAACCTGACTGTTGAAACATCGCCTATGAGGATCGAGGATCGAGAGTTGAAGCAGTTGCGGGGTAAAGAGATTGCCTTAGTGAAGGTAGCTTGGGGAGGACCAGCAGGTGGCAATGTGGCTTGGGAACTGGAGAGTCAGATGAAAGAGTCTTATCCGGAGTTATTCGCTTGAGGTATGTTTTCGAGGACGAAAACTCTTTTAGTGGGGGAGAGTTGTAACACCCCGATAATAATAAAATAATTATTTAAATTGAGTTAATAATATATTTATTAACTTAATTAGATAATTGGATTATTAATATTATTATTTTGGAATTATTGAATTATTATTATTATTGGGATAATAATATAAAGTGGAAAATATATAAGTGTGAAATAAGGAAAAAGAGTCTCATTTGGGAAAAGAAAGTTTTCACGTGAAACAGAGAAGCGATTGAGAAAGTGGAGAAAGGGCAAAGAGGCAGAGCAAGAGGAAGAAGATTGGAGAGGAGAAAAGCTTGGAGCTTAGGGATTGCCGGATTAACTCAGGTAAGGGGGGTTTATCGTCGATTAATGGGTATTATGGGATAATATGTAATGGGTAGTGATAAACCATTGAATTACCTCTGATTGGAATAATTATGCTGAAAATTGTGAACTGTTGAGATGAACGAATTTGGATTATAATCGAAGGAATTCGTAGGAATTAGATGTAATAGTGTGAGAATTTGTGAAATTGAATAGGGTATGAATTGTGTTAGATGATATGAACGATTACTGTGTAAAAATTGGACTGTGGAAGGTTGAATTGGATAGGTCTCGTAGCAGAGAAAGCCATTGCAGATCTGGAAATTCTGGTTTCTGGTCATACGCGTATGGCACTAGGCAATACGCGTATGAGATGGCTGGTACGCGTATGGATGAGGCCTTACGCGTATGGGTGAGGAAACTGATGTTTTGAACGTAGAGTTGTCTCTATTGGTACGCGTATGGGAGAGTGGTACGCGTAGCATACGCGTATGAGACAGATGATACGCGTATGGGTTGGGCGAGGAAATGCGCCATACGCGTATGGGCATAGGCAATACGCGTATGGGCAGGATTGTGATTTTTCTGAACCTTGGTTGCGCAGTTTTGGTTTTTTCAGCTGAGTGATGTATTTTAGCTGATGTATGATGTATTAGGGATTATTTCCCATTGTTTTGAACAGTGTAGGTATTAGTAGAGTGTGCTAATACTGTGATTACTAATTGGCATGACATGATATGATTTTGTGGTAATATGCTGATGATGTGTGAAAATATGCATAATGTTGTGAATGTATATATTATGCATGTATTTGTGAATGGACTGTTTTATGGCTTAGAGTGTGAGCATATGTCCATTGTTTGTTGTTGTTGATGGTTGTATGCTAGGTGAATTAGCATGCATATGGTGGCCTGTATGGTGGTAGCTAATTTCCGTAGTGAGGAATTAGTGATGTTAGTCATTTTGGACTGTTGTTGATGTTGCATGCTAGGTGATTTAGCGTGCATAGCATGGCCCTTGGGGTGGTAGCTAATTCCCATAGTGAGGAATTAGTGATGTGAGTCACTAGGTCTCAAATGAGTGGGACTAGTGAGCTTGGTAGCCGTACCTGGATTGGTCGGTGAAGTTGAACTATATGTTCACGAATAGTCGGTACCGCATGCATGGAGTCTCATTGCATAAATTATGTATGGCGTATAATATGAATGGATGTATTCCAGTATTATACGTGTGTTGTGTGTTTGTGTTGGCATTAAGTATGAGTATGAATTGTGCTGGTATTGAATATGATATTTGAGTTGATGTGCCGTTACTGAATGTATGATACGATTAGGGTGATTAATGTGTTAAATTACTTAGCATTACATGATATTTTATAATGCTTATTATATCGATTGAGGAACTCACCCTTACAACTATTTTTCAGGTAACGAGCAGTGATTGAGTAGAAGCTAGTGCTTGGAGTCTAGTGTAGTCTCCTTAGTGAGTCGTGCTCTGATAGATGTAACATCGGGATGGGATGTTTTAACTTGTTTTAATTGTTTTATTGTTGGTTGTGAACCATTTTACATGTAATGTGTTACATGTTTTGAATGATCGATTTGATCTCTATCCGCTGCGTATTATGCAAATGTTTATGTTTCGAATTAATAAAAGAGCATGACCGTTATATTGATGAATGGTGTGAAGTGTTTGTGTGACACCCTTGACTGCATAATTACTCAGATTGATATATGTTGTTATTTTAATTGAATATTTGGGGTATTTTAGAAGGGTGTTACAGGTCATACGTCCCATACCCAAAGATACTCAGAATGGGGGTAGGAATACTCCAGTCTCACTCCTTCTCTATTTCTTAAGGCTCGTGTCACACTTTTCTAACTTTAATTTAACAAGTGTTGAAGATGCCACCTTTGATGTGCTTGAATAATCCGCTACTTGGTATGTCTGAGGATGCCTTGATTTAAGATCTTGTCTTGAGGCCTTGAGCTCCACAGCTTGGAAGAAAAGTCTTATTAAGTGACCAAGAGTCTTTTGGTCACTCAATTTAGACTGTGGGATTATACAAGTTCAAATGATTTAATCAATCAAAATTGCTTTTGATCCACTTACTCATGGGTTTTGTTTTGTTTTCGGGAACTAGGTTTGGATCTAATCAAAGTTAGTAATTGTTAGAAACTATCCTAAGGGATCATGCATTAGAAATTGATTGAAAATTCTAAGTTAGAAGTCCTAAAGGAGTATGTATATATTGGTCAAAATATTGATTAAAAGTCCTAGGCATAAGTCCTAAAATTATAAGAAAGTGATTAAATTCTATGTCACATTCTAATCCTAAAGGGGTCATGCCATTCTATCACAAAATACCAAAATAAAGTCCATAAGGTCAAAATGGTCAATTGTAAAATATGTCAAATTGAATGGTTTAAAGTTGATTCTAACCTAATGTTTAGAAATTAACCTAATGTGGAGAAGTGTCATGATCCTAAAATTAATCAAGAGCCTAATTAGAATTTAATACAATTCCTAATCAAAATCCTAATTAAAAGTCCTAACTAAATTCTAATGAAAATTCTAAAAATGAGAGTTAATCCTAATCAAAATTCTAATCAAAATTCTAAAATGTAGATTAATCCTAAAATTCTAAAAATGTGAATTATTCCTAATTGAATTGTAAAAACAATAAAAGAAAACAATTAAAATGGAAAAGGGGTGTGAAATGGTAAAATGGTTATTGGGTTGCTAAAAGAGCCCATTGTTGTTTTTGGTACAACCAGCTAATGTCCAAAAAAAGGGGGGGGGGGGGGGTGAATCGAAAATTAAAATGGGATTTGAGATCCCAATGTTACATCTCAAGAATTTCCAGGGGGGGTGTTAGTAGAAACGCGTGGTGAATCCAATGAAAATGGCCATGGGCTTGGTTAAGCCCAAATCAATTTTTCTCTTAAGTCACTAAGGGGTGTGTTAGTAATGTGTTTGTATGGTAAGCAAAGTGGCATGGGCCTCAAGGGAAGTAAGCCCAAGTCCTCGCATCTCTGTTGACTTGTCCAAGTCAACAGAGCTCAAATGAACTCCCTACGCGCGCTCAATCCTCACTGTCGCTCACCTTGGTTCACCGTGTCGGCGTTCATCGCCGCCGTCGGAGTTAGCTTATGGTCAAAATTTCCATCTCAATCAAAGCACAAAGCCAAGATGATCATGAATATGGAAATGAAATGGGAGGACACTCCTTGTATTGGTCGAATCGCACATCTAAAGGGAGGAACCCCTAACATCTACAAGTTAAATTAAATCGTATATGGCGCAAATTAATCCCTACAACTATGGGGTTTCTACTTCCTCCTTCAGATACTACAACTTGGTAATCTCAAAGCAAGAAAATGCCACTGAAATGGAAATGACATACCAGAGAAGATGATCGAAGGATTCGCCGGTAAGCTTCTTGCCCTTGATTATCTCTTCTTCTTCTCTTTTCGTATCTTTCTTCTTCTTATGAACTGGACCAGTGCAAAGTGAGAGTGGTGTGGCTTAGCTCAAGCAAAATTGAAGCTTTAATGTGAAGCTTCAATGGGTTCAAGGAGAGAATAGAGCTCTGAGTAGGGTGAGGGAAGAGATTGCAGAGAGAATGTGCACAAATTCACGCAGCTTTCCAAGGGTCATGAAAATATGGATGGTGAATTGTTTAAAAAGAGTTTAGGTTTGGAAAATCTTAGTTTTGGAATGAGGTTAGGAGTTAGTTAATTGTTGTTAGGAGTTAGTTAAGTGTGACTCACCGAGTTAACTACAAACTCAGTCGGTTAATGAGTGATGAACTCAGTTAGTTAGGTTGGTTTAGATTAATTAATGAGTGAGTGAAATGAATCTTGACTGACTGTTGTAGGTTAGGCTTAGGTTACATTCATGTTGAAATGATTTGGTGACTATCTACCCAAGTTGCAGGTTAGCCTTAAGTGACCTTGGTTTGGCTTGAAATGATGAAGAATGAATGTTAGTGGCCTTGATGCACAAACTGGATGTTGCAGGCAACATTGAAATGGATTTGCCTTAAAGCTTGAGTGATGGCCTGCTGAACAGGTTCACTCCTCAACATTAACTTGGTTAGTGAATTATAGGCAATGTGAGGTTTCTATTGTTTTGCACCTTACCTGTTTTGATTTCTTTTGAACAACGCTGGATTGTTATGGCTTGTTAAACAGGGTGCTGATGTGGTTGTTGTTATGTTGCCAGATTTAGAGCTAGGCCAAGCCTTAAACAAATGTTTCCATTCATGATGAAGACCATATTGCAAGGCATTGTTTGAGCATGACTGCAGGTCTATAGGAAAATGGCCATTGATGCATATGCTTGGACTGTTGTTGAGCTGAGGATTTGCATTTCTTGAAATGCCATGATGTCATGATACTGCAGCCTCAAAGTATAGACTATTGAGGTTTATTGTGTGATGCAGGATGTTTGCAGATGTACATTTTCTGGTTGAAGGTTGCTTCCTGATTGCATTTGAACATGACTGAACCATGTCAACCCTTTGCCAATTTAACTGTGGTTCAATTGCACTTATGTTGTCGTTTAGATGCAGGTTTGGTTCTACCTTATTGACTGAAATATGGTTGGCTTGATTTTAAATGAAGGGTATGCTTAAGGCTCTATGCAGGTTAATCTTGCTGCAATGTTAGGTATCATGGCTGGTTGAATGTTGCAGACATGGTGCATATGGTTGTAGGTCTTGTGCTGCAAAGTGGTCTATTATTTGCTAGCAGAATTATCCATGTGGTGTGCTATTGTTGAACTTGGCTCATGTTTGTACAGGTATAACTTGGTCTTGGAAAAGTTTTGGTAGGGTGGGGATTTAATCAAGGTTTTATGAATATTGTTGCAGGTATGCAAGTTTGCTCATATTCATGGTCTATTGCAGGTTTACTCATGTTGTGCATTGCTGATGCTTCCTTGTTTGGAATGTTTGCATGGCTAGTGATGTTGAATTATTAGCCTGGTTGTGTTGTGAGGCAGGGATGCAATTTTCGTGCTAGCATTACTCATTCTGCAGTAGGTAAATCATGCATTTCAAATCAGGTTAGTCTTCAAGGCTTGGCTTTATCCTACCCTTGTTTGTGCATTAGGTTTTCATGAGATCATGCTTGGTAAGTTGTTTGAGTGATTGCAGGATGGTACATTGCAAGTAGGACTTGGTTTAGTCTCACAAAACAATCATGATGCATTGATGCTTCAGCTGCAACATGCATTGCAGGTTGGTCTGTGAATTGATTTGTTTGTTTTTGGTGGTTATTGACATGTCATGACAACATTTGGTTGTGTGGGTCTGTTGCTGCAGGAAGGCTCCCAGGTTGCATCTCTCATGAGCCATCACCACCATAAACTGCAAGTATGAGCATGTTCAGCTGGTTATCAACCTATTGTGTGGTTATGGTGCTGCTATAAGGCTGCAGGCAAGGCAAAGTGCAACATGGCATTGAACTGACTGCTACAGCAACAGGGTTAACATCTCATGTATCTCCATTGGCTTGGTCACACATTTCAATGATTTGATGTGTAAGGTTTTTATTGCAGCCAAGGAATATGATCAAAGTACAATGGTTGGACTGTTAGAGGACTCCTTGGTCATTGATTAGAGGCAGGCTAATGGCAATGGTCAATGGTTCAAAAAAGCCAAAATGACATGGTCCACAACATGTATTACTTGCAATGGAAGCAACCAAGAAAAACATCAACAAACATGAAGATTGGATGACACATTGAAGCAAAGGGCCAAGCCAAGTCTGGATAGTCAAGAGCAAGTGAGGGTTGACTTTGGTCAAAGTTGACCAAAAAGTCAATTGTTGACCAACGTCAACAAATGGTCAAAAAATGCATTTTATTTGTATTTTCTTTGTAAACAGACAATGGATTATTGGTTAGGGTGAAATTTAGGGTTTTTGGATTTTGGCTTGACTTTGGTCAAAGTTCACCAAAAAGTCAACGGTTGACCATAGTCAACATTTGGTCAAAAATGTCAAGACTTGTATTTTCTTATGTAGATTCAAATGTAATGGTTTAAAATGACATGAAATGGATTGAAATGGTTTGAAAAATGATTTGAAATTTGTTTCACAATTGGTTTATTCATGACTTGAATGTTTGACTTTTGAAAGGAAAATGACTTGACTGATAATGTATGGTAGCAAGGCCATGGAATGAGATCATAAGATTAGGGTTTTGATAAAAAAAATTATGAATCAATGGCATGACTAGCAATTGGCTTGAAACATAAGAAGCTTGGTTGTTTAGATGACCAGGACCATAGATGTATCCACAATCACATGAATAACACCATGACATTGGACCAAGACCAAAGCTTATATAGGCCTAGAGTAAGGTTAGGTCAAGCATACTGATAAAAGGGGAAGATTGAGGAGTCATGGATGCACAGTCAGGTGTCCAAGTTCATCTGATTCACCATCTCTTGATTAGGGTTTTGCAGACCAATACAAGGTCTGGGGAAGCTCCATGAGATCATGCCTTGAGAAGTTATGGCTTTGAAGGCCCTAGAGGATTGCCTGGCCAAATATTTGAATTCAAGCCTTCACCACCACAATTAGGGTTTCACATCTCTCATGCTGATGATATGGTTAGACCAAGCCTTTGTGCCTTGACTACCACACAAACCCTAGCTTCATAAGCCCAAGTTTTTGAATCCATGATGAATGATGCATGTGGATGAATTATGAATGTATTCAAGTGATCTCCTGATCAAGTGGTTGGATGAATAAGTAAGAAAAGGGGAGGGCAAATTTTGGGGTACAACAGGGTACTCAATCTACTAGGACGAATTTTTTGTTTTATGTCTCTAACTTTTTCCTGGATTTCCCTTTCGGGTTTTCAATCCACCGAGACGCTCATTTTTGCCTAAGCCTCCCTTTCGGGTTTTCAACTTAGCGAGTTGTTCTTTTCTTTTTTTAGGCGAAGTATTTCTTGGCTGCATCGGCATTCACATGACGTGTGAACTCTTCACCATCCATTGTTGTAAGAATCAATGCACCACCTGAAAAAGTTCTTTTAACAGCATATGGGCCTTCATAATTAGGAATCCATTTGCCCCTAGCATCAGGTTTGAAAGATAGAATCTTCTTGAGCACGAGGTCACCTTCTCGGAACACACGAGGCTTGACCTTCTTATCAAACGCTTTCTTCATTCTCTACTGATATAACTGACCATGATACATGGCAGTCAATCTCTTCTCTTCAAAGAAATTGAGCTGGTCAAACCTAGTCTGACACCATTCAACTTCAGTCAACTTGGCTTCCATCAGCACACGCATTGATGGGATCTCAACCCTCACGGGGAGCAAAAATTCCATGCCATAAACAAGAGAGAAAGGGGTTGCCCCTCTTGAAGTGTGTACGGATGTAAGGTACCCATGCAAAGAAAACGGGAGCATTTCATGCCAATCTTTGTGCGTTACAACCATCTTTTGAATAATCTTCCTAATGTTCTTGTTTGCAGCTTCAACAACCCCATTCATCTTGGGTCTGTAGGGAGAAGAATTATGATGTGCAATCTTGAAGTCTTTACAAAGAGCTTCCACCATATTATTATTCAAGTTTGATCCATTATCAATAATGATCTTACTTGGCACACCATAACGACATATAATTTGATTCTTGATGAACCTCACAACAACTTGCTTGGTCATATTCACATACGATGCCACTTCAACCCATTTTGTGAAGTAATCAATAGCCATCAGGATGAAACGATGTTTGTTCGAGGCTTTGGGTCAATCATGCCAATCATATCAATTCCCCACATGGAGAAGGGTCTTGGAGAGGAAATAATGTTCAACAGTGTCGGAGGAACATGAATCTTATCTGTATAAATTTGACACCTATGGCATTTCTCCACAAATTTGCAACAGTCAGATTCCATTGTCATCCAATAGTAACATTCTCTCCACATCTTCTTCGCCATAGCATCTTCATTGGAATGAGTACCAAAGGAACCTTCATGGACTTCAGTCATCAAAAGGTCTGCTTTGTGTCTATCCACGCATCTGAGCAAAACCTTATCGAAATTTCTCTTATAAAGCACATCACCATTCTGGTAAAAGTTGCCAACTAATCTTCTCAAAGTCTTCTTATCTTTCAAAGATGCCCAGATGGGTAAATCTGACTTTAGAGGAAACATTTGATATCTAAATACCATGCCTTTTCATCTTTGACTTCTTCAACAACAAACACATAAGCTGGCCTATCAAGACGTATCACAGCCAAATTGGGAACTTCATTCAAAGACTTCACCACAATCATGGAAGCCAACTTTGCAAGAGAATCTGCCATTTAGTTTTCATCTCGAGGGATATGATGAAACTAAACCTTTATAAAGAAAGTTGAAATTCTCCTCGGATAATCTCTATACGGTATTAAACCGGGCTGGTTTGTCTCCCAATCACCTTTGATCTGATTTATAACCAGGCTGAATATCCATAGACGTCAAGTATTTAATTCTGAGATCAATGGCCTCTACAAGTCCCATAATGCAAGCTTCATACTCCGTAATATTGTTTGTATACTTGAAGGTCAATTTAGCTGTAAATGGAAAATGAGTTCCTTGAGAAGTAATAATCGCTTCCCTAATGTCATTACCATACGAATTAACAGCTCCATCAAATACCATGCCCCAATGGGAACCAAGTTCTGGCCCTTCTTCAAGCAATGGTTCATCATAATATTTCATCTTCAAGTACAAAATCTCTTTGTCAGAAAAATCATACTGCACTGACTGATAATCTTCAATAGGTTGGTAAGCCAAATGGTCAGCCACGACACTACCTTTAATAGCTTTCTGAGATCAGTATTCAATATCATATTCTGATAACAACATCTGCCAACGAGCGATCCTCCCAGTTAAAGAAGGCTTCTCAAAAATGTACTTAATGAGATCCATTTTGGATATCAACCAAGTAGTATAACTCAACATATACTAGCACAGACGCTTAGCAACCCAAGCAATTGCACATCATGTTTTCTCAAGCATAAAATACAGAGACTCACAATCAGTGAACTTCTTCCTGAGGTGGTAAGTTGCATACTCTTTCTTCCCAGATTCATCTTGCTGACCAAGAACACAACTCATACTTTCTTGAAGCACAGTCAAATACATGATCAACGATCTTCCTTCAATAGGAGGAGACAAAATTGGAGGCTCAAGCAGATATTCCTTGATACTGTTAAAATCCTTCTGGAAATCTTCGGTCCAAACACAAGACTGATCTTTCCAAAGGATCTTGAACATAGGCGCACATGTGGCACTCATATGCGATATGAATCAAGAGATATAGTTCAAGCAGCCGAGAAAACCTCTGACTTGCTTCTCAGTTTTGGATGTAGGCATCTCTTGTATTGCTTTGGCCCTAGAAGGATCGACTTCAATACCCTTCTCGCTGACAATAAAAGCCCAACAACTTACCAAAGCGAACACCAAAAGTACACTTATTGGGATTCAAGCGGAGTTTATATTTTCTCAAATGTTAGAATAACTTCAACAAATGCTCAACATGCTCTTCTTCATCTCTTGATTTAACAATCATATCATCAACATAGACCTCAATCTCTTTATGCATCATATCATGGAAAAGAGTGGTCATATCTCTCTGGTACGTTGCACCAGCATTCTTTAAACCCAAGGGCACCACTCGATAACAGAATGTTCCCCAAGGTGTAACAAATGTAGTCTTCTCCATATCTTTGGGTGCCATCTTAATTTGATTATAACCGGAAAGTCTGTCCATAAACGAAAAGACTTTGAATTTAGTTGTATTGTCTACCAACATATCAATGTGTGACAGGGGGAAATCATCTTTCGGACTAGCTTTATTCAAATCTCTGTAATCAACACACATACAGACTTTTCCATATTTCTTAGGAACAGGTACAATATTGGCCACCCATTACGGATATTCTGAGGTAATAAGGAAACCAACATCAATCTGCTTCTGCACTTCCTCTTTAATCTTCACTTCCGTGTCAGGATGAGTTCTTCTTAATTTCTGGTTGATCGATGGACATTCTGGCTTCAAAATCTATGCTCCACAATATCAGAATCCAAAATTGGAATATCTTGATAGGACCAAGCAAACACATCAGAGTATTCACGGAGAAGATCAACCAACCCCTTCTTAACCTCTGGACATAGTTGAGACCCAATCTTGACTTCCTGCACATCATCCTCGGAACCCAAGTTGACTAATTCAATCTTCTCTTCAAACGGCTGCATGGTTCTTTCCTTATGCTCAAGCAAACACGTCAAGTCATCAGACACGTCTTTATCATCATTCTTTTCCTCAACTTCAAACACAGGGAAATCAATGTTTGGAGAGGGAGTAGGATCATTACATTCAATTGGTTTGAGAACCAACCTGCATAATGATTTAATATTTTAATTTTAGAGAAATGAAGTGCAAATATTATGCAGATAAGGAAAAAATTATTGCTTATTTATGTTTTTTGTGATTACCATTTTCAGAAAAAGCAAAAAGTAAAAATAAAACATCATAGGTGTGGATGTATAAAATTGTATTTTTATTGATGATAAAATTGAAAATGCCCAACAATGTTTCACTTTTCCCTTAGGCATAGTGTCGCAACCTGAAAAATGGAATGCGAAAAAAAACAACCGGCGAAGAAAGACAGGAGAGTCGCCACCGTGCGTTATTTATCCCAAAGGAGGGAAAGGAAACGCTCGAAGTAAACCTGGAAAAAGGAAAGGAAAAGACAGGGTCTCGCAACCAAATCTTGGGTTCGCGAGTCGATTATGCGAAGGGAAGGTATTAGCATCCCTATGCATCCGTAGTACTCTACGGGATCCACTTTTGTAGTTCTTGTCTAAAGGGTGTGGGTTTATCTAATGTGTTATTTACTAAAAAAAAGGGGTCAAAAGAAAATGACTCGCACGGATGTCGCATCCACTGCATACATATCTCATCTGAATATGAGAATCAGAGTCTTCGTAGCTCGGCTACCTAGGGGTTAAGGGTAATTGTGCTCGCTAAGACATCGCGTCTTATGCCTACGTATCTCATCTGGAATGAGAATCAGAGCAAACCGTAGTTCGGCTAACTACGGGGTTATGGATTGGGTTTTAGACGAACGACGTTACTACACAATCTATCGGATGCTCGACCTTTGGAGACTTACTCGCCTGTAGTAGAAGGAGTTAACGTGTTCTTAGGAGAAGAAAAATCAATAAGTTGGTAGGGTTAGGGATGCTCATGCAAAAAGGCAGTCCTTGACGAAGGAACCGCGCTACCTGTGGGGATACGAACACATACAAAACAAACGTGTATAAAGTAAACGTGCCAACAAGGCAATCAGAATAAATCTCCCAAATGGTATCCCACAAGCAAAGTGGAATATCCAGCGAGCTATCCCTACAAAAGTCATGTGAGCCTTCACAAAAACTCAACAAAAGGGTTAGTGAAACACGATAAGAATTAGGAGAAAACATGCTATGACAAACGTAAGTCAGATTAGAGCAAAACAGAAAAAAGCAAACGCTACTGTCATGATCGCTACTGTCTCGCCTATCGAAGGCTTGGCGAAGCGTCGTTGCGTGCTCGCCTAGCGAAGGTGCTAGCGAGCGCCTGCGGGTTTTGGATTTTTCATGGATAATAGTATGGTTTCAGAAACCTCAAACCCTATGGCATACACTTCAGAAATTAAACGATTAAGCATTCAAGGCATTATTTATACATTCATACATAATTATGAACCCGTGGGCAAAAACCTAATGAAATTCATCCATCATACCTCAAACATTCAGAGTATTCAACTTCAAAGCACAAAGGTAATGGGAATAAGGGCAAACCTGATTGGAGAGATCGGTTGAAATCAAATGGCACAGCTGGATTTGCAAACCAATGTTAGGGTTTGCTTGAGCTGAAAGTGTGTGAGTCAGAATGAACCTTTCAGAGTTGCCTGGAGGTTGCTGCAGATTAATTATCACTCTCTCTATCTAGGTTTCTCTCCAGGTTTTGTCCAGGGTTTTGTTTCAATGAAAACTCTAGTATTTATAGTATAATATTGATAGCTTAGTGGGCTTTTGAGAGAGGTCCAAGTCTGAGATTTTTTCTTTTATTTATTTATTTATTTATTTAATTTTTTTTTCTTATTTAATTTTTTTTTTCGTTTTTCGTTTTTTTTTGTTTTCCGTTTTTCTTTTTTTCGTTTTTTTTTTCTTTTCTTTTTTTTTTCTTTTCATTTTCTTTTGTTTTTTTTGTTTTTTGTTTTTAGTTTGCATAACACGTTGGCCTCGCCTAGCGAGCATGACAACTCATGAACAAACCTTTGCTCCTTCAAGATTAACGTTTTGACTGACGAATAGACCCCTATTGGAAGTAACTCAAGTCTTTCCCTTGTGTTGACTGATCATCTAAATAGAACCCACAAAGTGTCCTGGATGATGTTCAACCTTCTTGGAGCTAATCCCGATTGACATGATGAAATGCAATGTATCTAATGTTAAATGACCTAAAAATGAATGCGTGAATAAGGAGGGCAAATTTTGGGGTGTTACAGCTGCCCCTATTCAGTCATCAGCTAACCCGAGCAGGATGAAAGCGAATAGCTTATCAGACAAACAGGGTGAGCTGTGATTGAATACCAAAGACAAATCGAAAATTTGCGCTCCGAGAACACCACAATAATGCTGAAATACACCGCGCTGTTTATTTCTCTTCCGATCCTCTGGCTGCATCTGAATCAGTCTTCTGACTTAATCTGGAGTTTCGATCCTCTGGCTGAATCTATACTCAATTTAGTCCTCTGGTTGGATGTTAATTTTGATCCTCGGGCTGGATACGGTTTCAATCTTTTGGCTAGATCTTCTTCGATCTTCTGGCTAGATCTCCTTTGTTTCGAATCTCTGGCTGAATCTATTTTCTTAAATTCTCAGGCTGAATCTACTTCGATCTTTCGGCTAGATCTGAATTGCTTCGATTCTCTGGCTGAATCTATTTTCGGTCTTCGGGCTAGACCTGACTTCGATCTTCTGGCTAGATCTACTTCGATCTTCTGGCTAGATCTGAATTGTTTCGATTCTCTGGCAGAATCTATTTCCGGTCTTCGGCTAGACCTGACTTCGATCTTCTGGCTAGATCTATTTTCTTTGATTCTCTGGCTGAATCTATCTATTTTTCGGTCTTCGGGCTAGACCTGACTTTGATCTTCTGGCTAGATCTGGATTGTTTTGATGATAAATTCCCATCATCAGGATCTCTCATCTGGGGCATGCGCTGGTTGACCCTCTTTCGAAATCTACAGTCTTCATGTTATATATGCAGCTTCGAGAATATCCCACTTTTGGGCTTCGTACATATTCTTCAGGCTAGAACATGTTATAACGACTCTTCCATTAGACTTTGTTTTTTTAATGCGATCCGCGGGCTGGATCCTCTTGTAGGTTGATTTTCTGTTGAGCTGTCAATCTATTCCTCCAGCTGGCTTGCTGGGGAAATAACGCTCGTAGTCATCTCTCTGGCTGAATCTTCGAAATGACCCTCAGGCTGGATCTCTGGAAAACGATTCTCAAGCTGAATCTTCGAAATGACCCTCATGCTAGGTCACACACACACTTGATCCTCTGGCCGAATCTCATGACTTTGGTTGTAAAGTAATTTTTCAGTCTACTTTGAAGAACCTGTTTATCAGCTTATGTGTATGTTTGATATGCATGCAAATGCAAATGCAAATGTTATGCATGGTGCAAAAGAAAAAAGAAATCTGCTTGGGGAAGAAACTCTGGCAGGGAGCGGATCGCTGTATCAATCCTTGAATGCTCTGTGGGGAACGATCCGTCTGCCGGGACCGGGGAGCCACCGAAAATAAATCGACCTTTTTTGAAAAGTTGACCTTGTTGGGGAAGTATCAACTATGGAAACTTTGCTTGGAGAGGCTCTGCGAGGAGAGTCTGTGAGGAAAACACTTCCTGGGGAAATGTCGTAGGAATCGACCTTTGCTGGGGATATGAACTTGCTAATCATCCTCAGGCTGGGGATTAAAACAAATCTGTTAAAAAATAATCTGATGGGGACGAGATGAACACTGGGAACACCACCCTCTTGTCTGTTGGGTATGCGACTACTCCGCTGTTGCTGGGAAGATACAATCTGGCACTGTCGACTCCGCTGGGGATATACAGTCTGGATACTGTCAACTCTACTGGGGATATATAGTCTGGATACTGTCAACTCTACTGGGGAACCTCCTCTGCAGAGGAGAGGCTTTGTCAACCACTTGGGGGTGAGGATTCATGACTTGGCATTCGGTTCTTGTGACCTGTAACCAAAAAATACACGTATGCCCCGGGGAATTATTCGGTTTGAATTCACCGTCCGGGATTAAGCACATTCAAAGCAATTTTGACTGTTTTTCTGCGCAAGTCATCTGCAAAAGCCACAATTACATTCAGATGCAATACGTTTCCTCAAGAATTCAGACATCTTTTGCAAACAAACTGATAAATGAAAAGTAAAGAGGCTTTTTAACTGAATTATTCGACTTTTGTTGGTTGAAAAATTTGTGCCAGGAATAGGCGAGTACATCAGGAATCTGATCCTTGGAAAAAGGCGATCGCTATAAATTGAACAAGAGAAACTATCCTAATGGCAATATGGAAACGGGGTCCCACCAAGTTTCGACTCTGTTATGGCTCGTATGTCCTCAAGACGCTTTGCTCATCTTGCTTTCTGAAGAGGATGATTAGTCGATCTTTTTCCTTCGAAGATTGCCGGATTGAATGAAACGGTGATATAACACAGATGAACTCAGATCGCAGTTATTCGCTTATTCCCTAACTTTTGCGTGGACCGCCCTTTTGGGTTTTCAATTCACCGGGATACCCTTTTTTGCCGGAGCCGCCCTTTCGAGTTTTCGACTTACCGGGTGTACATTTTGTTATATTTTTATATCCCTAATTTTTTCCTGAACCTCTTCATTCTTTTTTTTGGTTCGTCGGGATGCCCCTTTTTTGCCTGGACTATTCTTTTTACTGTCCCGCGGGTCTATTTTATGCGAAGTATTTTTTAACTGCGTCTGAGTTGACAGGGGACGGGAAGTCTTCGCCATCCATGGTTGTTAGCATCAGAGCTCCTCCAGAGAAAACTCTTTTAACCACGTATGGACCCTCGTTGTTCGGTGTCCATTTGCCCCTTTGATCTGTGTTGGGAGGAAGAATTCTTTTGAGTACTAATTCACCGACTCAATACTCCCGAGGGTGCACTTTCTGATCAAACGCTCTCTTCGTCCGTCTCTGATATAGCTGGCCATGGCATATAGCTGCTAGTCTCCATTCCTCAACTAGGCTTAGCTGATTGTATCGAGAACGGACCCATTATGCTTCATCCGGCTTCATTGTTGGTGCAGGGAAAAGTTATTCTGGCACAAAATGGCATATGAACCCCCTCCGGTGTGATCAACACTGCACCAACTCCGCGACCATTGACGTTGAACGCCCCATCAAACATCATAATCCATTTGGATTCAGGGTCAGGCCCCTCCTCCGGGAGTGGTTCCTCGCAATCTTTCGATTTGAGAAACATGATGTCCTCATCAGGAAAGTCGAACCTCATAGGTTGGTAATCATCAATCGGTTGCGCGGCAAGATAGTCTGACAAGACACTTCCTTTAATGGCTTTTTGTGAAGTGTATTGGATGTCATACTCTATCAGCATCATTTGCCACCTAGCAACCCTGCTGACTTTTAAAAAATATACTTGACTTGATCCATCTTTGATATCAATAGAGTCGTGTGAGTCAACATATCTGTCTTAGTCGGCGAGAAGCCCATGCCAAAGCGCGACAAGTTTTCTCGAGCAGTGAATATCTTTGTTCACAGTCGGTAAACTTTTTGCTAAGGTAGTATATTGCATGCTCTTTTCGACCTGACTCGTCATGCTGACCGAGCACACAACCCATTGACCTTTCTAACACAATCAAGTACATGATCAACGGTCTTTTCCTCTCGGCCTGTAGACTGGCCCCGATCTTGATCTCTTTCTTGTCGTCTTCGGTACCAATGTTGATGGTCTCAACCACCTCCTGATAAGGTGTGATAGCTCGGTCCTCCGGTTTCAACAACCTGGCTAACTCCTCAGGAAATTCACAATCTTCCTCAACCCCTTCTTCGGCTTGATAGATAGGATTGTCGAAGTCATACTTGGCCATAGCAGTGTCGTTAGCAGTGAGATCCGAGTGATCAGTTTTACGAGGTATTTTTTTGGAAAGAAAAACGAAAAAGAAACATGAAAAAGAAACATTGCCATTTTTGTAAAAGTAAAAATAATTGAAAGAAAGAGAACACAAAATTGTTTGCAAAAGATGTTCTTTATTGATGATGAAAATAATTGCGAAATGTAACTAAATGGATGGCCCTACAGATGAGTCATTACACCTTGATCAAAGTGTAAGACTTTGTTATGCATGTGATAAAAGGAAAACAATAAAAATTACTCCTTCAGTAGAGTAAACCGGATGACTTTCAGACGACCAATTGTCGAGCTTTTCTCCTGGTACACACGGGCGAATCCAGCTATCTAAGTCACAGTCGCTGTCAGCCTTGTCTTCATCTGCAACATTGATGGTGTGGGGAGAAACCAAACCCCCGCTAGAGAAAGTACTGGCTTCATTCTTCTGAGACCCCGGAGTAAACCCCAATCCAAACTTGTCTTCTTTTATGATTGGCTCCACAAATTTTCCCCAGCCTTGGGCATTACCAGCCTTAACCACTTCAAAAGCTTGCTTGTATGAAGAGATAGAAGTCCCGACCTTCTCAGACTCAGGTGAAAAGACAGTGTCAGGCGCGACCTCACTGATGTTTATGGCTTCGAAGCCTTGACACAGCATCTCATACATCTCGCCATCCATCTCCACATACTTAAATGTAGACAGGTGGCTAACAAAAATATCCTCTTCACCACAGACGGTGACGATCTGACCTTCTAGTCCATATTTGAGCTTCTGGTGGAGAGTAGAAGTAACAGCACCGGCAACATGAATCCAGGGTCGACCTAGCAGACAGCTATAGGCAGGCTGGATATCCATCACATAAAAGGTACTCTTGAATACCTGCGGTCCAATCTTAACTGGCAACTCAACTTCGCCACAAACAGCTCGCTTAGAGCCATCAAAAGCCCTTACAACTAAATTACTCGGCCTCAAGGTGGCGTCATCGCAATCCAACTTCGTTAAGGATTTCTTTGGGAGAACATTCAGAGAAGAACCTGTATCAACCAAAACATGGGAAAGCACCGTCCCTTTGCATTCCATTGTGATATGCAAGGCTTTGTTGTGATTCCTGCCCTCAGATGTTAGGTCATAATCGGTGAAACCTAGCGCATAGCTAGTGTGTACATTAGAAACTACCGACTCCAGCTGGTCAACAGTTATCTCTGGGGGAACATAAGCCATATTCAGTACTTTCAACAAGGCTGCTTTGTGTGCCTCAGAGCACATCAATAGTGAGAGAATGGAGATCTTTGAGGGTGTCTGATTTAGCTGGTCGACTACCTTGTAGTCACTTTTCTTGATAATCCTCATAAACTCATCCACTTCCTTCTCAAATGAGGTCTTAGGAGGAGCTTCCTCGGTAGTAACCTCTTCGGTGGATACCTGTTTTCCTTTAGCCTTGGCAGCTGCCTCAGCTTCAGCATTCGTGCGCAATGTTGATGGTGCAAATAGGCGTCCACTGCGAGTGAAGCCACCAATTCCTCCAACATTGTCTACAGCGGAGCTACCAATGTCAATGTATTCTTCGTTAACTTTCTGCCCCTGGCAGTAGACATCAGCCCCATAGTGCCACGGGATAGCACTGTCTTTCTCATACGGAACAGGTCCTGGTACCGTGATGGTGACCGGACCAATCAAAGTCGGTTGAGGGTTGTCAGAGTAAATTGGTGCTGGACTTTCTGGGAAATATATTGTTGTCGGAGCGGGTCTCTCGGGAACATATATTTCTTCAGGAGTGAAATAAAACGTTATTGTCGACACATCATTCTTCACTGGACGAGTCTGATCGAACTGAAGACAACCTTCATCTATCAGTTTCTGAATACCCCTTCTCAAACTATCACATCCGTTCTCGGCGTCTTGACAATTTCTTCACTCTTCCCCACAGCCCAGGAAAACCCGTCCTTTCAAGAGTCGTCTTTGACCACCGATAGCGAAGTCTTCACTTTAGTCACATCAGAAACCTATTAACTTTTTTGCTGCTGCTGCTGTCAAACTGAATAACATTTTCATCCATCAGTTTTTGAATATAACATGTATCTGGATTGTTGAACTTGAATAACATTTTCATCCATCAGTTTTTGAATATCCCTTTTGACAATTACACATCCTCGAGGGTTGACGCTGCAAATGACACAACCATCATGGTCATGTTCACAATCACTTACCAAGCACAAATCCCTATGAATTTCCACCAACGACCTCCGAACACGATGCACATCAAAAACCCTAAAACTTCCAAGACATACGTCTACCATGTTCACAGAAGCATTGCTATGAGCAGGCAACGAGTTTGCTTTAACATTTGGAGCTTTGTCCTCAAAGGAAACCATACCACTCTTGATCAACTTCTGAACCTCATATTTCAAAGGATAGCAATTTTCAATATCATGGCCAGGAGCTCCCTGGTGAAAAGCACAATGTAAGTAAGGTTTGAACCACCATGACAAAGGTTCAGGAGTTTGTGGAGGATTTCTGGGTTGAATTAAATTTTTGACTACCAAGGAAGGGTACAATTCTGCATACGTCATATGAATAGGGTCGAAAAAGACCTTCTTTGTAACACCCCCCAAACTACTACTACTCAAATACAACATACAATTGCATAATCAGAATAAATTAAAGCATGCATACATGAGGGCATCACATATACTTCTGCCAGAAATAACACATGCCATGGTCACATACAAGTAACACAGATTATAAATAAAAACCAAATAACCAACATGCAAACTCACACAGCGTTATAACATCTCTCTTCATAAATGGTTAATAGTGATGATTCCCATAAATCATCTACCACAAAATATCGTTTTGGGCTCTAAGGCAACTCAACATTAAAACCAACATATCCAAATAACAAGATAAAAGAGAGCACAACAATATCTCTCAACATCAAAATAAATATAAATAATCCCATAAACCCAAGTGTTACATGACCAGAGTACTATAGACTACCTAGTCAAAACACAACAAGAACTAGCCTCCGAATCTAATCCTTGTGCGAAGCACCACTATCTCCCGTACCTGAGCGATGTCATGATAGAACATCATTCCAACAGAAGGGTGAGAATTCAAATAATTATAGAAAAACATAATAATATGAAATGTATAACAAACATACATGTATTATTAAAATTCGTCACACTTCATACAAACATGCATTATATCACCTTATTAAAGAATCACATGTTTACCATCATACGGCATGGCTCAACAATCCACAAGTATTCATTTATAAATACTAAACGATTTACAAAAGTCATATTTCACAACCTACCAATTTCATGTACATATTATCATCCATCATTATTTACAAATCATCATCAAATATGTATACAACTTTCACATGATTCCATAATGTATACAAGTCACCATTTCATCACATATATCACAAATATGCAGACATATCACATCAACAACACATCAACTATTAAATAGATCATCTAAAATCCGCGTATATGCATATCTACCAAAATCATACCCACACAATCATATCACATAATCACACAAACAACAATTCACACCGACATGTGCGCCTCAATGTGTGACTCAATACTATGCATGTGGATCTCATCCGTTAAAATTTACAGCTTCCTGAGCGTCTCTCAAATAGACTAGATAACCACCTCTAAATCCCGATTCGGCCTCTAAAGCTAGATTTCTGACTTGCATTCATACGTTCATAGTAAAATGGACCCATCGTCTTCAAAAAGAACTTGGTCATTTCTTTCTCCTCTAGAGGTGGACTAATTTGAGCAGCCAATTCTCTCCATCTTTGGACATACTCCTTGAATGTTTCTTTCTCTTTCTAGGACATTGATCTTAATTGATCCTGATTCGGAGCCATATCAAAATTATACATGTATTGCTTTACAAAGACCTCGCCTAAGTCGTTAAAAGTATGAACACTAGCACCGTCCAATCCCATATACCACCAAAGTGCAACACCATATTTCGAGCATACATGACAAGATGACAATCCCATATACCGTCCAATCCCTGATTCGGAGACATATTTCAAGCATACATGACAAGATGACTCAGAGGGTAAGTATTCCCTTTATACTTTTCAAAGTCTGGGACCTTGAACTTCAACGGAATCATGACATTAGGTACCAAACACAACTCAACATCACTCTTACCGAATAATTCATTACCTCTTAGGGTCTTCAATTCCTTATGGATCTCAATAAACTTATCCTTCATATCATCCATCTTCTCATAAACATCAAGACCTTCAGAAGGCTCAGAATGATAAATGGATTCTTCTACATGAGGTAGAGTATGCACAATAGGAGGAGGCACGGACAAGACCGAGCTAGATGCCGACAGAGAAGCAAATGTTAGAGTGTACCCTTCAGGAAAAATGTTGGATGGCATTTCGTAAGGGAATCCAGAAGGCATGGCAGGCGTAAACTAGCTAGTAACCACAGGCACAGACATTGAAGCAATCTCTGAAATAACAGTCCTTTGAGGAGGAGGAGTTGCAGGAGGCGGAGATGGTTGATTCTGAGCAGTAATCACATATTCCATCGAAGTAGTGAGTATGGAAATATCATCCTTAAGTTCTTTGTTCTCTTGTTCAAGATGCTCCATTCTCTTCAGACAATTAGCACGAGTGTAGTAGTGATGAGTCAGCTTGACTGATACACAAGAGAAGAACCCATAAGAGATTCGGCTGAAGAAAACCTGCTTATACAAATGATGCATGAAATGCAATGTTTTTTATTTTAATTTTCAAGGAACATACAGGGTCCTTTTTTCAAATATAATAATAATCAACAATTATTTTGATCATAAAATCTCTTTTTATTCATAAAATTTGGAAGGATTACACTGAGTACAATTTCAGAAACCAAAAATACAAATACAAGAGAAAAGGGAAATATCATCCTAAGGATCCCTTGCAACTGAATCAACTGAATTGTCCAAGGGAGTGTACTTCCTTCGGATGCGTCTGTTTCAGACTCAAAGGTTGTCTGCATCTGAGATTTCTCGAGGATGAGTCAATCAACAATCTTCTTCCAAGCACCGGAAGGCTGAGGAATACTGGAGGAAGATAAATCCTCTGGCTCTCTCTGCCTCTTCAATGCACGCTCTTTAAGAACCTTAATAAGTGCATCTTTATCTCTCAACTCAATCTGTAACTCTACATGCTTGCGGTTCAAATCATGGAACCTCTCTTCCCACAAGTATATCTCTTACTTCATCTTTGAGAGTGTGTCTTCTAACCCCTCTACATCTTGTTTAGGGAGAGTTAAGCCCAGCCATAACCACAGACATAGGTCTCTCACAAGCATACGACATATTGAGCTCCAAAGCTTTCTTCTTCACCCAAATAGTGTAAGCTTCCAAAGCTACATAATTGCATGGACCAAGCTCGGATCTTCCTTTCCTATGCATATTATGCCAAGCATTCACTATTATATTCTTCAAATGTTGGGGATCTTTACCCTCTTGATAGAATAGACCCTCTAACTGAACGCTATTAGGTTTATCTCTCAAGGGGATCCTAAGCTAACGACGAGCCAAAACTGGGTTGTAGTTTAGTCCTCCTTGTGTACCAATGAGAAGCACATTGTAGAACTCACCACAACTTTAAATAATATACATGCCATCAAAAGCAGAATCATACCAAACAATATCATCATTAGTAAGAGACACGAGTCTCTGAGACCACCGTAGACATTGTTGGTTCTCCAAGAAAGCTGGTGTCTGAGCCAAGTGTGAAATAAACCACTTGTACAGAAGATGAACACATCACACAATAGTTCGACCACCCTTAGAATTCCTTAAGTGCAGAGAGAAGTACGTATCACCCAACAAAGTCAGAACATGATTCCCAATCAAGAATATTCTAATGACGTTAACATCAACAAAAACGTCAATGTTAGGGAACAAATCTAATCCATAGATGAGCAATACAAAGATAGCCTCAAAAGCATCCATGCTACCGGCTTGAACAAAAGTAGTAGCTTTACCAATGAGAAACTCAAAACTCAACCCTTGAATCCCTCATTTCTTCACTAAATTAGCATCAATCTCAGATTTCTTCAAATGAAGAGCTTCGGCTATGACTTGAGATCTCCGAATCTCCTTCAATCTACTGAAAGGCACCTTATTATATACGGGTATTCCTAAGAGATGTGCTTACTCTTCCAACATGGGCACCAGCTGATAATCCGAAAAAGTGAAGCACCGGTAAAGAGGGTCATAGAATTGGACCAAGACACTCAGGAGTCCTTCAACCATATCAGTAGAGAATACGGATAAAAACTTCCTATGATGTCGCTTGAAATCCAAGGAATCTAATACAAAGGATGACAACTTCCTTAACTCCTTCAAGTCAGGATATCTGAAACTGTACTTTTTAGTGTTCCTTCGTCCATAATCCATGGTGTGAGAATTATTTGCAAATAAGACCTTAGTTCCTTAAAAACTTATGGATGTGATTAATGTTATGATACGTATGAATGCGTGAATGCAAGAATCACACACAAGGGATCACACACAAGGCAAACACAAACAAAGGTCAAGGGATGGATCAAGTCGTCATCAAGATCAATCATCCATTTTTATGGATTATGGTTTTCACCTTTATCAACACCCAAGTTCCATTGATATTGACGAGACTGATTGGATCAACCAAGAATTAAAGGGTTTGTTGTGAGTGACGAGCATGGAGTCGGGTTAAGAACCATCCCAAATGAGTGTACTAAGGAAAAAAAAACTTTTATATCAAGTTCTAAAAAGTTCCCAAAGTCACGATCCCGTCTATCGGATACTATAGGTTTGGATGACTAGCTAATCAACCCATAATATTCTCAAGAGAAACTCGTTTGAGTGTAGCATCGTGTAACAACTATTATCAAGTCTACACTTGAACAGTCCCAGGTTGGAAAAGGTAATGCCTATCCACGACTTACTCGTGTGATATCAGTAATTACAAGGGGGTCTCCACTGAGTATATGGGTCTCAAGCCAACTCGTTAAGGACCACTCCACACGAGTCGAACATGACTATACCATCCTCCTATCTTAATTGCACTCAAATTCGGGTTAGAACTTATCTCAACACTCAGAGATCACCAAGCATAACAGATAGTTTATATCACACAAAGAATATATACAAACAAACATCAAATATAAACAAAATATTACACATAAAAAAGTATGCTAAACCCACTGAGGACTACTTCCCAGCAGAGTCACCACTTTTATTTCTATAGTGGTGCATTCGTGACCATCGAGCTATGGATAAACCCGATGTCAATTGAAAAATCAGAGTCGCCATCGCGCCTTATTTGTTTCCAAAGGAAAAGGGAAAAGTGAGAACAAAACCCAAAGATAAAAAGTTTTCAAATCAAAACTAATAAAATTCCAGGGATTATAGATAATGGGGTTGGTTACACAGAGGGAAGGTATTAGCACCCAAAGTGTCCTAGGTACTCCTAGGGAACCCTTTTTTATGTGCAAGTGTTTTTTGGTTGAAAAGATGTTTGGTAAAAATGGAATGAGGGGATGAGAAAATAATTCATTAATTATATTTTTTGTGTTTGACAAGACCTTCGGTCGTAGGCCTACGTACCAACATAAAAATGAGGGATCAAAACCCCGTAGTTCGTGGTAAAAATTTCAAAGAAGTTGGTGGATTGATTTTAACAAAGGTTTTAATGAAAAGGGCACAAAATGGCCCAAAGATTTAAATGAAGTTGTTAACTCTTTTTGTCTTTTTGAAATTGAGGTCAATATGATTAAGTTCATTCACAAGTTTGATTTAAGAAAAGTTTAAAAATTCAATTGCATAAGGCCAAGGTTTCTAATCATTAAAGCATGTCTAAGTTTGAAATCACAAGCAAAGAAGGTTTTTGAAAAGAGGGAGAGATTTTGAAATTAAAGAAATGAGAGAATATGAAGAGGCTACCCTAGACAAAAATTTAAAAGGTAAGAGTTGAAAAGACCTGACCAATGAGATGCAATCCACAAGACAAAAATGTCAGATAGAAACCCATTTCCTTTGGACTTTTGAGCAGACAATAAGCATAAGGAATATCCAAGCAGTTATATGAAGGCCAAGGCATCAAATAAAGATAGCCATAATCTCCAAGCAAGAACTCCAATAGCTAGCAGTCTTAAGTGTCTTCAAATGTATCAGATGAAATATTTCCTTGGAAAACTCACATAAACAATAATCAGACATCAAACAACATAACAATTAAGCACAGAGACAAAGTAACAAATGAACCAAGAGCACTCAGGGTTTGCATCAGATGAAAGGCACAATCAAGGATAACTCAGTCTCAGATAGTGGCATTGGCCAAGTCCTTTAAAGCATAGGGAATGTTGCCTAATTCTAAGTCCAAGAGTTCAGATCAGGTCCAACAGTCCACCAACATATTTTTTAGAGTTTTTGTTGTTATTAAGTATTTTAAAGTCCTAAGACCACAAACTGAATAAAAATCAGAAGTACAAAATATATACAATCACCAGATAATATGGATTAAGTGAGCAAAAGCAAAAATGACTGAAACATAAACATCTTGCATGAAATGTAAATGGCAATGAATGATTAAGGTACTAAAATTTAAATTGCATTAAGTAAATTACTTGAAAGTAAAACAATGTTAATAAAAGCTTAGTCAAATGTTAGTTAATAGTTCCATTTGTTTAAGTCATTCTTTGGAGAACACTCAACCATCCATTCACAAGTATGAAGACATGAACCAAGACATCATCCATGAGAAGGGATCAAACTTGGATAAATCAACAAGTATGCCACTAGCTCTCATGAATGGACAAAAGGTCAAGTCTCCACACAATACCATGAAGAATGGGAGACTTACAATCTCACTTACTAGAATGATATACCTTGCGGGACAAATTTAGCTTTATGTTAAGCAATCGTAATTGGACTTATGTAGAAGTCAAGACTATCTGAGGCCGGGAAATAAAGATATCAGTGTTAATGCATGTTAGAGACTTGGTACAAAGAACCAAACTCCTAAAACACACCACACACAAAAATAAAGTGGGAGGGGCCTATCTCAATTTGGCTCAGGTTGATTCATCTTACACAAGGTCATTGATGAATCAACTAGCATTTGACTTTGAAGAGAATTCATTGGTCAATTATGGATTGGAGAATAATAGGGATGAAGATGAAGAGGGGAGGGGAAATAGAAACCCAAATTGATCAATGGAGGAATTTCATCTCATTAATACTATCCATTCATCTTAAAGGATGAAATGTACATTTCATCAACCCCCTAAATCCAATAGTATTAATCAAATAAAAGTTCAAATCACCTATGACCAAGGCCAAACAGAAAGTCAAACATCACAAGGTCAATCAAATGGCTCAACAATATTTTTAGTCAATTAAATAAATATAAATCAATTTTAAAATGAATTAAAATGCAATTTTAAAAAAACCAAACCTCAAATCCATTCAAATCACTAACTAAATGGACAAGGGATTTATCCTAGTTCAAAGGATCTTAGAATTTTTTTTTGAGAATATTTGGAAAGTCAGAAGCATTTTCAAATATTTAAAAAGAAGTCAAAAATCAATTAATTCACAAAAAATATCAAAATTAACCCAAAAAATGATTTTAATTCAAAATATGGAAGAGTAAATTATTTTAAGATTTTTGGTGAAAGTCACATATTTTTTGAATTAAAAATGAATTTACTATGAATTAATCAAAATAAAGGTATTAAAAATAAAATTAGAATTAATAAAATAAATGGAAAAAACAAGGGCCATCAGATCTCCCTCATTAATTGAGGTGGCAGATTTGGTGGCCACGCACTTAGGGACTACCAAACACGTGAGTCAATGCGCAACAATGTGAGTGAAACAAAATAAAGGCTAGGATTAAAACGTGGAATCATGATCAAATGGTTGAGAAGGCGCCAATGCACCACCAGAGCCCTAGCTCTGGTCTTCTTCTCTGTAGGACCTCACCGGATTGGTCCACCACCAACCTCCACAAAAATGAAAAATGAGTACACTATTTTAAAGAGAAAACCATCAGGAATCCAAATTTGACCTTAAATTTCTCCAATTCCAAGTATATTGATAGATACATGGATTTGAAATTTGAGGAGTATGAACTGAGTTGCTTCAATTTGACCTCAAAGCAAGTCAATCTTGTTTCCTACATTGGTAGGTCTTTAGACAACCAAAGATCAATCAAAATGGTAGAGAAATAAGGGAGAATCGAAGAAGAGAAAAATATGAAAATTCACCTTCGGTTTTCTTCAATTGAGCTCGATCTTGCTTCCAATTTGGCTTGGCTTGCTTCTATCCACTTGCAGGAGATGATTTGGATGCAAAAATGGCTTCAATCCTTGGAGTTTCAATCCCAAAATAGAAGGGGGATTCAAACTCGATTTCAAGAGAAATCCTCAAGATGTTCTATCAATGGAGGGTCAGGGTATTTGTAGATCAAAGCTTGGGACAAGGGTCTTTGATTTTGAGCAGAATGAGTTGCATTTATAGGCTTGGCAATTGATTTTCACACACTTCCGTATTTTGGCCACAAATAGCAACTCTAGTGTGCATGCTTGCATGGGTGTGTGATATGCCTATGAAATGATCGGAATTGGTCCAAAATGATTTGTAAACCAACTTGAAACAATAGCATGAAGTCATTCATTAGTGAAATGGAAGTTGATTATGGAACTTACCAAATGAAGCCATGCATTACACTCATGCACAAGTACTTCAAAATGCTCCAAATACCATGATCTTAGATTCTTTGGAAAGGTAACATGAAGGGGAACAACTTTTCTGTTGAAGACTTTCCATTTGGAGCTTGGATCATGATGAAGTTTGATGTGGAAGTTGGAGGAATCAAACATAGTTGAAATTTTTCAAAGTTAATAGTCAAATGACCACTTTTTCCACCTTGGATAACTTTTGCTATGAGCTTCAAGTGAAAATGGTTAGTTCTTAAAAGTTGTATATCTTTCATTCCTCTTCAATTTAGTCACAAATTTGACACAATTTGGATCTTACATGAGGGGGTTATGGATTTTAGAAGTTGAGGAAAATTGCTTGTTCAATGATGATGGCCCAAAATGACCTATAATGTTTCATCTTGGTACATGCCCTTACAAATTGAATTTGACATTTCTAAAATAAGAAAAGTTGGAGAAGGCACCTTTAATTTAATCAGGAAACTTGGATTGTCTTCATATGATAAAAATTGAGAAAGGTGTGGTCTTTGGAAGTTGACCTCCTAACTAGGGCACATACTAACTGACCTATAATCTTTCATCATAAAAAAGGACTTTACAAGAAAAAATAGCTCTTGGTGTCAACATTAAAGTTGTTTGGAATGTAATAATGAGTAAATTTTCTCTTGGAATAATTTTCATATGATAAAAAGTGTAGGATATAGGGTCTAGGGTACCCTAGATTTGACCAGTTGATTTTCTCTAGTCAACCTCTTTGAACCAACTTACAAACTTGAAGTTATCTTGATCTTTAGGGTTCATGGAGGATCATATATGCATAATATTATGTGTCATGAGGTATCCCTTGAAATATTTGACCAATTGTTGAATAAACTTGCCGAGGAAGTCACACAAGATACCTAGATGAATTAGGGTTTCCAAGGCAAATAAACTTCAAATATCATGATGAATTCTTGATCAAATTGACAAATAAAGAACATGGGGATCCATATGTCATGCTTAGAACCATTTTGAACCTTTCCTTGATTGATCTCTTTGCATTAAGGGTCTCAAACCCTAGATGCGAGCTTGATGATGCACAAGTGAACTCACACGCTACCTACAAAAGATACAATCAAATGTTATCTTTCCCAATGCAAACCAAATGAATGAGGGGTGAGGAGGATACCAAGGTGTGATCCCAAAGTCAATGTAAAATGATGAGATAACATGAGGGATCTTAGGGTCAAAATTAGGGTCTTATAGAAACTGTTTGAGTAAGGACAAAGCATTCTAAAAATACACATGTTGGTTTGTGGGGTCAGTCGGTAAACCTAAAAGCAGACTAGGGCGTTACAATATTGATAAGCATGATCATGCATTGAAAGATGTACATACACTGGGTAAAGGAATATTGAGTAAGAATGAAAGCATTCTTCTAGTCTATGCTACAAATAACAAGAACTATAGATTGGTTTTAACATACACACAATCTATGAAGGATATGTTTGCCCCTATTGAAGATAATGTTGATCTCGTGGAACTTGATATAGATCAATTTACTAATGGAGATGGAAGTATATATGATCGTTTTCCCTTCTCGAAACCATCAGATTAAGTTTAAAATGGACATATTTTCTAAATTTCAAACTCTAGCAGATGGATGTGCGTAGTGCCTCTCTCAATAGGTACTTAAAATAAGTTGAAGACCATATTTTTGGCAACATAATGAGGATAACCTTTGATTGGATATTTCCTACAAATGCTTTAACCTTTGAAGAGGATGTTTATCACTACGCAAAAAATACAGAGTCACCATCAGACTTTATTTATTCCAAGAAGAAAGGGAAAATATTGGGAAAATCCCCAAAAGAATGGTCATCGCAACCTTGAGCAAATTCAGAAGTCGGTTATGTGAGGGGAAGATATTAACACCTCTCACATGCGTCGTACTCAACGAGAACCATCTAGATTTTCTCTCGCTTGAGTGGATCTCATTATCTAAATGCTACTTTCTAAAGGTTTCCGGATTGGATGTGAGTTATTTTATTAGTACGCTCACCATGGATTTGGGTCCTCGTGCCTACCTATGCTCACTTGTTGAAGTGAGAAAACAAAACCATGTAGTTCGTGGAAAAAAATGTTTATTTATTGGTTGTTTTTACCTTGAAAAAGGATTTTCAGAGTGATGCCCTAAGGCACAAAAATATAGTTTGGTGAGTTGATGTTGTTTTTAGGTTTTTTGTGAAAAAAGTGGTTGATTTGAATTGCACTATTACACGGTGTGCGCAATCCCAATCGTATTTTATTACTTTTTGAGTTTTTATTAAAAAAAGGCCGCTTGACGTTGGATCAAGGGTTTTCTTATCGTTTTGAAATGGTGACGATTATAGCTCATCAGATTGGCTAAAAATCAACAACAATGCAAAGGAAAGTGAGAAAAAGTAAACCAAAGTGGGGAGAGGGATACATGAAAAATACAAGGGAATGACGTGATAAATAAAGGGTCTCGTTGTAAGATATCCCAAGAGAAAGCCTTGTGTGTGCATTGTATCCTAAGCTAACAAGTGGATAATGGAATCAACATGTCTCCCTAAGGTAGTTCCATGAATGAAAGCCATTGTTGCAATAAAATATTATAATTCAAAAGAAACTCCAAGTTGTGCATATGTCAACCAAAATAGTCCAAGTCCATACAAGGGTCCTAACAAGTCCTCTAAGTCTCCAAGCTTATGTCATACACAAAGAACAAGATTAAGTATTTTTGGTCTTTTCCATTTTTTATCATGTTTTTGTTCTTTTTTAGATTAGATAACAAGATAAGGCAATAACAAAGATGTATAAAGATGAGGTAAAATGATAATGATGAAGAATGACAATGATGATGAATGATATATTGCAAGAATTTAAATGATATGGAATTAACTTGCAAGAAAGTAGAAGTTAGAAGTTAACATTGCATAATGTAAAAGTTAGAAGTTAGGTTAAAAGAACAATCTCTTAAGGACCATTTATCAATAAATCAAAGGTCCCAAACATATGCTTTACCACAGGATAACCTATCATCAATTCAAAGTGCCAAGAATGATCAATTGATCACTTACCAACAAGTTTGAATTGAAGAAGATTAAATCAACCGAAGGATATTCATCTATGGATGATTTGAGATGATGAAGATTAATCAACCAATCAATCACAAAAGATGAGTAAGAGTTCAAACAAAAAGAAATAGAAGTTAGTAGATAGAGGTTAATTGGCATTGAAGAAATTAAGGTGCAAGCAGTATTCAAATTATAATACTAAAATATAACAATAAGGTGAAATTAAAATAAAATTAACATGAAAATAAATTCAAAAATATAATAATAAAAATGCCAAAAAAATTAAAATTGAAGTTAAAAGGTATAAAAAATCAAGAGTTGAAATAATGGAGAAAAGAAATTAAAATCAAACAATAAAAGAAAAATAGCAAAAAAGAAATAGAAATAAAAATAAAATAATAAAAACAGGGGGTGCATAAATGAAAAAATGGGGGTTCAAAAAGCATTACAAGCAGGCCCAAGGGTGCAATAGGCCCAAAACCATTGTGAAGGTATGTTGAGGATGTGAATGGTCCTTCAACGGATTAGATCCGTTGGATCTAATATGGAAGGTCCATATGTGCTTGACCTCAGACTCTTTACAACCTTCATATTGGACTACTTAAAAAAGTAAGCGCAATGCATGGTCCAAATCAAGAGGAGCACATGGTATCAGTCACCCGTGACCTCATCCAACTAGTCATCCCAGTCATATCCAACGTCTAATCAGAAATAGGCAGATGGAAAATAGACATTAGTGAATTTAAATGAAAACAAAAAATGGAGGGAGAAACTCGTAAAGAGCTTCGTCTTCAACCTCTGGGTTTCCGAAATTCAACACCCTACCACTTGTGGATTCACATGAAATCAAGCAAGAATTTCATTCCATCCATGATCGTCGTTGCAGACTCCACACTCAGAAGCCACTGATTGACCCTGTGTGTGGAGAGTTCGAGCTTAAAATAGATGAACACCCAACCCTAATTTAAAATTTAAATCCCAACAGTAAAGTAATAGAGATTCCAAGGATAGGGAAAATATTCAGTACACAACCACGAGTAGTCTGATAACTAGTTTTGATTGAATTTGTCATGTTTTCTACCTTGCCGAAAAATTGTTCAAGTGCAGATTCCAATAGATATGGGGAGCTCAGGACGGTGGTTTCAATTTCTTCTCTTGATCCTATTAGCTTCAGTGATGATCAGGGAAGGTGTTTGGATTCGTGAGGTGAACTGGAAGTGCTTGAATCGTGCCACCCGTAATCTCTGTTTTGATGGAAGTTATAGAGTGATTTTTGCAGAGTTTCTGTAGTTGTGAAGCTTGGTAAATAAAGGGGAATAAATCTCTATTTATAGGGAAGCTAATGGTATCTCATATGTTCCAAATGGGGGTGTGAATTTTGTGATCCAAATCTGAACACGTGACTGGAATGTGATGATTAGGTGAGCTGGCAAATTGATCCAATTCTCTCTAAAATGCATGCTAATCATTGAGGGCTGATGTGGAAATCATTTGGATTCTAGAAGGCATCTTAATTTTGTCATCTTGTGGAATTTTATACTGATCCGTATCCATGTTTTTTTGTATTTTCCTTGGTATTTGCTGGTATTTGGCTGCACATGAAGCATGTTTTCTTCATGACTTCAGGCATGCCATTCACCCCCTCATGTTGCCTTTGACACATGATTTGATACTTGATCAATCACACTTGCATTTGAGGGTTTGTATTGGTAATTTTACATGGTTTTGAGAGCTTTCTCGTGGCTTCCATTTCATGTGATCATCATGCTGCAGCTTTGTTCCATGGCCATTCCATTGCAGCCTTGCACCAGCTCATGAATGATTTTTTGCTTGCATTGATATGATTGCCATTATTGATTGATAAACCCGAGTTGGACCTCTTTTGGACTTTCATCATTCTTGCTTTTTCCCCATGAAACTTGGTTGGTAAACTTGCATTAGAATATGGTTGTTTTGCTTGCTATATCCATGCTTGTTTTCTTGTTCATTAGGGTGACAAAGTTGAAGCATGCTAAGTTGAACCATCATGTGTGAACTAGAATTGAATGGTATTATCTTGACAATAATGGTGTTAATGTGCTTGATGTAGTCTTATACCATGGCTAAACGTTGCTTACATTTGAGTCATTATGGTAAATTTAGGTCATGCTAGATTAAACCTTGAACCATTGATGAATTTGAAATAAATGGTATGGTAGCCTAACTTAAACTTGAACCATGCCATCTTATATGATGCCTTATGAAAACATGGGATCCATGTCATGTTGATGATGAAATGTGAATGGCCTAAATTGAATTACCAAAAGAGCACACTTACATGAGAATGATACATACTTGTTCTATATTTATGACTTGAAAATGAATGATCCATCATGACTTTAGACTTGATCCAATAATCATGCTTGAAATGGATTTTGAATCCTCGCCAAAACCAAGTTAAAAATTAATGATGTGATACTTGGCTCCATGTTAAGAAATCTTGAATCAATTCTTGGAATAAAACCTTGGCCATGGAGGTATGCTTTGCCACTTTCATATCACTTAAGAAATGATGAACATTCTGAATTTACATTGACTTTTCTTTGGACCAGAGTGAATCTCTCATGCCATAATGAAAATGCCTTGATCACGAAGCCATATTTAAGCATCATGACCCTTGGATTCTCATTTGGGTTTGATTTAAATCAAAGTACACCTTGACTTATCCTTGTACACCTATATATTGAGCATAAAGAAGAGAAAATGCACACATTGGATGCATAATGGTTAGATATTCAATAATGCAACAAGAATGAATAAACCCTAGCCACAGAAGCAACACACAATGATATGTGACCTTGGTATATCCCTTGGGAAAGAAAACCAGATAAACCTTAGTCCTTAACTTTCACTCACACCAATGGATAGCCATGCTTGAGGACCAATGCTAATGAGATTTCATGATGAACGCATGATAGGAATGCTAGGGTAAAAATGAGGGTGTGACATTGTTCAGCTGCTAGAGGAAGTCTTTGTGAAAGACAATGTTAATCTTTTAAAAGCTCTTATGTGTGATGTTGACTTGTCAGACAACATGGTGGAGTATATTGTTCATTAGATGCAGTCTGACCTTGAGTTAAGCATAATAGAAGATGTTAGACACCTTCCTAATTTTCATTGTCTTCCAATGTATCAGATGAAATATTCCCTGGTCAACTCAAAACAAAGCATTATACACAAGATCAAAATAACAATTAAGCACAAAGACATAGTAGAAGATGAACCTAATAAAATCTCAAGGTTTGTATCAGATGAAGGGCTCAGTTCAAAGATATCTTAGTCTCAAATGTTGGCATTGGCCAAGTCCTTTAGCATAGGGAATGTTGCCTAATCCCAAGTCCAAAAGTTCATATCAAGTTCAATAGTCCACCAAATATTTTTTAGGGGTTTTCTTGTTATTAGGTATTTTAAGGTCCTAAGACCATAAACAAAGCCAAAACACATAAATAATATATATACAATCACAAGATATGGCTCAAACGGGCAAAGTGAAAATGACATAAAGATAAACAACTTATATGGAATGTAAATGTCAATGAATGATAAATGACTGAAATTTAAATCGCATAATAGTAAATGACTTAAAGGTAAAGCAATATTAAAAAGAGTTAGTCAAATGTTAGTCAAGTGTTAATGTTGATTTTTTAATTGATTAAGTCATTCTTTGGAGAACACTCAACCATTCATTCACAAGTATGAATCCTTAAACCAAGACATCTTCCATGAGAAGGGCTCCAACTTGGATAATTCAAAAAGTATGCCACTAGCTCCCATGAAAGGAAAAAAGGTCAAGTTTCCATACAAAGCAATGAAGAATGGGAGAATTACAATCTCACTTACTAGAATGCTATACCTTGGGGGTCAAATTTAGCTCTATGTTAAGCAATCGTAATTGGACTTATGTAGAAGTTACAATTATCTGAGGTCGAGAAATAAAAATATAGGTGTTAATGCATGTTAGAGATTTGGTATGAAGAAACAAATTCCTAAAACATACCACACACTAAAAGAAAAGTCAAAAGGGAGGGACCTATCTTAGTCATACTTGTATTGATTCATCTGACACAAGGTCGTTGATGAACCAATTAGCCTTTAGACATTAGAGATTTCATTGACGAAGAGGGAGGGGAAGATAGAAACACAAATTAATCATGGGAGGACTTTATCAAATCAAAACCATCCATTCATTTTGGGAGATGAAATGGACATTTCATCAATCCCCTAAATCCAAAGGTTTTGATCCAACAAAAGTCAAATCAACCTCGACCAAGGCCTAAACATAAAGTCAAACATCACAAGACCATAAAAATGGCTCAATAATATTTTTAAACATTTAAACAAGTAAAAATCAATTTAAAAATGAATTAAAATACATTTTTATTTGGTCAAAACATAAAATCCCTTCAAATCACCAAATAAATGGCCAAGAGATTTATCCTAGGTCAAACAAGGTTAAAGGACCTTAGACAAAAAAATTCACTATTTTTGAAAAGTCAAAAGTATTTTTAAACAATTAAAAATATGCACAAAAACATTTAATTCATGAAAAATATCAAAACTAATCCAAAAATAATTTTAGTTTAGAATATGAAAGAGAAAAATATTTAATGATTTTTGGTGAAAGTCCCATATTTTTTGGATTAAAAATGAAATTAATATGAATTAAACAAAATAAAGGGATTAAATGAAAAAATTGGAAAATAAAAAGAAATTCAAAAAAATAAGGGCCATCAGATCTCCCGTATTAATTAGGGTGGAAGATCTGATGGTGAAGCGCGCGCTTCCATCCAGCACCTCAGTCAACGCGTGTACACGCGTGGTATGCAAAATCAAGGGTCCTGATTAAAACGTGGAACCATGATCAAAGATGGTTTGGGCAATGCCAGCATACCACCGGAGCCCTAGCTTCGATTATCTTCTCCGATGGACCTCACCGGACTTTTCCACCATGAACTAAATGGAAAATGAAAAGTGAGTATATTTTTTTGAAGGAAAAATGCTAAGGAGCACGAATCTGACCTCAATTTCTTCCAATTCTAAGTATATTGAAAGATACATGGATTTGAAATTTGAGGTATATGATCTGAGTTGCTTCAATTTGACTTCAAAGCAACTCAATCTTGTTGCCTACATTGGTAGGACTTCAACGAACCAAAAATCAAAGAGAATGGTGAAGAATTGAGAGAGAATCGAAGAGAGAAAGTTTGGAAAATTTCACCTTCTGTTTGTAGTGATGAAGCTCGATCTGGATCTCAATTTTCTTGGTCATGCTTGGAATTGATTGTGGGAGGTGAATTGAGAGCTCAAATGGCTTGGATTCTTGGAGTTTCAACTTCAAAACAGAAGTGAAATTGAAACTGAATTTTAAATTTGAAAGCCTTCAAGATTATCCTCTAATGGTGAAGGGAAGATTGCAGGAGCAAAGTTTGGGCAAGGTGTCCCCAATTCTGAGCATGAGGCAATGTATTTATAGGATTGGCAATTGATTTCCACACACTTCCATTCAAATGCCAAAAATAGCAATTCTCATGTGCATGCTTGCATGAGCGTGTGATAGGCCAATGAAGTGATGTCAAAAGATCCAAAGATGATCATGAGTGATGTTGAAAGTGTAACATGAAGCGATGCATTTGGAATTGAGAAGTGGTCATGAGATTCATCCAAATGGAACCTTGAAGAAAAGCCATGCCCAAGTCATTCAAATCTTGTCCAAATGAAGTTATTTTGAACTTTTTGGAATGGTGAGATCAAGGGAAATAACTTTCATGTTGAACACTTTTCCATTTGAAGCTTGGATCATGATGAATTTTGAGGTGGAAGTTTGAGAAATCAAACATAATTGAAAATTTTCTAAGTACCAAGTCAAATGTTCACTTCTTCCACCTTAAATAACTTTTCCTATGAGCTTCAAATGGAAAACATTCCTTCATCCAAGTTGTATCTCTTTCAAACCTATTCAATTTGGTTATAAATTTGACCTTATTTGCACTTGGCATGAAGGTATTATGCATTTTAGAAGTTGAAGAAAATTGCTTGTTCAATGGTAATGGCCCAAAATGACCTATAATGTTTCCTCTTGGCACATGCCCTTGTAAGTTGAATTTGAAGTTTCTTAAATAATCAAAGTTGGATAATCCATATTGAATTTAATCATGAAACTTGGATGGACTTCATCTCGTAAACATTGAGCAAGTTATGGTCCTTGGAAGTTGACCTCCTTACTAGGGCACCCACAAAATGACCTATAATATTTCACGATAAAAAATGACTTTCCAAGCAAAAATATCTCTTGACCTCAACATGAGAGTTGTTTGGAATGTCATAAGGAGTAACTTTTATATTGAAATAATTTTCATATGACAAACATTGTAGGAGATAAGGTCTAGTGAACCCCAGTTTTGACCAATTGACTTTCTCTAGTCAACCACCATGAACCAACTTGCAAACTTCTCTTGATCTTTTGGACTAATGGAGGATAATATATGTATAAGATTATGTAATATTAATTATCCCTTGAAATATTTGATCAAATGTTGAAGAAACTTGTTGAGGAAGTCACACAAGATATCTAGATGAATTAGGGCTTCCAAGGCAAACAAACTTGAAACTCTTGATGATTTCTTGATCAAAATGATAAATGAAGATCATGAGGACCCATATATGATGTCTATATCCATTGTGAACCATCTCTTGATTGATCTCCTTGCATTGAGGGTCTCAAACCCTATGTATGAGCTTGATGAGGCAGTGGTGGATGCACACACTACCTACAAAAGAAACAAAGCTATACATAGACATATTTTTGGTATTTGGGTTAGTAAATAATGAATAACAAAGTATGATACTATCAAATATGCTTGGGGGTCACTCCCTATGCAAACCCAATGAATGAGTGGTAAGGAGAATGCCAAGGTGTGATCCCAAAGCCAATGCAAATGATGAGATTGCATGAGGGATCTTAGGGTCAAAATTGGGGTCTTACAGCTACCCCTATTTAAGGACATTATAACTGAGTATGTGAAGGTTAAAATCTTCGTATCAACTCAGTAGAATGGAATTAAATAACAACATCTAGAAACAAATTTTGGTCCCTAAGAGACCTCATGATGCGTATGATATGAATGTTAAAATAATCTTTAGGGGGAATATTTTGCCACAAATGAGAAGAATCCGGAGAGACTGAAAATCCATATGAGCATAAACATTTCATAAGGAAAACTCATTGGAGAGACAAAGACTCTGGGGGATAAAAGTTATGTGTAGGCCAAACTACGACTTAAAACTGCTGGAGACACGATGGGGAATTTCCATAAAAATAAATTAATGGAAGGACTCGGTCTGAGGATAAGGGAAATCTGCAGGGGATAGGAATAAATCAGAACTGAACTAAAATACTCAAACCAAATAGAGGATTGGTGATTTCACTTAGAAAATACACACTCAAACTCAAGTGGGGGAAGAATGAAGTTCAACACAGGAGTACAAGAGATATATTATCTATTACTGGTTACTTGGTAGGAAGATAATACACTCTAACAGAGGGACATCCGTTACCGATTAGGGTAAACATATCAAGGATGACTTGATGATAAAAAAAGGTGTATTCTTTAACAGTTACTGGGTAAGAATAACCTACTAGGGAGAGAAATCAAATAGGATTTACAACTACTGGTTACTGGGCAGAAGACCAAAGAGAGAGTATCTGTTACCTGATTATAGTGAACATATCAAAGATAAACTCAAAGGAAGAATATCTATCATCGATTAGGATGAACATATCAAGGATAGACCACCTGGAAAAGAGGGAGAATATCCATTACCGGTTAGGGTAAACATATCAAGGATAGACTGTCGGGGAGAAATGTGAATTATATCTATCAGTTATTGGATAGAATATCGAAGAGGGAGAGAAAATCCGTCACCGGTTAAAGTGAACATATCAAGGATAGACTCTCTGGGGAAAAATAGGGATTACAAATGCTTTTTTAATGGGTAGAAAACCGAAAAGGAAGAATATTCGTCATGGGTTAGGATAAACATATCAAAGATAAACTACCTGGGGAAACGTGAAAAAGAATTTGCTGGGGAAAACAAAAGTAGATTACATTTTACCGGGTATTGGGCAAAAGTAATGTACTCAAAAATTGAGAATAATATTACCAGTTAATGAGTAATAAACTCTCATGGGACCGAAATATCTATCTAGGTAATAACTAGAAAGAAATGATCAAATAAAGACTCAACCCAATGAGGATATAACTCAAGGGGAGTGGTTCCATCCAGATAATTAACTAGGGAGGAAACTTAAATAGTAATCATCCACGAGGAAAGAACTCAATGGGGAATGAGAAAGGTTAAATTTTTTCTGCTTAAGGGCCTGACACTCTACTATTGAAGGAGAACAGACACACCAAATCTGCATAGGTAAATGATATTACCGAAGTAAGGGATCAGAATAAAGAATCAAATGCGATAAAATGCATAAAGAAATATTTGATACTGTGTTTTATGCATGAATATGTATGTATATGATCATGATGTATGTAAATGAATTATCTAGCTCTGCATAAATCATCTCTGGCTGGGGAAGTCATGGAGAACATGATTCCAATCAATTACGACAAACACTACGGGAATAGAGCAATGCTGAAGGATGATCAACCAAACATGTCGAGGATAGAAAAAGGAATTGCTGAGGATCCAAATTGTCAACACTACGGGGAATTTTAATTCGACGCCATATCAGAATAGAAGACAACCTTGCAGGCGACAAAAATCAAACATTGCTCAGAATCCAATACTGTCAGGAACGAGGGATCTTCATATCAGAAGATGAACTCCGCCGGGGAATACAAGAGGTAAAACTCTGCATGTCGATTTAAGCAAATTTCTAGGAATGCTACGACCAAGATCATCACATTCCTCAATACTCATCGAATTCTTCTTGGAAATTGCGAAATAAACCAATTCCAGGGCAAAGATAACTGGATCTGATTCACACAAAGAAGAAACTGCCGAAGTTATACAACATAATCAAATGCAAAAATGGAAACCAAATAAAGGTTTCGGATCTCCATGGTCTAATCACAAGACAAGGGGATACCAAACAGAAGCACCACGGCTGGGGAATTTGAATTTGCAAAGGGGACTGATCATCAACTCAATTCTACTAGAGATGAGACCCACCGGCTCCACTGGGGATGATGAAATATTCAGGGAGAAACTCATCAACCAAGATGGGGATAAGTGACGAATTGTTGGGGAGGAAAATAGTTACCAAACCAACTGCTTAGGGAATCCCAACAATGCTTCACACTTCAAGACTTACCTGTTCACAGATTGATGTTGAGATTCCTTACTGAAATCGATTATTCTTAAAGTGATTGTTTTTATGATTTTAACAAAAATAATTATTCATTAATTTATTTCAAAATTATCATCATAAAAATTAAATTTTATTTAGCAGAAGTAAATAAGAATGGAAATAATTGGATAAAAGCTCAACTTTATTTAATAGAATGGTAGTTCGTAAATGAAGAAACTCCATAGATCTTTACAAAGTTTGAAAATGGTAATTTACATGAAAAAGGGATACATTGAATACAATGATCATTACTCTCCCTACCAACTTCAACATCCATTGTGCTTGTCTTCAGTTGAGAATGATGAATCAGAAAGAAATGACTTGCTCAGAACTGCTTCCATGATTAGGACCAACCAAATGCAGTTACTTGCCATAATCCCTAATTTTTTGCCTAGATTTCCCCAAGGTGGAGTACTCAATCTACTAGGATAACTTTTATGTTTTATGTCTCTAACTTTTTCCTAGATCATCCTTTCGGGTTTTCAATCCACCAAGATGCTCATTTTTTCCTAAGACCTTTCGGGTTTTCAACTTAGCAAGTTGTTCTTTTTCTTTTTTAGGCGAAGTATTTCTTGATATCATCGGCATTCACGAGACGAGTGAACTCCTCACCATCTATAGTTGTAAGAATCAAAGCACCTCCTGAAAAGGATCTCTTCACAACATATGGGTCTCCATAATTAGGGGTCCATTTGCCCCTAGCATCAGGTTTGAAAGATAAGATCTTCCTGAGCACGAGGTTGCCATCTCTAAACACACGAGGCTTGACCTTCTTATCAAAATATTTCTTCATTATCTACTAATATAACTGACCATGACACATGTCAGTCAATTCATCTCTTCAATCAATTTAAACTGATCATATCTGGTCTGGCACCATTCAGCTTCTGTCAACTTGGCTTCCATCAAAACAACAATGATGGGATCTTAACCTCTACAAGGAGCACAACTTCCATACCATAAACGAGAGAGAAAGGAGTTTCCCCTGTTGAAGTATGGATGGATGTACGGTACCCATGCAAAGCAAACGGGGGCATTTCAAGTCAATCTTTATATGTCACACCCATCTTCTGAATGATCTTCTTGATGTTCTTGATTGCACCTTCAACAACCCCATTAATCTTGGGTCTATAGAGAGAAGAATTATGATGTGCAATCTTGAAGTCTTTGCAAAGAGCTTCCACCATATTATTATTCATGTTAGATCCATTATCAATAATAATCTTACTTGGCACACCATAACGACATATAATATGATTCTTGATAAACCTTACAACAACTTGCTTGGTCACATTCGCATACGATGCTGCTTCAACCCACTTTGTGAAGTAATCAATAGCCACCAGAATGAAACGATGTTCGTTCGAAGATTTGGGCTCAATCATACCAATGATATCAATACCCTTCATGGAGAAGGGCCACGGAGAGGAAATAACATTCAACAGTGTTGGAGGAACATGAATCTTATTTGTATAAATTTGACACTTGTGGCATTTCTTCACAAACTTGCAATAGTCAGATTCCATTCTCAGCCAATAGTAACCTTCTCTCAACATCCTATTTACCATAGCATATCCATTGGAATGAGTACCAAAGGAACCTTCATGGACTTCAGTCATCAATAGGTCTGCTTCGTGTCTATCCACGCATCTGAGCAAAATCATATTGAAGTTTCTCTTATAAAGCACATCACCATTCAGGTAGAAGTTGCTAGTTAATCTCCTCAAAGTCTTCTTATCTTTCAAAGATGCCTTAAGCGGGTAAATATGACTTTGGAGGAAACACTTGATATCAAAATACCAAGGCTTTTCATTTTTGACTTCTTCAATAGCAAACACATGATCTGGCCTATCAAGAAGCATCACAGTTAAATTGGAAACTTTATTACAAAATTTCACCATAATCATTGAAGCCAACGTTGCAAGAGCATCTGCCATCCATTTTTCATCTCGAGGGATATGATGAAATTCAACTTTTGTGAAGAAAGTTAATATCCTCCTCGCATAGTCTCTATACTGTATCAAACCGGGTCGATTTGTCTCCCATTCACCTTTGATATGATTCACAACCAAAGTTGAATCTCCATAGACGTCAAGATACTTTATTCTGAGATCAATGGCCTCTTTAAGCCCCATAATGCAAGCTTCATACTCAATCATATTGTTTTTACACTTGAAGGTCAATCTAGCTGTAAATGAAAAATGAGTGCCTTGAGGAGTAATAATCACTGCCGCAATGCCATTACCATATAAACTAACAGCTCCATCAAATATAATGCCCCGACGGGAACCAGGTTCTGGCCCTTCTTAAAGCAATGGTTCATCACAATCTTTCATCTTCAAGTACAAATCTCTTCGTTAGGAAAATCATACTGCACTTACTGGTAATCTTCAATCGGTTGGTGAGCCAAGACACTACCCTTAATTACTTTTTGAGATCGGTATTCAATATCATACTCAAATAGCAACATCTGCTAACGAGCAATTCTCCCAGTTAAAGTAGGTTTCTCAAAGACGTACTTGATTGAATCCATTTTGGATATCAACCAAGGAGTATTATTTAACATATACTGGCGCAGATGCTTAGCAGCCTAAGCCAATGTGCAACATGTCTTCTCAAGCATAGAATATTGAGTCTCACAGTTGGTGAACTTTTTACTGAGGTAGTAAATTGCATACTCTTTCTTTCCAGATTCATCTTGCTGACCAAGAACACAACCCATATTCTCATCAAGCACAGTCAAGTACATTATCGACGATCTTCATTCAACAGGCGGAGATAGAGTCGGAGGCTCAAGCTGATATTCTTTGATACTATCAAAAGCTTTCGGCAATCTTCGGTCCAATCACAAGAATGATATTTCCAAAGAAGCTTGAAAATTGGCGAACATGTGCCAGTCATATGCGATATAAATTTTGAGATATAGTTCCAACGGCCAAGAAAACTTTTGACTTGCTTCTTAGTTTTGGGCGCAAGCATTTCTTGTATTGCTTTGACCTTGGCAGGATCAACTTTAATACCCTTCTCACTTGAAATAAATCCCAACAACTTACCAGAACGAACACCAAAAGTACATTTATTGGGATTCAAGCGGAGTTTGCACTTCCTCAAACGCTGGAATAATTTCAATAAATGCTCAACATGTTCTTCTTCATCACTTGATTTGGAAATCATATCATCAACATAAACTTCAATCTCTTTATGCATCATATCATGAAGAAGAGTGGTCACAGCTCTTTGGTATGTTGCACCAGCATTCTTTAAATCGAAAGGCATTACTCTATAACAGAATGTTCCCAAGGGTGTAATGAATGTGGTCTTCTCCATATCTTCAGGTGCCATTTTAATTTGATTATAACTGGAAAAACCATCCATAAAAGAAAAGACTTTGAGTTTAGATTTATTGTCTACCAACATATTAATGTGTGGCAGAGGAAAATCATCTTTCGGACTGGCTTTGTTCATATCTCTATAACCAACACACATGCAGACTTTTCCATCTTTCTTAGGAACATACACAATATTGGCTACCCATTGCGGATACTCGGAGGGTACAAGAAACCCAACGTCGATCTGCTTCTGCATTTCCTCTTTGATATTTACTTTCATATCAGGATGAGTTCTTCTCAACTTCTGCTTGATCGGAGGGCATCTGGCTTCAACAAAAATCTAGGCTCCACAATCTCAGAATCCAACCCAGGCATGTCTTGATAGGACCAAGCAAACACATCAAAATATTCTCGAAGAAGATCAATCAACCCCTTCTTAGCTTCTAAAACAGTTGAGACCCAATCTTGACTTCCTTCACAACATCCTTGGAACCCAAGTTGACTAATTCAATCCGCTCTTGAAATGGTTGAATGGCTTTTTACTCGTGCTCAAGTAAACGAGATAATTCATCAGATACTTCTTCATTATCAATCTCTTCCTCAGCTTCAAACACAGGGAAATCAAAGTTTGGAGAAGGAGTAGGATCATTGTATTTAATGGGTTTGAGAACAAACCTGCATAATGATTTGATATTTTTATTTTAGAGAAGTGGAGTGTCAACTGTAGCGGTAAATTCATGATCATCAAGCTATGGGTAAGCTAAAGATCAAATAACAAGAGTCATCACCGCGCTTTTATTGTTTCCAAGGGAAAAGGGAAAAAGTATGAACAAAACCCAAAAGTAAGAAGTTTTCAAATTAAAACTAATAAAATGTCAAAGATTACAGGTAAGGGGGTTGGTTACACAGAGAAAAGGTTTTAGCACCCAAAGTTTCCTAGATACTCCTAGGGAGCCCTTTTTATGTGCATATGTATTTGGTACAAAAATGATGTTTACAAATAAATAGAATGGGGGGATGATAAAAGAATTCATTAATTATATTTTTGTGTTTGGAAAGACCTTCGGTCTTGTGCCTACGTACCAACATAAAAATGAGGGATCAAAACCTCGTAGTTCGTGATACAAATTTCAAAGTTGATGCATTGCTTTTAACAAAAATTAAGTTTGAAAGGCACAAAGGCCCAAAAATGATTTGAATGAGTTAGTTCTTTTTTGGCTTTTTGAAAGTTTAGGTCAAGTATAGTTAAGTCTATTTACAAGTTTGATTAAGAAAAGGAAGTTTGAAAATTCAATGGCATAAGGCCAAAGTTTCTATCTTTTGCAAAGTGGTCAAAGTTTAGAACAAAATAAGTTCAATCAAAGAAGATTTTGAAAAAAAGAGGGAGAGATTTTGAAATTAAAGAAATTGGGAGAAGATGAAGGGACTAATCCTATGCACAAAATTAAAAGTTGAGAGTTGAAAAGATCTTACCAATGGGTAGAAATCCAATAGACAAGAATGTCAATAGAAACCCAGAATTCCCTTTGGACATTTAGAATCAAGCAACACACAAATGCACAATTATATTATCTTGAAGAGTAAAGGCATCAAATAAAGATATCCACATCCAAGCTTTAATCATTCCATGATCTTCTTCAAATTAGCCCATGTAACAAATGAATTCCACAAGTCACAGGTTCAAAATAATAGCTTCACAATGATCATGTTGCAGATGAACTCAGAGGGATCTTGAATGATGTATCATATGAAGTTTCAAATTGCAAGCACTTGGTTTCTCAATAAGTTGGCATTGGCCAAGTCCTTTAGCATATGAATGTTGCCTAAGTTCTAAGTCCATTTATCCAAGATCAAGTCAACAGTCCACACAAAAGTTTTTTATGGTTTTTGTTGTTATTATGTACATTAATGGTCAAAGACCACACAAACAAGCAAAGTATACACAAACAAAATATATCACACAATATGGTCCAAGTGGATAAAGTGAAAATTGAATTAACATAAACAATTAGAATGATATGAACAATGGCAAATGTATAAAAGCTAGAATTAAATGACATTAAAGTAAATGACTTGAAATTAAAAGTTAGTTGTTAATAGGTTAGAAGTTCGTATTGTTTTGCTTTTGCTTTTCATTTTTAGACATTCTTTGGAGAACACTCAACCCACTTATCACAAGCATGGATCCTTGAGCCAAGACATCTTCCAAAGGAAGGAAAAAATGCCAAGTTTCCACATAATACCATGAAATAAGGGAGACTTACAATCTCACTAACTATAATGCTATGCCTTTTATATCACAAATTTAGCGCTATGTTAAGCAATCGTAAATGGACTTATGCAGAAGTTACAACTATTTGAGACCGAGCAATAGAATTTTTGTATTAATGCATGTTAGAGACATAGTATTATGGACTATGCTCATGAAACATACCACACACAAAAAGAATATGCAAAAGGTGTGGCTTAATCTCATACATACTCATGTTAATTTTTCAATCAACTAGTTTTAGGACTTTGAGATATCATAGGCCAAATGAGATGAATGCATAAAGAAGGGGAATGAGATGAAGAGGGAGGGGAATGGATCAAAACTCAAATTGATCAAAGGAGGACTTTTACTAAATTAATATCATCCATTCATTTTGGGAGATGGAATGTACATTCCATCAATCCCCTAAATCCAATGATATTAACTTGACAAAGTCAAATCAACCTTGACCAAGGCCCAACAACAAGAGTCAAACTCAAACAAGCCATCACAATTAGTCAACAAAATTAATTAGCATTTATTCAAACTAAAAATACTAAAATAATACATTTAAATTGAATACGATTTGTCAAATTCCTAAAACCTCATCAAAACACCAAATAAATGACCATGAGATTTATCATAGGTTAAACAAGGTCAAAGGACCTTGGAGAAAAAATTTCAGAATTTTTGAAGACTTAAAAGTATTTTTAAACAATTAAAAAAATGCAAAATCAATTAAATCATGAAAAATATTATTAATGATCCAAATTTTTTTTTAATTCAGAATATGAAAGAGGAATTTATTTGAATTTTTTTGGTGAAACTCTCATATTTTTTGGATCAATATTAAAATAAATATGAATTAATGAAAATAAAGCAATTAAAATGAAATTCAAATAATCAGAAAAAACGTGGACCACTTTATCTCCCTTATTAATTGAGGTGGTAGATCAAGTGGCCACCAGCGTGCATTCCATGATGGACTTGAGTCAACGCGGCATAGGCTTGGTATTTAAAAGCAACGCAAGAGATTAAAACAATTTGAAAAGGATCAACGGCTCTGAACCATGCTAAGACATCACTGGTGTCCAAAGGCTGGTCATCTTCTCTGGTGACCCTGGCCAAACTGGTTCACTCATCACCATCAAAAAAATGAAAAAGGAGGACATGATCTGAAAGAAAAAATGGCGTAGAGCACGAATCTGACCTCAATTTTAACTAACTCCACATATATAGTAAGATATGAGGAGTTGAATTTTGAGGTGTGTCAACTGAGTTTCTTTGATTTGACCTCTAAGCAACTCAATCTTCTTGCCTACATTGGTAGGACTTCAGAGAACCAAAGATCCAAGAGAATTGAGTGGAATTAAGAGAGAATCAAAGAGATGAAATTTTCTGAAAAATACCTTCAATGTAGGTCTGGATTCAACTGTTCTTGCTTTGGCTTGTGCTTAATCTTGCTTAATATGCTTGCAGAAGTGGATTAGAATACACAAAAGGTCTTGGATCCATGGAGTTTTGAATCTCAAAATAGTGAGAATTCAACTCAATTTCCAAAGGAAATTCTCAGGTTTATCCTCTCAAATGGAAGGGTTAGGGGTTTAGGATCAAAGATGGCGTGAATGTGTGTTGAATTCTGAGTATATCGATCTTTATTTATAGTTGGATCATGTGATATTTACACCTTCCAAATGACTTTCCAAAATTGGCAATGAGTGATGCGTGGGGTGCATGGGCGTGTACAGGCCCATGAGGTCATTCCATTTGATCCACAATTAAGTGTGAGTAAATCTGAAATCAACTTGGAATGCAAGCCAAATGTATATGGAAGCTTGAAGTTTGATCTTTTCCAAATGATGATATCATGTTCAAGCCATTCACACCCCTAGCAAATCTTGTCCAAAATGGATGAAATTGGACTTTTTGGAAATGTTAGATCAAGAGGAACAACTTTCATGTTTAACACTTTTCCATTTGAAGCTTGTATCATGATGAATTTTGAGGTGGAAGTTTGGAAATTTCAACATGCTGAAATGTTTTCTAAGTGTCAAGCCATATATCTCAATATTCTACCTTGCTTAACTTTTTATGTGAGCTTCTAATGAGAAAAGTGTCTTTATCAAACTTGTATGTATTTCAAATACCTTATAAATGGTCACCAGTTTAATGTCATTTGGATTTGGGATGATAGAGTTATGCATTTTTGAAGTTTGGAAAAATCACTGGTTCAATGGTATAGGTCAAAAGTGACCTATAATGTAACCTCATATCACATGCTCATAAAAGTTGATTTACCTCCTACTCCAAACATCAAAGTTTAATTATACATCTTGAATTTGATTGTGAAACTAGGAAATCTTTCATATCATAAAAATGGAGCAAGTTATGGCCTTAGGAAGTTGACTTTCAAATTAGGGTTTAGACAAAATGACCTATAATGTTTCAACCTAGAAAATGATTTTCCAAGCAAACCTAGCTCTAGGTATCAACATGAAAGTTGTTTGGAATGTAATTTAGAGTAACGTTTCTCTTGGAATCATTTTCATATGGTGAAAATTGTAGGAGATAGGGTCTAGGGACACCCAGTTTTGATCAGATGAATTCATATGGCCTACCACCATCAACCAACTTGCTAACCTTCAATTCTATTGACTTTCTCGGCTCATGGTAGATCATATATGCATAAGATTATGAATTTTGAAGTGTCCCTTAAGAAATTTGATCAATTGGTGAGATAGCTTGTTGGAGAAGTTACTCAAGATACCCAGTCAAACCAGGGTTTCCAAGGCAAATCACCCTCAAAATCTTGAAGAAAACGTGATCAAAATAACATGTAGGAATCAATGGAACTCATATATGATGCTCATAACCATTCTTGGATCAATCATGGTTGTGCTCTTTGTCATGAGGGTCTCAAACCCTAGATATGAACTTGATGAATCAATGTGATCATGCCCTACCTACAAAAGAGTTAGGCAAATGCAAAGACATATTTTTGGTATTTTGATTAGTAAAATGATAATATACAAGTATGATACAATCACAAAATGCTTGGTGATCTCTCCCAAAACGAACCCTGTGAAGGGATCTTAGGGTCAAAATTGGGGTCTTACACCAACAAATATTATACAGATGGAAGATTATTATTATTCTTTTTATTTATTTTTATTACCATTTTAGGAAAAGCAAAAAAGTAAAAATAAAACATCATATATGTGGATGAATAAAATGGTATTTTATTGATGATAATAATAAAAATGCCCAACAATGTTCGCTTCCCCCTTAGGCATAGGAGAAGGATTTTTCTAAAAAGAATAAAAACCAAATTACTTAGAACGGTGAATGACAACGAGAACTTCAACAGTAACCTAATTGTTGCAAGTATGGCCATGAGTCACAGAGTTGGTGCAAGCTTCATCTTCATCACCACCGTCTTTAATAATGGCAGCTGAGTGTTGATCATTCTCATGAACGAACCCTCCACTGCAGAATACTGGTTGCACAACTTTGACTTTGGCGTTGAATGGCCTTGGTTGAAATCCTAGCCCAACTCTGCTCTTGTTCTCGGCGACCTCCACAACACAACCCCACCTGTTAATGCCGCTAGCCTGAATAGCCTCTTGCGCATATTTTAAAGAAGACATGGGTGCCCCAGCTTTCTTTAACTCATCAGCAATAGATAAGGCTTGGAACGAAGTTCCAACCTCCTCCTCAGCATCAACGTATGTGAAAGATGACAAATGGCTCACTAACAATGCCTTTTCTCCACCAACAACGACAAGTTTACCGTTCTTCACAAATTCAGCTTCTGGTGAAGAGTAGACGTCACAACTCCAACTCCATGAATCTATGGCCTTCCCAACAAGCAGCTATAGGCCGGGTGGATATCCATTACCTGGAAAGTAATTTGGAAATCACTCGGACCTATCTTCATTGGAAGGTCCACTTTTTCAATGACAGTTTTACGAGAATCATCGACCGCTTTGACAATTACGCCGTTATACCTCATTGGGGCGCCTTGATGAGAGAGTCTTGACAAAGTTGACTTCGGCAACATGTTCAGCGATGACCCTGCATCAACCAACACATTGGACAAAGCGTCCTCCTTGCAATTCATAGAAATATAGAGTGCCAAATTGTGATTCCTGCCCTCCTTAGGAAGCTTTTCATCACAAAAGCTCAAATTATTACAAGAAGTGATGTTGGCAACTATTTGGTCAAACTGATCCACAATGACATCATGCTCAACATAAGCCTATTCCAACACTTTCTGCAACGCTTCTCTATGCGCTTCGGAATTCATTAACAATGACAGCACGCAGATCTTTGACGGAGTCTGGCGCAGCTGCTCTACAACATTGAATTTACTTCTCTTTATTAAGCTCAACACTTCATCATCATCGTTATTCTTCAACTTGTTGGACTCACCAAACTGACACGTTGGAGCACTAATCAGATTCAGTACTAGAATTTATGCCTTCTTACTTACTGAAACATCTTCTACTATCTTTAGAAACACTGGATTGAACACACGACAACTACGGGTCACCTTCACTATCTGAAATATGTACCATTGAGTCTGCAACTGCTAGAGGAACCTCTTGACCATTTTCAATCATAGTGGCATTATATTGGTATGGCACAACTTTATCTAATGAGTAGGCAATAGGGCCCACCAACCGTATGACCAACGGTGATACCGATCTATTGACATTATTGTTGATGATACTATCAAACTGATTAACTACCCGCTAAGGGGTCTTGAACACTGGCACAATCACATTTACATCATCTCCCAAATGACGGAACTGGAAAATCTAAATAAGTCCTTCATCCATCAGCCTTTGAATATCCCTTTTGACAATAACATATCCACGAGGGTTCATGTTATCGATTACACAGTTGGCATGGTCGTGTTCACAATCACTAACCAAGAAAATATCTTTACGCATGGCCATTAGAGATCTTCTGATATAGCGGACATCATAAATCTTGAACTCACCAGGACAACCGTCCACCATGTTCATAGATTTGTTACCATGAGGAGGTAACGAATTTGCTTTTATGTTCAGCGCTCTGTTCTGAAAAGGACACCATACCACTCTTTACCAGCTTCTGAACCTCATACTTCAATGGATAGCAATTCTCTATATCATGGCCAGGGGCTCCCTGGTGAAAATCACAATGAAGATCAGGCTTGAACCACCATGGTAGTGGCTTAGGAATTTGTGGAGGATTTATTGGTTGAATGAGATTTTTGAGGACCAATGATGGGTATAATTCTTCGTAAGTCATGGGAATAGGGTCAAAGGAGACCTTCTTCCTCTCAAAATTTTGTTGGTGATTATTGTTGTTGTTGTAGTTGGTTCTTTGTTGCGGTTGCTGTTGATGTTGTTGTTGAATTGGAACTGATTGATTATTAGAACTGTTGGAAAAAACGGAATTACTGAGGAAAATTGATGTTGATGTTTACGAGGTTGAGAACTCTTTCTAACATGAGGCCTCCTCTGCCCCCCCCCCCCCCATTGCCACTAGAATAACTTATCCTTCCTTCCTCTTGGAGAAACTCCCATCATACTTCTTGCTGGCTAATGCTTCGTCTTTAGACAAACGTCCTTCACAGACTCCTCCTTCTAGCCTCATCCCCATGTTTACCATTTCGGTAAAATCATATGTTCATAGTAAAACGAACTCAGCGTCTTTAAGAAGATCATCGTCATTTCTTTTTCTTCAAGAGGTGGACTTATCTGGGCAGCCAATTATCTCCATCTTTGGGCATTTGAATGTCTCCTTATCCTTCTGAGACATAGACCTTAATTGGTATCTATCAGGCGCCATATCCACATTGTACTTATATTGGTTGATAAAGGCCTCTCCTAAGTCATCGAAAGTACATATGTTTGCACTGTCCAGACCCATGTACCACCTCAAGGCATCTCCAGTTAAATTGTCTTGGAAATAGTGAATCAGCAACTGATCATTATCAGTCTGAGTAGACATTTTTCTGGCGTACATAACAAGATGGCTTAGCGGGCAAGTATTCCCTTTTTACTTTTCAAAGTCTGGGACCTTGAATTTCACCGGAATCTTAAAATTGGGGACCAAGCAGAGTTCAGCAACACTCTTCCCAAACAAGTACTCCCCTCTCAGAGTCTTCAACTCTTTGCGTATCTCTAGGAATTGATCTTTCATCTCATCCATCTTCTCATAAACATATGGGCCTTCAGACGACTCAGAATGGTAGATATTGTCTTCAACGCGAGGAAGATTGTGAACAACCAGAGGTGGCACTGACATGATCGGGCTAGATGCCGGCAGAGAAATAAATATGGGCGCATACCCTTCTAGAATAAAATTTGATGGAATTCCCCAAGGGAATCCAGTAGGCATAGAAGGAATGGATTGATTGGCGGCAGCAACAGGAACAATTGAGGTAGCAACCTCAAAAATGACAGTTCTCTGAGGAGGAGTTGCAGGAGTTGGTGATGACTGATTCTAGGCAGCAATCAAAGATTCCATCAGCGCCATAAATCATGCGATCTCGTCCTTCAGCTCTTGGTTCTCTTTCTCTAGATACTTCATTCTATTTGGTTGATTAGCGCGAGCATTATAGCGGTGAGTCAGCTTGGCTGATGCACAGAAGAAGAACTGATAAGACATATGGCGACAGAAACCTGTTATGCACATGATGCATGAAATGCAATGTTTTTTATTGTTTTTAATATCAAGGAATATATGAAGTCCTATTTACATATATATATTTATATAATAATAACAATTTGATTGACCATAAAATATCTTTTTATTCATAAAATTTGGAAGGATTACACTGAGTACAATTTCAGAAACCAAAATACAAATACAAGAGAAGAAGAAACTATTATCCTAAGGATCCCTAGCAACTGCATCAGATGATCTGTCTTCAAGAATCTCAATAATTGCATCCTTGTCTTTTGACTCAAGTTGCGACTCTTCATGCTTTCGGCTCAAAGCATGGAACTGCTCTTCCCACATATCTTTCTCTTGCTTCATCTTGGTGAGTGCGTCTTCCAGTTCCTCCACATCTTGGTTAGGGAGAGTTGATGATTCAGCCATAACCACAGACATAGGTCTTTCACAGGCGTACGACATCTTAATCTCCAGAGCTCTCTTCTTCACCCAAATAGTGTAAGCTTCCAAAGCTACACAGTTGCATGGACCAAGTTCTGATCTTCCCTTCCTATGCATATTATGCCAAACATGCATTATCTTTTGCTTCAAATGTTTGGGATCTTACCCTCTTGATAGAATAGACCTTCTAACTGAGTGTTGTTAGGTTTATCTTTCAAGGGGAAGCAAAGTTGACGACGAGCCAAAGCAGGGTTGTAGTCGATTCCTCCTTGTGTACCAATGAGAGGCACATTAGAGAATTCACCACAACTGTCAATAATGTCCATACTACCCAATGCAGAATCATACCAAACAATATCATCCTTAGTGAGAGACATAAGTCTCTGAGACCACTGTAGACATTGCTTATTCTCTAAAAAAGCAGGCGTCTGAGGCAAGTATGAAATAAACCACTTGTACAAAAGAGAAACACAGCACACAATAGTCCCGCCACTTTTAGAATTCCTTAAATGCAAAGAGAAATACATGTCACCCAACAGAGAAAGAATAGGATTCCCAATCAAGAAGATTCTAATAGAGTTAACATCAACAAAACCTTCAATGTTAGGGAACAAAGCTAAACCATATATGAGCAATACAAAGATGGCTTCAAAAGCATCCATACTACCAGCTTGAGCAAAGACAATAGCTTTTCCAATAAGGAACTCATAACTCAACCCGAGAATACCTCCTTTCTTCACCAAATGAGCATCTGTAAGACCCTAATTTTGACCCTAAGATCCCTCATGCAATTTCATCATATGCATTAACATTGGGATCATACCTTGGCATTCTGCCTACCCCTCTTTCGTTGGGTTTGTTTTGGGAGAGATCACCGAGCACCATGTGATTGTATCATACTTGTATATTATCATTTCACTAACCAAAATACCAAAAATATTTCTTTGTATTTGCCTAACTCTTTTGTAGGAAGGGCATGATCCCTATTGATCTAGAAATCTCATATCTAGGGTTTAAGACCCTCATGGATAAAAGCATAACCAAGGATGGATCCACAATGTCTTAAAGAATCATATATGAGTCCCCATGATCTTCATATGTTACTTTGATCAAGTTTTCTTCAAGAATTTGGAGGTAGTTTGCCTTGGAAACCCTAGTTTGTCTGGGTATCTTGAGTAGCTTCTTCAACAAGCTACCTCATCAATTGATGAAATTTTCTTAAGGGGCACTTCAAATTTCATCATCTTATGCATATATGATTTACCATGAGCCAAAAAAGTCAAGAGAATTGGAAGTTAGCAAGATGGTTGATGGTGGTTGGCGAGATGAATTCATCTAATCAAAACTGGGTCTCCCTAGACCCTATCTCCTATAATTTTCACCATATGAAAATGATTTAAAGAGAAAACTTACTCTAAATGACATTCCAAACAACTTTCATGTTGAGTCCTAGAGATAGTTTTTCTATGAAAATCATTTTCTATGTGGAAACATTATAGGTCATTTTGTTTAAACCCTAATTTGAAAGTCAACTTCCCAAGGCCATAACTTGCTCAATTTTTATGAGATGAAAGATTTAAAATTTTCATAATCAAATTCAAGATGTCTACTTCAACTTTGATGTTTGTAGTGAGAGCTAATTCAACTTTTATGAGCATGTGATATGAGGATATATTATAGGTCATTTTGGACCAATACCATTGAACAAGTAATTTTCCTCAACTTCAAAAATGCATAACTCTATCATTCTAAATACAAATGACATGAAATCTGTGACCATTTTGAAGGTATTTGAAAGATCTACAAAGTTGATGAAGACACGTTTTTCATTTGGAGCTCACATGAAAAGTTAAGTAAGGTGGAACATTGAGGTATATGACTTGACACTTAGAAAAAATTTCAACATGTTGAAATTTCCAAACTTCCACCTCAAAATTCACCTTGATCCAAGTTCCAAACAGAAAAGTGTTCAACATCAAAGTTGTTCCCCTTGATCTAAGATTTCCAAAGAGTCCTATTTAATGCATTTTGGAGGAGGTTTGTTAGGGCTGCGCATGGTCTTAACAGGTCTGCATCAAGTGGAAAGATCAAATGTACAAAAACAACATTTCACATTGCCTTGCTATTCAAGCTTCATTTCAATCTCATTTCAGATACATTTGGACCTAAATGGATTGCTTCATGGGCCTGTACGCGCCCATGCAAGATTGCATCATGCAATTGCCAAAATTGGAAACATTTTCAAGTGTGCAAATATCATTCCGAATTGCTATATATACAAGGCCTATGAGCTCATTTGAAGGATCCCTTGCGCGCCAGCTTTGCCCCCTCTTTTCAAACCCTCACAATTCAAAGGAAAACCTGAGAATTTTCAATCTAAAAATTGAGTTTGAATCTCACTGTTTGGATATTCAAAAACTCCAGGATCCAAAGCTTTGTTCCATTGCCAAGCCCCTTCTACAAGCTTCTTGAAGGTGATCAATCAAAGTTTGAAGCAAACAAGATCCAGTTTTGCACAACATTAAAGGTATTTTCCATAAATTTTCTTCTCTTCGATTCTCACTCAATTCTCATCAATTCTCTTGGATCTTTGGCTGTCTGAAGTCCTACCAATGTAGGCAAGAAGATTGAGTTGCTTTGAGGTCAAATCGAAGCAACTCAGTTGACACACCTCAAAATTCAACTCCTCATATCTTTCTATATATGTGGAGTTAGTTAAAATTGAGGTCAGATTCATGCTATACGCCATTTTTTCTTTCAGATCATGTCCTCCTTTTACATTTATGTGATGGTGATGACTAAACCAGTCCGTGAGCCTCGCCAGAGAAGGTGACCGGAGTTTCAACGCTGGTGGTGTGCTGGATAGGTTCTGAGCCACATGATCAGTTCAAATTGTTTTAATCCTGAGCGTTGCTTTTGAATACCATTGGTGTGGCGCGCTGACTCGTGTGTTTGGTGGAACTCGCGTTTTAGACCACTTGATCTTCCACGTCAATTAATGAGAGAGATCAAGTGGTCCACGTTTTTTCTGATTATTTGAATTTCATTTAATTTGTTTTATTTTCATTAATTCATATTAATTTTAATATTGATCCAAAAAATATGACAGTTTCACCAAACATTTTTAAATAAATTCCTCTTTCATATATTGAATTAAAATCATTTTTTGGATCATTATTAATATTTTTCATGATTTAATTGATTTTGTGAATATTTTTAATTTTTTAAAAATACTTTTAAGTCTCCAAAAATTCTGAAATTTATTCTCCAAGGTCCTTTGACCTTGTTTTACCTATGATAAATCTCAAGGCCATTTCTTTGGTGTTTTGATGAGACTTTAGGAATTAGATAAACCATATTTAATTTAATGCATTATTTTAGTATTTTTAAATTGAATAAATGCCAAATAATTGTGTTGAGCCATTTTGATTGTTTGTATAAGTTTGACTTGTGTTGTTGGGCCTTGGTCAAGGTTGATTTGACTTTGTTAGGTTCAGATCATTGGATTTTGGGGATTGATGGAATGTACATTTCATCTCCCAAAATGAATGAATGATCTTAATTTGGTAAAAGTCCTCCTTTGTCCAATTTGAGTTTTGATCTATTCCCCTCCCTCTTCATCTTATTCCCCTTCTTTGTGCATTCATGTCATGGTCCTATGATATCTTAAGGTCTTAAGGCTAGTTGATTGAAAAATCAACATAAGTATGGATGAGATTAGGCCACCTCTTTTGCATATTCTTTTTTTGTGTGGTATGTTTCATGAGAATAGTCCATTATAGTATGTCTCTAACATGCATTAACACCAAAATTTTATTGCCCGACCTCAAATAGTTGTGACTTCTACATAAGTCCAATTACGATTGCTTAGCATAGCGCTAATTTTTTGACACAAAAGGCATAAAATTCTAGTTAGTGAGATTGTAAGTCTCCCCTCTTTCATGGTATTGTGTGGAAACTTGACCTTTTTTCCTTCCTTGGGAAGATGTCTTGGTTCAAGGATTCATGCTTGTGATAAGTGGGTTGAGTGTTCTCCAAAGAATGACTTAAATAAAAAAGCAAAAGCAATACTAACTTCTAACTCATTAACAACTAACATTTAATTTAAAGTCTTTTACTTTTAATGCACCTTATTTTTAAGCTTTATTCATTTGTCGTTATTCACACCATTCTAATTATTTATGTTAATGTCATTTTCATTTTGTCCACTTGGACCATATTTTGTGATATGTTTTTCTTGTGTATATTGTGTTTGTTTGTGTGGTCTTTGACCATTAATGTACATAATAAGAACAAAAACCCTAAAAAACTTCTTGTGTGGACTATTGGTTTAATCTGAGACAATTAGACTTAGAATTTAGGCAACACTCCCTATGCAAAGGACTTGGCCAATGCCAACTTTTATGTAACCAAGTGCTTGTAATTTGAAACTTCATCTGATACATCATTGAAGATCCCTTTGAGTTCATCTGCAACATGATCATTGTGAAGCTGTTATTTTGAACCTGTGACTTGTGGAATTCATCTGTTACATTGGCTAATTTGAAGAAGATCATGGAGTGGCTAAAGCTTGGATGTGGCTATCCTTATTTGATGCCTTTGCTCTTCAAGTCAATATTTTATGCATTTTTTGTTGCTTGATTCTAAATTCCAAGGTAATTTGGGGTCTCTATATGGCATTCTTGTCTATTGGATTGAAGCCCATTGGTCTGATCTTTTCAACTCTTAACTTTTAAATTTATGCTTTGGATTAGTCTCTTCATCTCCTCCCCATCTCTTTAATTTAAAAATCTCTCCCTCCTTTTAAAAACTTCTTTCCTTGTACTTGTCTTTTTTTTTAACTTAGACCCTTTGCAAAATAGAAACTTTGGCCTTATGCCATTGCATTTTAAAACTTCTTTTCATAAATCAAACTTATAAATAAACTTAACTATACTTGACCCAAAATTTTCAAAAAAGCCAAGAAGAACTAACTCATTCGAACCATTTTCTAGGCCCTTGTGCCTTTCAAAATTAATTTTTGATCAAAAGCAATGCATCCACTTTGAAATTTGTATCACGAACTATGAGGTTTTTATCCCTCATTTTTATGTTGGTATGTAGGCACAAGTCCGAAGGTCTTGTCAAACACAAAAATATAATTAATGAATTCTTTTCTCATCCCCCCATTCTATTTGTTTGTAAACATCATTTTGTACAAAATACATATGCACACAAGAAAGGGCTTCCTAGGATTACCTAAGACACTTTGGGTGCTAACACCTTCCCTCTGTGTAACCAACCCCCTTACCTGTAATCTTTGGAATTTTATTAGTTTTGATTTAAAAACTTCTTATTTTTTGGGTTTTGTTCGTACTTTTCCCTTTTCCCTTGCAAAAACAATAAAAGTGCAGTGGCGACTCTTGTTATTTGATGTATTGCTTATCCATAGCTTGATGATCATGAATTTACCGCTACAGAAATTAAGTGGCGACTCTGCTGGGGAGTAGTCTCCAGTGGGTTTAGCGTACTTTTTTGAATGTATATGTGATGTATGTATATTTGTTTGTGTGATATAATCTGCTTGTTGTGCTTGGTGATCTCTGAGTGATGAGATAATTTCTAACCTGAACTTGAGTGCAATTAAGATAGGAGGATGGTATAGTCATGTTCAACTTGTGTGGAGTAGTCCTTAACAAGTTGCCTTGAGATCCATCTGCTCACTGGAGACTCTTTGGATTTGGAAATGTCACACAAGTATTTATGGTTAGGCATTACTATCTCTAATTTGGGTCCGAGAAGCTGAGGACCGTAGAACATTTACCCCCTCTTGGCATATTTAGGACGTAGTGCGGAGACTATTCAAGTGTAGACTTGATAACAGTTGTTACGCGATACTACACTCAGACGAGTTTCTCTTGAGAATATTATGGGTCGATGAGTCAGTCATCTTAACCTATAATATTCGACATATGGAATTAAGACTCTGGGAACTTTTTAGAACATGATCAACAAGTTTTATCCTTATTTCACTCCTTTGGGATGGTTCTTACCCAGATGCCATGCTCGTGACTTACAACAAACCCTTTGATTCTTGGTTGATCCAATCAAGTCTTGTCAATATCAATGGAACTTGGGTGTTGATAAGGTGTAAACCATAATCCACCAAAATGGATGATTGATCTTGATAATAACTTGATTCGTCCCTTGACTCTTGTTTGTTTGCCTTGTGTGTGATCCCTTATTTGTGATTGTTGCATTCATGCATTCATGTGCATCATAACATTCATCACACAAAAATTTCAAGGAACTGAGGTATTATTTGCAAATATTTTCAGACCATGGATTATGGACGAAGGAACACTAAGAAGTAAAGTTTCAGATGTCCCGACTTGAAAGAGTTAAGGAAGCCAGCATATTTTGTATTAGATCCCTTGGACTTCAAACAACATCATGGGAAGCTTCTATCTATCTTGTCTGCTGATGTGGTTGAAGGACTCTTGAGTGTGTTGGTGCAGTTCTACGACCCTTTCTACCGTTGCTTTACTTTTCCCGATTATCAGCTTGTGCCTACATTGGAGGAGTATGCCCATCTTTTAGGAATACTTGTTTCTAGAAAAGTACCATTTAGTGGATTGGAAGAGATTCCCAGATCTCATCTTATAGTTGAAGCTCTTCACTTGAAGAAGTACGAGATAGAGGCTCATTGGGTGAAGAAAGGAGGATTATTTGGGTTGCCATCTGATTTCCTCATCAAAGAAAATACTACTTTTGCTCAAGCCGGTAGTGTGGATGCTTTTGAAGCTATCTTTGTGTTTCTCATTTATGGATTAGCTTTATTCCCCAACATTGACGGTTTTGTTGATGTTAACGCCATTAGAATTTTATTGATTGGGAATCATGTGCCTACTCTGTTAGGTGATATGTACTTTTCTTTGCATTTAAGGAATTCTAAAGGTGGAGGAACTATTGTCTGTTGCATCACTCTTCTGTACAAGTGGTTTATTTCTCACTTGCCTCAGACGCCCGTTTTATGGAAAACAAACAATGTCTACGGTGCTCTCAGAGACTTATGTCTCTCACTAATGATATAGTTTGGTATGTTCCCAGTTTGAGCAGTTTGGAGATTATTGATTGTTGTGGTGAATTCTTTAATGTGCCTCTCATTGGTACACAAGGAGGAATCAACTACAACCCTGCTTTAGCTCGTCGTCAACTTGGGTTCCCCTTGAGAGACAAACCTAATAACACTTTGTTAGAAGGTCTTTTCTATCAAGAGGGTAAAGATCCCCAACATTTGAAGCAGAAGGTTGTGCATGCTTGGCATAATGTGCATAGGAAAGGAAGGTCCGAGCTTGGTCCGTGCAACTGTGTAGCTTTGGAAGCTTAGACTCTTTGGGTGAAGAAGAGAGCTTTGGAGTTGAAGATGCCTTATGCTTGTGAAACACCTATGTCTATGGTTGTGGCTGAGCCATTAACTCTCCCTAACCAAGATGTAGAGGAGTTCGAAGACGCACTCGCCAAGATCAAGTAAGAGAAGGATATGTGGGAAGAGCGTTTCCGTGCTTTGAGCAAAAAGCATGAGGAGTTGCAGTTGGAGTCTAAGGACAAAGATGCACTCATTGAGCTACTTGAAGACCGAGTGACAAAGAGACAGAGAAAGCCGGAGGTTTCATCTTCTAGCATGCCTCATCCTTCCATTGCTTGGAAGAAGATTGTTGACCAGTTTGTCCTCAAGAAGACTCAGATGAAGGCTTCTTTTGAGACCGAGATTCGACGCATTCGAAGGAAGTACGCACCTGCAGCCAGATCTTCTGACGTTGTTGTTAGGGATCCTTAAGAGTACTAGTCTCCTTTTCTCTTGTATTTTCACTTTGTTTCTGAAATTGTACTCAGTGTAATCCTTCCAATTAATGAAAAGAGATTTTGGTCATATCAAATTATTGCAATTGTTGTTATATATATATATATATATATATATATATATATATATATATATATATATATATATATATATATATATATATATATATATATATATATATATATATATATATATATATATATATATATATATATATATATATATATATATATATATATATATGCAAATGATATAGTAAGCTCCTTGGAGAAAATAAAAATTAATAATCAAGCATTGCATTTCATGCATCATTTGCATAAGCAGGTTTCTCTTTCGCCCGATGTCTCATGGGTGTTTCTTCTGTGCTTCAGCCAAGCTGACTCATCGGTATAACACTCGCACCAATCACTCCAGAATTATGGAAAATCTTGAGCAAGAGAATAGAGAGCTGAAGCACGAGATCGCCCGTCTGACTGCCATGATGGAGTCAGTTCTAGCTGCATAGAGCCAGTCTTCTCCAACGCTCGCAACTCCTCCTCCTCAGAGGACTGTCATTTCAGAGGTGGCTACTTCTACCATGCCTGCTGCTACCACTCATTTCGCACCTGCTATGCCTGCCGGATTCTCGTGTGGAATGCCACCGAACTTCGTGCTTGAAGGATTTGCGCCTACTTTTGTTTCTATGCCAGCATCTAGCCCGGTTATGTATGTACCACCGCCTGTAGTGCACACTTTACCTAGCGTAGAAGACACCATTTATCATTCTAAGCCATCTGAGGGTCCGGACGTTTATGAGAAAATGGATGAGATGAAAGATCAATTTCTTGAGTTGGGCGAGGAGTTGAAGACTTTGAGAGGTAAGGACCTTTTTGGGAAGAGTGTTGTTGAATTATGTCTGGTGCCGAATGTGAAGATTCCAGTGAAGTTCAAAGTGCTTGACTTTGAAAAATACAAAGGGAGCACATGTCCGCTCAGTCACTTGGTGATGTATGCCCGTAAAATGTCTACCCAAATAGATAATGATCAGCTGTTAATCCACTACTTCAAGACAGTCTGACCGACGTTGCGCTAAGATGGTATATGGGGTTGGATAGTGCAAGCATCCGCACTTTAAACGATTTGGGAGAAGCATTTGTTAAGAAGTATAAGTACAACGTTGATATGGCTCCTGATCGAGATCAGTTGAGATAACTATCTCAGAACGACAAGGAAACGTTTAAGGAGTACGCACAAAGATGAAGAGAACTCGTTGCTCAGATCACCCCTCCTTTAGAGGAAAAGGAGATGACCAGGATATTTTTGAAGACCCTTATCTCATTTTATTATGAGAAGATGATCGCCAGTGCCCCTAGTGACTTTATCGAAATGGTAAATATGGGGATGAGGCTCGAAGAAGGTGTCCGAGAAGGATGATTGTCGAAGGAGGAGGTATCATCTAACAAGAGATACGGCGAAAGTTTTAGTAAGAAGAAGGATAATGAAGCCAACGCAATCCTTAGTGGGAGGCAGAGGAGGCCTCAGACCAGAAGAAGTCAAGCACCCCGTCAACACCATCATCAAGTATCATTAGTAATCCCAGTATTTTCAGCAAATCAATTAACACCAATTCAACAGTAACAACGTCAACAACAACAACCACAACAACGAGCAAACACCTACAACATCAACAATACCAACAATCATCAGCAACAAACTTTTGAGAGGAAGAAGGTCTCTTTCGACCCAATTCATATGACGTATGCATAGCTTTATTCATCATGGTTCTCAAGAACCTGTTACAACCAAGAAATCCGCCACAAATTCCTGAACCACTTCCATGGTGCTAAGCCTGACCTCCGTTGTGCTTTTCATCAAGGAGCACCCGGACATTACATTAAGAACTGCTATCCGCTCAAATAGATGTTCATAAGCTAGTGAAGAGTGGAATGGTGTCCTTTGAAGATCGTGCACCAAATGTGAAAGCAAACCCACTGTCAGCCCATGGAAATTCATCTACTAATATGGTAGACAGTTGTCCTGGGGAGTTCAAAGTGTTTGATGTCCGTTTCATCAGAAGGTCTTTCGTGACGATGCATAAGGACATTTGTATGGTAAGTGATTGTGAGCATGACCATGATGGTTGTGCTATCTGCAGTGTCAAGCCGGGGGGTTGTATGATTGTGAAAAGAGACATTGATGGATGAGGGTATGATTCAGATTGTTCAATCCCGTCATGTAGATGACGATGTGAATGTGATTGTTCCAGTGTTTAAGAATCCCGAGAGGGTGGTGATTCAGTATGATAGTAGTAACAATAACAGCATCAGCCAAATATCGGTATCACCGTTGGTCATACGGTTAGCTGGCCCAGTCCCGTATTCATCCGATAAGGCTGTTCCGTATCAGTATAATGCAACTATATTGAAGGATGGTCAAGAGGTCCCGTTACCTACAACCAGTTCTGTTGTGAGCATTGTTGATGTTACTAAGGTGACCCGTAGCGGTCGAGTGTTTGGGTCGGTGTTCCCAAAAGATGTAGAAGATTCAACAGTTTGTAAGAAGGTGGAAGTACCTACAGTAGATCCGATTAGCACTTCAAAGCATCAGTCTGGTGAATCCAGCAATTTGAAGACTAGCGATGATGATGAGGTACTTAGGTTGATAAAGAAAGGTGATTTCAACGTAGTGGAACAGTTGCTCCAAACCCCCTCAAAGATTTAAGTATTGTCTCTGCATATGAATTCAGAAGCGCACAGAGAAGCACTACAAAGAGTTCTAGAGCAAGCTTTCATGGAACATGATGTTACGGTGGATCAGTTTGATCATATTGTAACTAACATCACTTCCTACAACAATCTCAGCTTCTGTGATGAAGAACTCCCCGAGGAGGGTAGGAATCATAACTTGGCTTTGCATATCTCGATGGATTGCAAAGATGACACTTTATCCAATGTATTGGTTGACACCGGGTCTTCGTTGAACGTGTTGCCGAAGTCAACTCTTTCAAAGCTGTCATATCAAGGAGCGCCCATGAGGTATAATGGTGTAATCGTCAAAGCTTTTGACGGTTCACGTAAGACAGTGATAGGTGAAGTGGACCTTCCAGTGAAGATAGGTCCAAGTGACTTCCAGATTACTTTTCAAGTAATGGATATCCATCCAGCCTACAGTTTTCTTTTGGTTGGCCATGGATTCATGAGGCAGGAGCTGTTACTTCCATGTTGCATCAAAACTCAAATTTGTCAAAAATGGGAAGCTTGTCATTGTTGGCGGGGAAAGGGCGTTGTTGGTTAGCCACCTGTCATCTTTCTCTTACGTTGAAGTTGAGGATGAGGTTGGAACTCCGTTCCAAGCCTTATCTATTGTTGTTGAAAAGAGAGATGGGGCACCTATGTACTCATTGAAATATGCAGGGAAGATTGTTGAAGAAGGTAATGTGGAGCAGTAGGGGTGCATGGTAGAGGTCTCCGACAACAAGAACAGAACCGGTCTGGGTTTTCAGCAAGGTTCATCAACTGCTAGATCAAAGGATATGAAGCTTAGCTTCCGTAGCGGAGGGTTTATTCATGACAATGAACAACACTTAGCTGCAGTGCTAGAGGATGAAGAAGAAGATTACTGCACCAATTTTGTGACGCATGGAAACGCTTCCAACAATTGGATTGCTGTTGATATTCCTGTTATTTTGCATCTGTCTAAGTAATTGCTTTTATTTGTTTTAAAAATCCTTCTCCTATGCCTAAGGGGGAAGTGAACATTGTTAGGCATTTCAAATATGATCATCAATAAAATTAATTCTATTCATCCGCATCTATGATGTTTTATTTTTACTTTTTGCTTTATTCTGAAAATGGTAATCACAAAAAACATAAATAAACAATATAATTGTCCATCTGCATAATGTTTGGTAACAAATTTACTTCTCTAAAATCAAAATATCAAATCGTTATGCAGGTTGGTTCCTAACCCCATTGAATACAATGATCCTTCTCCTTCTCCAAATTTTGAATTCCCTGTGTTTGAGGCCGAGGAGGAAAGTGATGAAGAAGTGAATGATGAATTGTCTCGTCTTCTTGAGCATGAAGGAAAAGTTATTCAGCCATTCGAAGTGCAGATTGAGTTAGTCAACTTGGGTTCCGAGGATGATGTGAAGGAAGTCAAGATTGGGGCTCGACTGTCTCCAAATGCGAAGAAGGGGTTGGTTGATCTTCTTCGAGAGTATTCAAATGTTTTTTCTTGGTCCTATCAAGACATGTATGGTTTGGATTCTGAGATTGTGGAGCATAGATTGTCGTTGAAGCCAGAATGTCCGCCAGTCAAGCAGAAGTTGAGAAGAACGCATCATGATATAGCAGTGAAGATCAAAGAAGAAGTGCAAAAGCAAATTGATATTGGTTTCCTTGTGACCTCTGAGTATCCGTAATGGGTGGCCAACATTGTGCCTGTGCCAAAGAAAGATGGAAAAGTCCGCATGTGTTTTGATTATAGAGATTTGAATAAAGCCAGTCCGAAAGATGATTTCCCTCTGCCACACATTGATATGTTGGTAGACAATACTGCTAAATTCAAAGTCTTTTCGTTTATGGATGGATTTTCCGGATATAATCAGATCAAGATGGCACCCAAATATATGGAGAAAACCACATTCATTACACCTTGGGGAACATTCTGTTATAGAGTGATGCCTTTAGGTTTGAAGAATGTTGGTGCAACATACCAAAGAGCAATGACTACTCTTTTCATGATATGATGCATAAAGAGATTGAAGTTTATGCCGATGATATGACTGCCAAATCGATTGATGAAGAGGAACATGTTGAGCATTTGTTGAAGTTATTCCAGCGTTTGAGGAAGTATAAACTCCGCATGAATCCCAATAAGTGTACTTTTGGTGTTCGCTCTGGTAAGTTGTTGGGCTTCATTGTCAGCGAGAAAGGTATTGAGGTTGATCCTTCCAAGGTCAAAGCAATACAAGAGATGCTTGCGCCCAAACTGAGAAGCAAGTCAGAGGTTTTCTCGACCGCTTGAATTATATCTCAAGATTCATTTCACATATGACTGCCACATGTGCACCTATATTCAAGCTTCTTCGGAAAGATCAGTCTTGTGATTGGACCGAAGACTGCCAGAAAGCTTTTGATAGTATCGAGGAATATTTGCTTGAACCTCAAATTCTGTCTCCACCTGTTGAAGGACGACCATTAATCATGTATTAGACTGTGCTTGAAGATAGTATGGGTTGTGTTCTAGGTCAGCAAGATGAGACTCGAAAGAAAGAATTTGCAATTTACTACCTCAGTAAGAAGTTCACCGACTGTGAGACTCGGTATTCTATGCTAGAGAGGACTTGTTGCGCATTGGTCTGGGCTGCTAAGTGTCTGCGTCAGTACATGTTGAATCATACTACTTGGTTGATATCCAAAATGGATCCAATCAAGTATATTTTTGAGAAGCCTGCTTTAACTGGAAGAATTGCCTGTTGGAAGATGTTGTTATTAGAGTATGATATTGAATATCGATCTTAGAAAGCAATCAAAGGTAGTGTCTCGGCTGACCATTTGGCTCACCAACCGATTGAAGATTACCAATCAGTGCAGTATGATTTTCCTGATGAAGAGATTTTATACTTGAAAATGAAATATTGTGATGAACCATTGCTTGAAGAAGGGCCACAACCTGGTTCTTGTTGGGGCATGGTATTTGATGGAGCTGTTAATCAATGCGGTAATGGCATTTGGGAAGTGATCATTACTCCTCAAGGCACACATTTTCCATTTACAGCTAGATTGACTTTCAAGTGTACAAATAATATGGCAGAATATGAAGCTTTCATTATGGGACTCGAAGAGGCCATTGATCTCAGGATCAAGCATTTAGATGTCTTTGGAGATTCAACTTTGGTTGTGAATCAGATCAAAGGTGAATGGGAGATGAATCAACCCGGTTTGATACCATATAGAGACTATGCGAGGAGGATTTCAACTTTCTTTATAAAAGTTGAGTTTCATCATATACCTCGAGATGAAAACCGGATGGCCGATGCTCTTGCAACATTGGCGTCAATGATTGTAGTGAAGTATTGGAATGAAGTTCCCAATTTGAGTGTGATACGTCTTGATAGACCAACTCATGTGTTTGCTATTGAAGAGGTCCAAAATGAAAAGCCATGGTATCATGATATCAAGTGTTTCCTCCAAAGTCCGATCTACCTGCCTAGGGCATCTTTGAAATATAAGAAGACTTTGAGAAGATTAGCCAGCAACTTCTACCTAAATGGTGATGTATTGTACAAGAGAAACTTCGATATGGTTCTGCTCAGATGCGTGAATAGACACGAAGCAGACCTACTGATGACTGAATTCCATGAAGGTTCCTTTGGTACTCATTCCAATGGACATGCGATGGCAAAGAGGATGTTGCGAGCAGGTTACTATTGGCTGACAATGGAATCTGATTGTTGCAAGTTTGTGAAGAAATGCCACAAGTGTCAAATATATGCAGATAAGACTCATGTTCCTCCGACACTGTTGAACATCATTTCCTCCCCATGGCCCTTATCCATGTGGGGAATTAATATGATCGGCATGATTGAACCTAAAGCTTCGAATGAACATCATTTCATTTTGGTGGTAATTGACTACTTCACAAAATGGGTTTAAGCGGCATCGTATGCAAATGTAACCAAGCAAGTTGTTGTAAGGTTTATCAAGAATTAGATTATATGCCGATATGGTGTGCCAAGTAAGATCATTACAGATAATGGATCGAACTTGAATAATAATATGATGGAAGCTCTTTATAAGGACTTCAAGATTTCACATCATAATTCTTCTCCCTACAGACCCAAGATGAATGAGGTTGTTAAAGCTGCAAACAAGAACATCAAGAAGATCATTCAGAAGATGGTTATGACATATAAGGATTGGCTTGAGATGCTCCTATTTTCTTTGCACGGGTATCGTACATCCATCTGCACTTCAACAGGGGCAACCCCTTTCTCTCTAGTATATGGTATGGAAGCAGTGCTCCCCGTAGAGGTTAAGATTCCTTCATTGCGTGTGCTCATGGAAGCCAAGTTGACTAAGGCCGAATGGTGTCAAACCAGATATGATCAGTTGAATTTAATAGAGGAGAAGAGATTGACTGCCATGTGTCATGGTCAGTTATATCAGTAGAGGATGAAGAAAGATTTTGACAAGAATGTCAGACCTCGCGTATTCAGGGAAGGTGACCTTGTGCTCAAGAAGATTTTATCTTTTAAACCAGATGCTAGGGGAAAATGGACTCCTAATTATGAAGGCCCATATGTTGTTAAAAGAGCCTTTTTAGGCGGTGCTTTGATTCTTACAACTATGGATGGTGAAGAGTTCACTCGTCCTATGAACGCAGATGTAGTGAAGAAATACTTCGCCTAAAAAGAAAAGAACAACTCGCTAAGTTGAAAACCCGAAAGCGAGGCTTAGGCAAAAATGAGCGTCTCGGTGGATTGAAAACCCGAAAGGGCGGTCCATGCAAAAGTTAGAGACATAAAATATAAGGAATCATCCCGATAAATTGAGTACCCCACCTTGGGGCAATTTATGCAAAAAAAATAGGGATTATGGCAAGTAACTTCATCCTGCTAATCTTCAGTATTGGAAAAACTTTGTTGAGCACAAGGGTTGACAGTGATTCATCATCCCCAGTAGCGGCCAAAAGCACAGTGAACGTCAAGAGTTGGTAGAAGGATTAGTAATCATTTATATTAAATGTAACCCTTTTCCATGTAAATTACCATTTTCAACTTTGTAAAAATCTATGGAGTCCTATCATTTACGGACTACCATTCCCTTAAATGTAGTTGAGCTTTTATCCAATTGGTTCCACTCTTGTTTACTTCAGCCAAATAGTTTTAAATTTTATTATGATCATTTTCGAAATTAAAATTTTTTAAAATCAAAATCATCTTTTTTAAACATATAAAAGCATGAATTTTAAAGCAATAAAAAGGAATGTCAAGAGCAGTTCGAAAGCAGTAAGCCCTAAGTGTGGAGCACTGATGGTTCTCCCCAAGCATTTGATTCTTCATAATCCCCAAGTCAATTCAACTCCCCAGCGGAGTTGGTGTTTGATACCCAGACGGTTTTTATTTATTTCCAGCGGGGTAAGGTTGGTATCCTCAGCAGATCGTGTGGTTGCGGTAGAACTTTGGCTTCCTCGCTAATCACCATCAGATTCGCTCCCAGTCAAAGTTTTCTCCTGGTTTCTGAGCAACTTTTCGTGCTTGTTCCTATGCAGGGTTGTCTCGCATTTGATATGGTGTTGACCTAAAATTCCTCGCAGACTCGATAACGTTTTTCTCAGCATATCTCCTCCTTCCCCATATAGGTTTGAGCCTTTGGAATGTTGATCTCATTTTTTCTCCAGCGTTTGTCTCCCTCTCTTGTGGATTGACCGATAATTGTACCGATGAATCAAAATTGCGACACCTTTGTATCCTTTGTGACGCAACCTGAAAAATCATAGTATACGGAAAAAACAACCGGCGAAAAAGAATGACAGAAGATTCGCCACCGTGCGTTATTTATCCCAAGGGAGGGAAAGGAAACGCTCGAAGTAAACCTGGAAAAAGGAAAGGAAAAGACAAGGTCTCGCAACTAAATCTTGGGTTCGGGAGTCGGTTATGCGAAGGGAAGGTATTAGCACCCCTACGCATCCGTAGTACTCTACGGGATCCACTCTTGTTGTTCTTGTCTAAAGGGTGATGGTTTATCTAATGTACTATTTACTAAAAAGGGGGTAAAAAAAATGACTCGCACGGATGTCGCATCCACTGCATACGTATCTCATTTGAATATGAGAATCAGAGTCTTCGTAGCTCGATTGACCTATGGGCTAAGGGGATGTGTGCTCAGTAAGACGTCGTGTCTTATGCCTACGTATCTCATCTAGAATGAGAATCAGAGCAAAACGTAGTTCGGCTAACTACGGGGTAAGGGTTGTCTTTTTGGGGGAACGACGTTACTACGCAATCTACCGGATGCTCGACCTTTGGAGACTTACTCGCCTGTAGTAGAAGGAGTAAACGTGTTCTTAGGAGAAGAAAAATCAATGTGTTGTTGGTGTTTTAGGAATGCTCATGCAAAAAGGAAGTCCTAGACGAAGGAACAGTGCTACCTTAATTGACATGCAAACGAGAGACTATACGAAGCCTAGCAATCCTATGGGGAGACGACCACACCACCCAAAACATGTATCATAAAGTAAACCTGCCAACAAGGGGTCTCAAACACACAAAAAAACATTGCCTCCTATTGAGGTCTTCCAGCTAAGAAAGCGGTAAAATGCGGGAAAGGGGTAAAAGTACCACACGGATAAAGATTCGAAGCAACAGCAACTAAAGAAATCAGAAACCCAGAGATTTCCCAAGCTAGCACCATCAAAGAAATCGAGTCAGTACAGGTAATCAGAATAAACCTCCAGGTGGTATCCCACAAATAAAGTGGAATACCAAGCCATCTCTGCAAGAGTTAGGTGAGCCCTCACAAAAACTCAACAAACAGGTTAGGAAGCAATGCATGGATGCAATAGAAGAACATGTCACAACAGAACACAAAACAGATTAGAGCAAACAGAAAAACAACTACTGTCGCGATCGCTGCTGCATCGCCTAGCGAAAACTTAGCGAAGCTTCGCTGCAGGCTCGCCTAGCGAAGGTGCTAGCGAAGGCCTGCGGGTTTTGGGTTCTTCATTGATAACAGTCCGATCTCGGCAACCCAAACCCTATGGTATCCATCAGAAACGAAACGATTAAAACAGTCAAGGAATTGATTTACATATTCATATACATCTAACCGTGGGCAAAACCTCGCGATAATACCTCATACATTCAGAGTATTCAAATTAAGCATAGAGTAATGGGAATAAAGCAAATCTAATTGGAGAGATTGATTGAAATTGAATTGCCTTGGTTGGGTTTGCAGAGCAATCCTAGAGTCTAGAATTAGTTCTTTGCAGATGAGTTTCCTTCAGGGTCCGAAGGTTGCTCTGAATCAGTTAGCTCTTCTCTCTGTCAAGGGTTTTAGGTCAGGTTAGCTCTGGTCTTTTTTGGAGGTGGAAGTCTAGAATATATAGCCTAATTTTCGTGGCTTTGTGGGCTCAAATGAGGGCAACTCAAGCCCATGACTTTCTGTTATTTTTCTCAAACGCGTGAGCTTCGCCTAGCGAAGGATTTGCTCGCTAAGCGAGCATGACAGATTAGTTCGCTTAGCGAACCATGTTGTTCGCCTAGCGAGCATGACAGCTCAGACTCTGCTTTTCCAAACTTGGTAACCTGTGTCCTGGACCTTTTTTCCTTTAAGATTAATGCTTTGAATGATGAATAGCCCTCATTTGAACATGTTGGAAGTAACCCAAGTCATTCCCTTGTGTCGACTGATCACCTAGATAGGACCCACAAGGTGCCTTGGATGATATTCAGGCTTTTTGGGGCTAATTCTGATTGACATGATGAAATGCAATATAAAAATGAAAAAATGACCTAAAAATGAATGCATGAATGAGGAGGGCAAATTTTGAGGTGCTATCAGAACCGGAGAATTTCAAGGTAAATAGGGATTGAATACCAAAAGAACCGGATAATTTGCACTCTGTAGGTGACGAATTAAGGAAAGCGGGGCCATTTACCGATGGCGGCTTCAAAAAAAACTGATATTTACCGATATCAAAGAAAGCGAGGTCATTTACCGATGGCAGCTTCAAAACAAAACTGATATTTACCGATATCAAAGAAAGCGAGGCCATTTACCGATGGCGGCTTCGCTGGGGAGAAAAAAAGATGTTTACAAGTGAAACGAGACCAGACATTTAACGATGACTGGGGGAGAAACTCGATGTTTATCGATATCGAACAAGATATTTATAAGTGAAACAAGACCAGACATTTACCGATGACTGGGAGAGAAACTCGATGTTTACCGATATCGAACAAGCACTACGCCAAAAACTGGAATAGACAGCGCACCTTAGAGGGCGCTTTATTACAAAAGCGCACTCTAAAGTGAAGCGAAAAAATAAGGAGCGAACAACTGGAATAGACAGCGCACTTTAGAGGGCGCTTTTGTAATAAAGCGCCCTCTAAGGTGAAGCGAAAAAATAAGGAGGAGATAGAGGGACAACAATACAGGGCGCTTTTTAGAAAGCGCCCTCTAAGGTTACCCTTAGAGGGCGCTTTTAAAAAAGCGCTCTATAAGTCCATGTGCATTTTCAGTTTATAAAGCGCTTTTGGAAAGCCTTAGAGAGCGCTTTCATAAGCGCCCTCTTAGGCCCCCTTTAGAGGGCGCTTTTTTTCCACAAGCGCCCTCTAAGGTCCCCTTTAGTAAACATTAAAATTATAACATACTACGCGTTTTGTTATTTCACTCTCTGTTATTTTCGTTCTTTTTCACGTTAGGGTTCTCACTGCTACGATTTTCGCTAATTCTAAGGCGTTCTCCTTCCACCTCTGTTAGATCTACGACGTTTCCTCCTTCTATTAATTCGTTGTTAGCTGTTCGATTTTGACACCATAGGTATTTTTCTAATCTTCATATTACTTGGTTTCTCTTCTGACGTTCGCTATTGTTCATTTTTGGTTTCTCTTTTGACTTCGAAGAACTTAATTGGAGTTCTAGATATATATGGATTCGAGAGTTTCAAGACAAACAGGTTCTTAATCTTAACCACCCTCTTGCCTAATTTTATATGAAGTTTATAGACGTATGCACATTTGGCCAATCTCTGTGATCGAATTTTTTGTGTTCTCTATTTACATTTTTCGTATCTATTTACTTTTGAACCACAGTTATTGTTCTAACAGTAACTAACTTTACATCGGCCCTGTTCAGCTTTGAGCAATTTTGTATCAATTTGACAAATGAGAAGTTACAGCAGCATTTCAACCAGGTTTGATTTTTCTACTATCTCCTGGTAAACAATTTCTATATGAATTAGAAGAATAAACGATGATATGTTATACCAAGCTAATATCTTCGTTGTTTTATGCTGAAGGGATTTCATGTGGAACAATCTGACTGGCACAATACCAAAGGAAATCGGACACATTACATAGTTGAGACTCTTGTAAGAAACTTACCAAAGAAAATGAATTATTAGTATTGATCCTCGTCAAGTTTTTGTATGACTAGAGCTTATAGCATAAGCGCTTAATTGAGATGTTTTATACGCAGGCTCTTGAATGGAAATAAATTATCTGGCAGTTTACCGGATGAGCTTGGCAACCTTACGAATATGAATAGACTCCAACTAGATGAAAACCAACTGTCAGGTTCTGTGCCAGAATCGTTAGCGAATATGATCAATGTTAGACACCTGTAAGTGGATGTCTAAACCAAAATTGTTCATCAACAGAACATAAAGCTCGATTTCTTACATGTACTTATTCTGCTGCTTTTCTGTCTTGCAATTGCAGCCACATGAACAACAACTCGTTCACTGGTCAACTTCCATCCAAACTTTCAAACCTTTCCAATCTTATGCATTTGTGAGTATTGAAGCCAATTTAAATTTCCTTTATGATTTGAAACTTTAGAGTTGCATCTCCAGATTGATTTTCTTTTTTTTACAAGTTTTAACTGTGTCTGCTTGTTAACATGACTCTACCGGCTTTTGGATAACAATAACTTATCGGGATATCTTCCACCAGAATTCTCCAAGTTACACAGTTTGGAAATACTGTATGTTATGCTCTACATTGTCTAGAATAGTAACATATAATAACTTTTTCATTGTATATATTGCATTATTGACATGCTTTTGCTTGATCTGTGGAGGAGGATTAGCGAACATGTTCAAGTTATGCTCTAATCAATCTTTTTTGTCTTGGAAAGTTGATTCTTTCTTGTTTCACTTACAGGCAACTTGATAACAATAATTTCAGCGGGAATGGAATTCCTTCTACCTATGAAAATTTACCCAGGCTTGTAAAATTGTAAGTATTGTTATCTACGTGTCCTTTTTTTCGCGCTCAATATATGATGCTACAAATATTCAGTGACTATTGTTTGTCCATACACTATGTCAAAACATTCTTTTAAATGGCCTCGAAATCGCCTTTAGAAATTTGGTCTCGTGTTCTCTCCTAACTCCTTCAAGCCTCAAATTTGAGTTTTGACATAGGATATGGAGTATCTGTTTCTCCATGATTCACGGCCAAAGAGTATTCATGTAAATGTGTGTATTAAAAGTACTTAAAAAAGGCATTGTTTAGGCTTCATTTGGACTTAGAAAAGCTTACCGTCAAGTTTTCAATAATGAATTCAAGAACATGGCTTTTGTTTTTTGAGCTAATGTTTCCTCTTGATTTTACAGGAGTCTGAGAAATTGCAGCCTGCAAGGAGCTATTCCCGATTTAAATTCAATACCAAGTCGTAAATATTTGTATGTTTAAGTATATCTCGTGGCTCAGCTTTATATTGTGCCTAATGACAACGAAATCATTTTCTTCTGTTTTGTCTACAAACTCATTTGCGATTGGTTCATGGTTTAGGGATCTTAGCTGGAATCAGTTCACTGGGTCTATACCGTCAAATAATCTTTCAACCAATATGACAACTGTGTATGTAAATAGCCAATTTTATTTATAAACTTTGTATATATTTTAAACCTTAACTTATCTTCATCGCAATATTTATATAGTATTTTTCTGCTATTGCAGTGATTTGTCCCATAACAAACTCAACAGATCAATTCCCCGAGGCGGAATATATCCTTATCTTCAAAGATTGTGAGAATATACTCGTCAACTTGTATTTAAAATTTCTAAAATAAACCTCTATTCAACTTATGCAAATAGTAAGTTTCTCAATCTCAGCATTTTATTATTCTTTATTATATTTGAGTTTCTCTAATAGTACTTTCATTTTATTGTTATAGTAATTATTAATACAGAGAGCAGAAAGAGAAAAACAGGCATTATTGCTGCTATTATAATAGGAGCCGTTGCTGCTGTTTTAGCAATAACCGCAATAACCATGCTCCTAATTTTTAGAAGAAATTCGAAATACATGCACTTGATTTCCAGGAAACAAACGTGTAAGTATTTTAACGCTTTCTTCTGATAATGTCAATTTGATTAATCTTTGAAGAAGTAAAATTTATTCGAATGGCTATTTCTTTTTGCAGCCTCTAATGTATGTATCAAAATAGATGGTGTGAAAGCATTCACTTTGAAAGAGTTGACTCACGCCACTAACAAATTTGATATCTCGATTAAAGTTGGGGAAGGAGGTTATGGAAATGTCTATAAGGGCATTTTATCTGATGAAACATTTGTTGCCGTTAAGCGAGCAGGAGAAAATTCATTACAAAGACAAAAAGAGTTCTTGACTGAGATTGAGCTTTTATCGAGGTTACATCATCGAAATCTTGTCTCTCTATTAGGCTACTGTAGCGAAGAAGGAGAGCAGGTAAATAACCTATAGCTACACTTATCTTATGCATATCATCATAAGTTTTGCCATATTTGCTTGATAGTTGACTATAGTATCATTTCATATACTTCTTTTCTTGGTTCAGATGTTGATTTATGAATTCATGCCCAACGGCACACTAAGGGAATGGATTTCTGGTAAGAAATTTTCCCAAATTATAAATCACTTTATAAAATGAATTAGTTAATAAAATGAATTTTTTGATAATCCAGAAACAAATCCGCATGTATCTTTCGAGAAGTGCTTATAAAACTACCTATTCCAAAGCTGTTTGTATTCAAACCGGCATGCGAGGAATGGCTGCTAGAAATGAACTTCGATTCAGGAAGCGGTCCCTAAGAAGACTGCGGATAGCAAAAAAAACATACATCTCAGAGATGCTTTTGCTACTTAGTTTTATTTTTTTTTAAGTTATGAATTGGTTGTATATTTAGAATCTTTAGAAGTTAAACGATTATATATCAGTGGATTGTTGTATATGTATGGATTGTTGTATATAAGGCTTGTTGAATGCAATGTGTGAAAAAAGGCTTCAAATTATACAGTTTTAGGTGTACTGCTTCAATATACAGGTTGTCTAAAATAAATAAAAAAATATAGCGCTTTTTAAAAAAAAAAATTTAAATAACCACCCACTTTAGAGGGCGGTTTCTAAAATAAGCGCCCTCTAAACCCTTTAAATTTCCACTTTAGAGGGCGCTTTCCAGTAAAAGCGCCCTCTAAACCCTTAAAAGTTTCCACTTTAGAGGGCGCTTTCCAGTAAAAGCGCCCTCTAAACCCTTAAAAGTTTCCACTTTAGAGGGCGCTTTCTTTAAAAAGCGCCCTCTAAAGTGGCCCTTAAAGGGCTTACAGAGCCACTTTAGAGAGCGCTTTCACCAGGAAAAAAAGCGCTGTCTTTACCTATGCCAGCGCCAGATTAGAGGGCGCTTTAAAGCGCTGTTATAGGCCAAAAAAAGCGCTCTCTTTTCCCTTATTTGGCGTAGTGAAGATATTTATAAGTGAAACAAGACCAGACATTTACCGATGACTGGAATGGAAATCAATGTTTACCGACATCGAATGATGATGTTTACCGACACCAAGGAAAGAATACACTTATGAAACGAAAACCATTTACCGATGGCGAAAATGAAATACTCGATATTTATGGACAAAGAAGACGTTGGGGGATCTTGAACGACAAAACCATTTACCGATGGTTAACAAGCGGCTGATGTTTACCGACATCGAACAATGATGTTTACCGACACCAAAAAGGAAAGGACACACACTGGTGTTGACAGAATGATCATGAGAGACATGTCATTTACTGATGGCCCACGATTGGAATCCGACGTTTACCGACATCGAACAATGATGTTCGCCGACATCAAAGAAAAGCACAGACACTTGCGGGGATCAAACCGACACTTGCCGGTATCGCCAGGATGATACTTACATATGTCGAAATAAGGCAGACACTTACTGGTGACTAAATCGGAAGAGAATCAAGCTTTCCTTTCATGGACTGGTGAGAAAATAAATCTCAATGGGATTATCGATTCTGAATGTTGCCAAGGGCAACTGCTACAAATGTGCTATATTGATGTTGGAAAATGATCTGTCTCTGCTGGGAATAAGATCCAATCTGGTTTAATGCATGTATGCATATGTTTGAGTTTTTTATGGCGTAATGTTCCATACTGAATGGAAATGCTACGCGATTTGAGAGGATGCAATGCAATATGATTCTACATGCAGGGATGCGAAATGCTAGGTTAGAAATAACGCCAAGCCGAGGCAAGGAACTCTGCTGGGGAGAATGCCAAGCCGAGGCAAGAACTCCTGTCGGGGGAATGATTACACTCTTCTTGACCCAGACAAGGCTGTTGGAGATACACAACACAATGAACTCTGTGGGAAAATGACCGGCCATGCGGTGTTCAGGCAATAACACAATACTGAGACTCTGACTGGGGAGAGAATGGCACTGGAAGCTTGTTGTTGAGGAAAGCGGCAGTGGTTCTGGCAACCATAACCTGCGAGAGAGACGACTCAGTAGGGGAAGCAAACACCGATACAGTACCGAGATTCTGCTTCAAGGGAAGAGACCATGGATCTGGCGTCGAGATCATCGATCTGGCATCGAACTCTGAGGAGCAGCCGCTTCTGCTGGGAAGATACAGTCTGGCACTGTCAACTCCGCTGGGGATATATAACAATTCTGCTGAGGATACTTACTGATCTGACATTCTCGGAACGGTAGAGAAACCAACTCAATTGGGGAGTCACTTGTTGGGAAAACACCAACCTCTCGACCATGCTGGGGGCCCAAATTCTGAACTCGACTTAGATGACCCAACTTCTTACACGACTGGAATGTGTTGAAACAACAGGGTCTTCCTTCAAACAAACTTTGGCTCATCTGCTTTAGCCATCAATTAAATATAGTAACCTGCAAAACGGCAAGACATACATGCCCCAGGGGATCATATGGACAAAATATACTCAAGTGTACTCAACATTTAAAATGATTTTCAGATGTTTTATCTTTCCGCACGTCATTGTCTAGCCTTCATGTTTTTAGATGCAATGTTTATGAAAAATTCGGACGTTTTTGCAAACAAAATAGTAAAAATAAAAAACAAGAGAGCAATTTGACTGAATAGCGACTTTTATTGATTGAAAATGGCCTATAAAGGAAAATACATCAGGAAGCAATTCCTAGGAAGAGGTAATTGCGCCAAAAGAGAAAATAAACTATCCTATTGGCAATGTGAACACGACATTCCACTATTTTCCAATTCTGTTAGGACTCATAGATCTTCAATTTCCCCAAAATTCTTTGCTTTCTGAGAAGAGTGATTGGACTGATCATATCCTTCAAGATGGTAGACACTGAAACGCGATGAAGTACAGATAACTCAGACTGTAGTCTTCGCTTTAATCCCTAACTTTTGCCTGGATCGCCCTTTTCGGGGTTTCAATCCACCGGGATACCCATTTTTGCCTAAGCCGCCTTTGCAGGTTTTCAACTTACCGGGTGTACATATTATTTTTATTCTTTATCCCTAACTTTTGCCCGAACCTTTTTCTTTTCTTTTTCTCTTGGTTCACTGGGATGCCCTTTTTTTCCTGGACTTTCTTTTTTTGTCCAGCGGGTCAGTTTATGCGAAGTATTTTTTGATTACATCTGAATTCACAGGAGACGGAAAATCTTCACCATCCATAGTTGTAAGCATCAAGGCTCCACCAGAAAAGACCTTTTTAACAACATATGGACCTTCATAATTCGGAGTCCACTTACCCCTGTTATCTGTACTGGGAGGAAGGATCCTCTTCAAAACTAAGTCACCTATCTGATAGCTTCGAGGACACACTTTCTGATCACAGGCTTTCTTCATCCTTCTTTGATATAGTTGTCCATGGCACACAGCTGCTAATCGCTTTTCCTCAATTAAATTTAACTCATCAAACCTGGCTTGAACCCACTCAGCCTCGTTGATTTTTACATCCATCATCACCCTCAAAGAAGGGATTTCAACTTCTACTGGCAAGACTGCCTCCATGCCATACACAAGTGAAAACGGAGTTGTCCCGGTTGACGTACGCACTGAGGTACGATACCCATGCAAAGCGAAAGGCAACATCTCATGCCAATCCTTGTACGTCACAACCATCTTTTGCACAATCTTCTTAATGTTCTTGTTTGCCGCCTCTACAACACCATTCATCTTTGGTCTGTAAGAAGAAGAATTGTGGTGTTCGATCTTAAAGTCTTTGCAAAGCTCTTTCATCATCTTGTTATTGAGATTCGAACCATTATCAGTGATGATTCTCTCAGGAACCCCATAACGACAGATAATTTCCTTCTTAATGAATCGAGCAACCGCTTGTCGGGTAACATTGTCATAGGAAGCTGCTTCCACCCACTTGGTAAGGTAATCGATCACGACTAGGATGAAGCGATGTCCATTAGAAGGTTCAATCTTTCCAATCATATCGATGCCCCACATCGCGAATGGCCAAGGAGAATTCCTAATATTCAGAGGGTTTGGTGGTACATGCACTTTATCTGCATAGATCTGACATTTGTGGCACTTCCGGGTGTATTTGAGACAATCAGATTCCATGGTTATCCAGTAATAACCCGCTCTTAACAACTTCTTGGCCTTTGCATGACCACCAGTATGGGTACCGAAAGATCCCTCGTGTACTTCCTGCATTAACGTGTCTACTTCGTGTCTAACCGCGCATCTGAGCAGAACCATGTCAAAGTTCCTCTTGTATAACACATCATCCTTGTACAAGTAAAAGCTTCCGGCCAGCCTTCTCAGTGTCTTTTCGTCATTCTTTGACGCTCCTTCAGGATACTCTTGGCCTTTTCTTCTAAAGTCGTCCCTATCTTGATCTCTTTCTTTACGTCCTCAGTACCAAGGTTAATGACTTCCCACTCTTCCTGATGAGGTTGAATGACCCTTTCCTCCTGTTTCAATAGTCTGGCCAGTTCTTTGAGGAGTTCATAATCTTCTCCACTCTCCTCTTCGGCTTGGTAAATGGGATTATCGGAATCATACTGAGCCATAACAGAACTGTTTTTAATGGAATCCGCAGGATCAATTCTGCACGAACGATGTTTCATGCTTTTTTATTTTTAGAAAAGAGTTCAAGAAAGTCACAGAAAACAAAAAACATTGCCATTTTTATTGTTTTGAAAATGAGAGTAATAAAAAAAGAAAGACAGGGAACACAAATTTGATTGCAAAACGTCCTTTATTGATGATAATCATTGAAAATTTAAAACATGATGTGGCCCTACAATGAACCACTACGCCTTGGACAGAGTGTAGGGCTTTCATGCAAAATGCAAAACAAAAGAAAATTACTCTGTCTGAAGAGTAACTTGGACTATTTCTTCAGCAGTCCAGTTGTTGATCTTCTCCCCCGGAGCACACGGGCGCACCATATCACAATCACTTTCACCTTCTTCATTGTATGTTGCAAAGACATCCCCGTGATTCATCAATCCAGCGCTAGTGAAAGTACACGACCCTTTCTGATCCTGGACACCCTGCTCTGATGATTGACAAGGCTGATAACCAATGCCAAACATGTCTTCTTTTACGGGCACATCAATCATCTTGCCCCAGCCTTCCGCGTCACCTGAATGAATGACCTCTAGAGCTTGTTTATAGGACGCAATCGAGGTTCCTGGTTTCTTCTGTTCAACAAAAGCCACCTTCTCAATACTGACAGTCTCAAAAGCTTGACATAGAGTTTCATGAGTTTCGCCATCCATCTCCACATATTTGAAGGAGGATAAATGGCTCACAAAGATGTCCTCTTCGCCACACACGGTAACAACTTGACCATCCCACACATATTTTAGCTTTTGGTGGAGAGTCGAGGAAACTGCTCCGGCTCCATGTATCCAGGGACGCCCCAACAGACAACTATATGCTGGTTGAATATCCATCACATAGAAGACAATATTAAACACTTCCAGGCCGATCTTCACAGGCAACGTGACTTCACCACAAACTGATCGCTTGGATCCATCAAAAGCATGGACAACAAGATCACTTGGTGTGAGAACAACCCCTTCGGCATCAAGCTTACTCAGAGCCTTTTTGGGCAGCACATTCAAGAAGAACCGGTATCAACCAAAACATGTGACAAAATGGCGCCTTTGCATTCCATCGTGATATGCAGAGCTCTATTATGATTGCGACCCTCAGGTGTCAAGTCTAGATCCGTGAATCCCAAACCATGTCTCGTGTTAACATTTACAATAACACCTTCAAGCTGGTTAACAGAAATCTCTTGAGGCACATAAGCCATATTCAACATTTTCAACAGGGCGTTACGGTGTGCCTCGGAACACATCAACAGAGAGAGAATAGAGATTTTTGACGATGCCTGGTTCAACTGATCCACGATCTTATAATCACTTTTCTTAATAATTCTCATAAATTCCTCCACGCCCTTCACAAAAGAACCCTCGGGCACTTCCTCTCGCACTGGTTCTTCTTCAGCGACAACTTGTTTTCCTTTTGTTCTAGCAAGAGCCTCAGCATTGTTATCCTTCGGAACCTGTGGTGCAAACAAACGACCACTCCTCGTAAATCCTCCGGGTCCTCCCACGTTATCCACAGCCGAACCAACTGTTACTGGAGTCTTATTTGACGAACCAATCGTCATTGGAGAGGAAGCATTGTCATAGTGCCACGGAATTGCTCTACTATTCTCATAGGGTCTTCCACTAGGAGCAACGATGGTGGTAGGAGTACTGATAGTTACTGGAGCATTAATAGTCGCGGAAACACCAACTATCACCGGAGTAGATATGGTCACGGGCGCAGCTACGGTCACAGGAGTACCAATAGTCACAGGCGCACTTGGAGCACGTACAGGACCTTCTGACGGCATAAAGTAAATGGTAACGGTCGATACCTCTTCACGGTCTTTCACTATTCGATCAAACTGTAAACAACCTTCATTCATCAATCCCTGGATACCTTCTTTCAATTTCACACAACCGTTTTCATGATTACCACAATCTGAACAATCCTCGTCACATCCCGGGAATACTCCCCCTCTAAGCAGGCGTTCCTTCACTACAAGCACGGAAGTCTAAACATCATCAATATTGACTACCAAGTTCAAATTTTCCCCACCTTCCACATTATTTACTCTGGGCCCTCCATGCTGAGGTATAGGATTATTCACCATATTCGGAGTAGGAGCAAAGTTAATCGTTTTGGCGTCAATCAAATCTTGAACTTTATGGATAAAAGCCCGACAATTCTCGATGTGGTGCCCTGGCACACCAGAATGAAAATCACAACGGACATTAGCATCATAACCAGCGGGAATCCTTGTTAACGGAGCCATAGTGCGAAGTTCAACAAACTTTAACCTGAGCAGTTCAGGGAGTAATTCAGCATAAGTCATAGGCGGCGGATCAAAATGTCGATCTGGCATTCTTTGTCTTGGTTGGAATTGGCGCTGTTGTTGTTGTGGTTTTCCTCTTTGTGGTTGTTGAGGTTGGGTTGCTGGAATAGTCACAGCAGCAACTTGACGGTATTGTTGTCCTCTGTATCCGTGTATAGCATTTGTCTCACCCTCTCTCTTTCTGGATGCCCCTGAGAATGGTTTCTTAGAACTTGAAGAACTTGAAGAACCAGGGTCTTGGATTTTTCCTGCTTTAATAATACTTTTAGTTCTTTCTCCGCAAATTACAACATCCAAAAAACTACCAAACGGGAAACTTCCCTAACGATCCATGAAAACACCTTGCAGGGTTCCGATGAACATATCTGTCAATTCTCTCTCCAACATCGGAGGTTGCACTCTCGCAGCTAGTTCACGCCACCTCTGGGCGTATTCCTTGAAACTCTCACCAGTCTTTTGAAACAAACTCTGCAACTGGGTTCTGCTCGGAGCCATGTCCATGTTATGCTTGTACTGCCTCAGAAAAGCTTCACCTAACTCTCTCCAGCTTCTGACAGATTCTTTTCTCAAGTCCATGTACCAATCCAAAGATGCTCCAGACAAGCTGTCTTGGAAAAAGTACATCCACATCTTTTCATCATCAGTATAAGCGGATATCTTCCGGTAATAAGCTTGCACATGAGTTTGGGGACACGAAGTGCCATTGTATTTGTCGAAAGATGGCGCTTTGAACTTGTATGGGATCCTCAACCCATCAACTAAACCCATATTAGAAACGTCAAAACCCAACCAATTCTGGCACTCCATGGCGCGAATCTTTTCAGCAAGGGCGTCGACCTTTCTATCTCTCTCTTCCACTTTTCCAAATTAATCATCATCAGTAGGAATGGTGAACATATCTTCTTGCTTGTCAACCAAATGAGAAGGATGGTGAGCCGGAGCACGTGTCGCTCGAGCATTAGCAGCCTCTGTAATGATGGGTTGTCCATTGATTCTGATACCACGCAATTCGTCACCATTGGCATGGTTGTTGAAAGGGTTGGTAACAGCAGTGTCATCGACAGGGGTCTCCTCTGGAGGACTCTGACCGACAGGGGGAATCACTGTTTCTTGTCTCTGGACCAAGGCTCAGAGTTCCTCTTGCCCTTGTACTACCCCTTGCATCATACTCATGAATTGGGCCATGTTGGTCCTCATCTCTGCTAGTTCTGCTTGAACTTGATCCATGATCCTCTGTTGATTCTTCCTTGTTGCGTAATGGTGCGGACGGTACCCAGCAATTCTGCCTGAACGGAAACAAGAATGAGAAGTCCTCTTCAAGAACACCTGTAATGATGCATGAATGATATGTGCATGATGCGTATGCTATTTTTTCTCAGATATGCATATGCGGGTTAACTTTTTTTTATGTACTATATTTTTTTGAAAATAAACATGCTATGATGCAAAATGATGTGATGCAATGCAACGGCATGTCAATCAGGATTGCTGTATCCGCTTGAACATCTGTCAGGTTTCCCTGTCTGAAGAGAAACCCACTGAAGAATATAATACGAGATCAAAACTCCGCTCCAGAAAACCGGGTTGGTTGAAGGTTAAGGTTTCCTGAATTTAGCCCGCCCCTCACTGGTAGGTTCTAGGAACAGAAGTTCGTCAACTTTGGCCCTTCAGTCGGAAATAATACGTTTCCCACTGAAGGTTTGGTATTATTACGGGATAAAAGACCTCCACTGACTCCCCTCAACAGGACATCCTAATAGCAAGTTCTCAGTCTCGGGGTCCTCGGATTGATCAGCGAGAATGCACCCACCAGAGCTAACATAATCACGTCTCGGAGGAGGGGCCTCGACTGCGTTCTCGGGAAATGGTCACCAGAGTCGACGATTTCTAGAGGAACATCATGTCGTTACGGAACACCCGTAGGACAGAACATATCCAAAAGAAACCTCGTCTGGATGTGGTTCTTCATGAACGACTTAACGTAGCAACATGCCACTCAAGCCTCATGACTATCCACTCTAAAACCTGTGTGTACGCTCAAGCCTGGGTAATGGGCTCATCTCTCATAGAACATCCCATCCCAACAAACAAACCAACAGTAGAGCCAACAGATACATCAGACATATGTACATGAATGCAAGCAAGTAAATAAATAACTGTACAACCGAAATAAACACCCAACCAACAAGAAAACTACAAAATCTAGGAGGGACTCGCTTAGGGAAACCGGATCCCCAGTAGAGTCGCCAGCTGTCACAACCCGAAAAATCATAGTATGCGAAAAAACAACCGGCGAAAAAGAATGACAGAAGAGTCGCCACCGTGCGTTATTTATCTCAAGGGAGGGAAAGGAAACGCTTGAAGTAAACCTGGAAAAAGGAAAGGAAAAGACAAGGTCTCGCAACCAAATCTTGGGTTCGGGAGTCGGTTATGCGAAGGGAAGGTATTAGCACCCCTACGCATCCGTAGTACTCTACGGGATCCACTCTTGTTGTTCTTGTCTAAAGGGTGAGGGTTTATCTAATGTACTATTTACGTAAAAGAGGGTTAAAAGAAAATGACTCGCACGGATGTCGCATCCACTGCATACGTATCTCATATGAATATGAGAATCAGAGTCTTCGTAGCTCGGCTGACCTATGGGCTAAGGGGATGTGTGCTCAGTAAGACGTCGCGTCTTATGCCTACGTATCTCATCTAGAATGAGAATCAGAGCAAAACGTAGTTCGGCTAACTACGGGGTAAGGGTTGTGTTTTTGGGGGAACGACGTTACTACACAATCTACCGGATGCTCGACCTTTGGAGACTTACTTGCCTGTAGTAGAAGGAGTAAACGTGTTCTTAGGAGAAGAAAAATCAATGAGTTGTTGGTGTTTTAGGAATGCTCATAAGGGGTCTCAAAAACACAAAAGAACATTGCCTCCTATTGAGGTCTTCCAGCTAAGAAAGCGGTCAAATACGGGAAAGGGGTAAAAGTACCACACGGATAAAGATTCGAAGCAACAGCAACTAAAGAAATCAGAAACCCAGAGATTTCCCAAGCTAGCACCATCAAAGAAAGCGAGTCAGTACAGGTAATCGGAATAAACCTCTAGGTGGTATCCCACAAATAAAGTGGAATACCAAGCCATCTCTGCAAGAGTCAGGTGAGCCCTCACAAAAACTCAACAAACAGGTTAGGAAGCAATGCATGGATGCAATAGAAGAACATGTCACAACAGAACACAAAACAGATTAGAGCAAACAGAAAAACAACTACTGTCGTGATCGCTGCTGCATCGCCTAGCGAAAGCTTAGCGAAGCTTCGCTGCAAGCTCTCCTAGCGAAGGTGCTAGCGAAGGCCTGCGGGTTTTGGATTCTTCATTAATAATAGTCCGATCTCGGCAACCCAAACCCTATGGTATCCATCAGAAACGAAACAATTAAAACATTCAAGGCATTGATTTACATATTCATATACATCTAACCGTGGGCAAAACCTCGCGATAATACCTCATACATTCAGAGTATTCAAATTAAGCATAGAGTAATGGGAATAAGGAAAACCTGATTGGAGAGATTGATTGAAATTGAATTGCCCTGGTTGAGTTTGTAGAGCAATCCTAAAGTCTGGAATTAGTTCTTTGCAGATGAGTTTCCTTCAGGCTCCAAAGGTTGCTCTAAATCAGTCAGCTCTTCTCTCTGTCTAGGGTTTTAGGTCAGGTTAGCTCTGGTCTTTTTTGGAGGTGGAAGTCTAGAATATATAGCCTAATTTTCGTGGCTTTGTGGGCTCAAATGAGGGCAACTCAAGCCCATGACTTTCTGTTATTTTTCTCAAACGCGTGAGCTTCGCCTAGCGAAGGATTTGCTCGCTAAGCGAGCATGACAGTTCAGTTCGCTTAGCGAACCATGTTGCTCGCCTAGCGAGCATGACAGCTCAGGCTCTGCTTTTCCAAACTTGGTAACCTGTGTCCTGGACCTTTGTTCCTTTAAGATTAATGCTTTGAATGATGAATAGCCCTCATTTGAACATGTTGGAAGTAACCCAAGTCATTCCCTTGTGTTGACTGATCACCTAGATAGGACCCACAAGGTGCCTTGGATGATATTCAGGCTTCTCGGGGCTAATTCTGATTGACATGATGAAATGCAATATAAAAATGCAAAAATGACCTAAAAATGAATGCATGAATGAGGAGGGCAAATTTTGAGGTGCTACACTTTGCGATCGTTTTGTCAGGATAATCATCAGATACATATATATACTCATATGATTTCATGATTGCATAATTACATATTCACAGCGGTTGATTCCTTCCTGTGATTCGTATTCTCTGTTATGGCGGTATTTTATCCCCACATGAGTTTGGTCTCTGTCCTCCCTCAATTGTAGAGTGTCAGCCCCTTAAGCAAAAAGACTTTAACCTTTCTCTTTTCCCCAGTGAGTTATTTCCTCGTGGATGATTATTGCTTCAGTTTCCTCCCTAGTTGATTATCTCGATGGAACCACTCCCATTGAGTAATATCCTCATTGGGTTGAGTCTTTATTGACCGTTTATTTCTAGCTCTTATCTAGATAGATGCTTTGGGTCCCCTAAGAGTTTATTACACAATAACTGGTAATATCCTTCTTAGTTTGCAGTTTGCTACTTCTTGCCCAATACCCGGCAAAGGTACCCCTGTTTTCTCCTCGGTGGAGTCCTCAGTGGATTCATTTTTCATGATGCCCCAGGAAGTATATCCTTGATATGTTCATCCTAACCGATGACAGATATTTTCTTCCCCTTTTTTAAGTTTATCCTTGATATGTTCATCCTAACCGATGACGGATACTCTCACCTTTGGTATTCTACCCAGTAAAAAGGTAGTTGTAATCCCTATTTTGTTCCCCGGAGAGTTAATCCTTGATATGTTCATCCTAACTGATGACGGATTTCCTTCTCTTTGCGGTCTTCTACCCAGTAATTGGTAGTTGTAAATCCTGCTTTTTCTCCCCTTTGTAGAGTTAATCCTTGATATGTTCATCCTAACCGGTGATAGATTCTCTCTCTTGTGGTATTCTATCTAGTAACTGATAGATGTAATTCCTATTTCTCTCCTCGCAGAGTCTATCCTTGATATGTTCATCCTAACCGATGACAGATTTTCTCTTTGTTGGTATTCTATCCAGCATTCGATAGATGTAATTCCTACTTTTTTTCAAGTGGTTTATCCTTGATATGTTCATCCTAACTGATGACGGATATCCTCCTTAACCATCCCCAGGAAAGTCTATCCTTGATATGTTCATCCTAATCGATGACGGATTTTCTTTCCTTTGAGTTTATCCTTGATATGTTCACTTTAACCGATGACGGATATTCTCATCTTTGGTTTTCTGCCCAGTAACTGGTAGTTGTAAATCCTATTTTTGCGGTTTTCCCCCAGAAAGGTTATTCTTACCCAACAACTGGTAATGAATACTCCCTCCTGGTGGCGATTCCAGTGAGCCATCCTTGATATGTTCATCCTAACCGATGACGGGTGTCCTCTCTGTCAGATCTTTATTATCTCCTTACCCAGTAACCGGTGGTGGATAGTAGATTTTTGCTCCTCCTGTGTTGAAGATTGTTTCTTCCCCAGTTGAAGTTGAGTGCACATTTCCTTAGTGAAGTCTCTTTTCCTGCATGATTCAAGTATGACAGTTTTATCCTGATCTACTTGTTTCCCCTGCAGATGTTTTGTTTCCCCGGCTGAGTCCTTCCATTTTCATAGAATTCCTCTAGTCTCCCAGCAGTTTTTAAGTCGTAGCCTGGCCTACACATAACCTTTTTTATCCCCTCAGAGTTTTTGTCTTCCCCAGTGAGTTCCCTTATGGAATGCTTTATGCTCTTGTGGACCTTCGGTCTCTCTGATATCTTTTCCTTTGTGACCAAAAGTTGTTTCTATATGTTGTTATTTAAGCCCATTCTACTGAGTTGATACAAATATTTTAACCTTCACCTCCTTAGTTAGAATTCCCTTAAATAGTGGCAGCTGTAAGACCCCAATTTTGACCCTAAGATCCCTTATGCAATTTCATCATCTACATTAGCATTGGGATCATACCTTGGCATTATCCCTACCCCTCTTTCATTGGGTTCGATTTGGGAGAGATCACCAAGCACCATGTGATTGTATCATACTTGTACATTATCATTTCACTAACCAAAATACCAAAAATATATCTTTGTATTTGCCTAACTCTTTTGTAGGAAGGGCATGATCCCCATTGATCTAGCAAGCTCATATCTAGGGTTTAAGACCCTCATGGCAAAAAGCACAACCAAGGATGGATCCAAAATGTCTCAAAGAATCATATATGAGTCCCCATGATCTTTATATGTTACTTTGATCAAGTTTTCTTCAAGAATTGGGAGGTAGTTTGCCTTGGAAACCCTAGTTTGTCTAGGTATCTTGAGTAGCTTCTTCAAAAAGCTACCTCACCAATTGATCAAATTTTCTCAAGGGGCACTTCAAATTTCATCGTCTTATGCATATATGATCTACCATGAGCCAAAAAAGTCAAGAGAATTGGAAGTTAGCAAGATGGTTGATGGTGGTTGGCCAGATGAATTCATCTGATCAAAATTGGGTCTCCCTACACCCTATCTCCTATAATTGTAACCATATGAAAATTATTCCAAAAGAAAAGTTACTCTATATGACATTCCAAACAACTTTCATGTTGAGACCTAGAGATAGTTTTTCTATGAAAATCATTTTCTATGTGGAAACATTATAGGTCATTTTGTTTAAACCCTAATTTGAAAGTCAACTTCCCAAGGCCATAACTTGCTCAATTTTTATGAGATGAAAGATTTACAAGTTCAAAAATCAAATTCAAAATGTCTACTTCAACTTTTATGTTTGGAGTGAGAGTTAATTCAACTTTTATGAGCATGTGATATGAGGATACATTATAGGTCATTTTGGACCAATACCATTGAACAAGTGATTTTCCTCAACTTCAAAAATGCATAACTCTATCATTCTAAATACAAATGACATGAAATTGGTGACCATTTTGAAGGTATTCGAAAGAGCTAAAAAGTTGATGAAGACACATTTTTCATTTGGAGCTCACATGAAAAGTTAAGTAAGGTGGAACATTGAGGTATATGACTTGACACTTAGAAAATATTTCAACATGTTGAAATTTCCAAACTTCCCCCTCAAAATTCACCTTGATCCAAATTCCAAACAGAAAAGTGTTCAACATCAAAGTTGTTCCCCTTGATCTAAGATTTCCAAAGAGTCCTATTTAATGCATTTTGGAGGAGGTTTGTTAGGGCTGCGCATGGTCTTAACAGGTCTGCATCAAGTGGAAAGATCAAATGTCCAAAAATAGCATTTCACATTGCCTTGCTATTCAATCTTCATTTCAATCTCATTTCAGATACATTTGGACCTAAATGGATTGCTTCATGGGCCTATACACGCCCATGCAAGCTTGCATAACGCAATTGCCAAAACTGGAAACATTTTCAAGTGTGCAAATATCATTCCCAATTGCTATATATACAAGGCCTCTGAGCTCATTTGAAGGATCCCTTGCGCGCCAGCTTTGCCCCCTCTTTTCAAACCCTCACAATTCAAAGGAAAACCTGAAAATTTTCAATCTGAAAATTGAGTTTGAATCTCACTGTTTGGAGATTCAAAAACTCCAGGATCCAAAGCTTTGTTCCAATGCCAAGCCCCTTCTACAAGCTTCCTGAAGGTGATCAAGAAAAGTTTGAAGCAAGCAAGATCCAATTCTGTACAACATTGAAGGTATTTTCCAGAAATTTTCTTCTCTTTGATTCTCACTCAATTCTCATCAATTCTCTTGGATCTTTGGTTGTCTGAGTCCTACCAATGTAGGCAAGAAGATTGAGTTGCTTTGAGGTCAAATCGAAGCAACTCATTCAACTCCTCATATCTTTCTATATATGTGGAGTTAGTTAAAATTGAGGTCAGATTCGTGCTCTACGCCATTTTTTCTTTCAGATCATGTCCTCCTTTTTCATTTATGTGATGGTGATGACTGAACCAGTACGGTGAGCCTCGCCTGAGAAGGAGACCAAAGTTTCAACACCGGTGGTGTGCTGGATAGGTTCTGAGCCACATGATCAGTTCAAATTGTTTTAACCCTGAGCGTTGCTTTTGAATACCATTGGTGTGGCGCGTTGACTCGTGTGTTTGGTGGAACGCACATTTTAGACCACTTGGTCTGCCACCTCAATTGATGAGGGAGATCAAGTAGTCCATGTTTTTTCTGATTATTTGAATTTTATTTAATTTGTTTTATTTTCATTAATTCATATTAATTTTAATATTGGTCCCAAAAATATGAGAGTTTCACCAAAAAAATTTAAATAAAATCCTCTTTCATATTTTGAATTAAAATCATATTTTGGAGCATTGTTAATATTTTTCATGATTTAATTGATTTTTTGAATATTTTTAATTGTTTAAAAATACTTTTAAGTCTCCAAAAATTCTAAAACAAATTCTCCAAGGTCCTTTGACCTTGTTTGACCTATGATAAATCTCTTGGCCATTTCTTTGGTGTTTTGGTGAGATTTTAGGAATTTGACAAATCATATTTAATTTAATGCATTATTTTAGTATTTTTAAATTGAATAAATGCCAAATAATTCTGTTGAGCCATTTTGATTGTTTGTATAAGTTTGACTTGTGTTGTTGGGCCTTGGTCAAAGTTGATTTGACTTTGTTAGGTTAAGATCATTGGATTTAGGAGATTGATGAAATGTACATTCCATCTCCCAAAATGAATGAATGATCTTAATTTGGTAAAAGTCCTCCTTTGTCCAATTTGAGTTTTGATCTATTCTCCTCCCTCTTTATCTTATTCCCCTTCTTTGTGCATTCATGTCATGGTCCTATGATATCCTAAGGTCTTAAGGCTAGTTGATTGAAAAATTAACATAAGTATGGATGAGATTAGGCCACCTCTTTTGCATATTATTTTTGTGTGTGGTATGTTTCATGAGCATAGTCCATTATACTATGTCTCTAACATGCATTAACACCAAAATTATATTGCCCAACCTCAAATAGTTGTGACTTCTACATAAGTCCAATTATGATTGCTTAACATAGCGCTAAATTTTTTACACAAAAGGCATAGCATTCTAGTTAGTGAGATTGTAAGTCTCCTCTCTTTCATGGTATTGTGCGGAAACTTGACCTTTTTTCCTTCCTCTGGAAGATGTCTTGGTTCAAGGATCCATGCTTGTGATAAGTGGGTTGAGTGTTCTCCAAAGAATGACTTAAACAAAAAAGCAAAAGAAATACTAACTTCTAACTCATTAACAACTAACATTTAATTTTAAGTCTTTTACTTTTAATGCACTTTATTTTTAAGCTTTATTCATTTGCCGTTATTCATACCATTCTAATTGTTTATGTTAATATCATTTTCACTTTGTCCACTTGGACCATATTTTGTGATATGTTTTTATTGTGTATATTGTGTTTGTTTGTGAGGTCTTTGACCATTAATGTACATAATAAGAACAAAAAGCCTAAAAAACTTCTTGCGTGAACTGTTGGTTTGATATGAGACAATTGGACTTAGAATTTAGGCAACACTCCCTATGCAAAGGACTTGACCAATGCCAACTTTCATGTAACCAAGTGCTTGTAATTTGAAACTTCATCTGATACATCATTCAAGATCCCTTTGAGTTCATTTGCAACATGATCATTGTGAAGCTGTTATTTTAAACCTGTGACTTGTGGAATTCATCTGTTACATGGGCAAATTTGAAGAAGATCATGGAGTGGCTAAATCTTGGATGTGGCTATATTTATTTGATGCCTTTGCTCTTCAAGTTAATATTGTGTGCATTGTTTGTTGCTTGATTCTAATGTCCAAGGGAATTTGGGATCTCTATATGACATTCTTGTCTATTGGATTGCAGCCTATTGGTCAGATCTTTTCAACTCTTAACTTTTAAATTTATGCTTAGGATTAGTCTCTTCATTTCCTCCCCATCTATTTAATTTCAAAATCTCTCCCTCCTTTTAACAACTTTTTTGCTTGTACTTGTCTTTTTTTTTTAACTTAGACCCTTTGCAAATTAGAAACTTTGGCCTTATGCCATTGCATTTCCAAACTTCTTTTCTTAAATCAAACTTGTAAATAAACCTAACTATACTTGACTCAAAATTTTCAAAAAAGCAAAAAAGAACTAACTCATTCAAACCAGTTTCTAGGCCCTTGTGCCTTTCAAACTTAATTTTTTATTAAAAGCAATGCATCCACTTTGAAATTCGTATCACGAACTACGAGGTTTTGATCCCTCTTTTTTATGTTGGTACGTAGGCACAAGTCCGAAGGTCTTGTCAAACACAAAAATATAATTAATGAACTATTTTCTCATCCCCCTATTCTATTTGTTTGTAAACATCATTTTATACAAAATACATATGCACACATGAAAGGGCTCCCTAGGAGTACCTAGGACACTTTGGGTGATAACACCTTCCCTCTATGTAACCGACCCCCTTACCTGTAATCTCTGGCATTTTATTAGTTTTGATTTGAAAACTTCTTAATTTTTGGGTCTTGTTCGTACTTTTCCCTTTTCCTTTAGAAACAATAAAAGCGTGGTGGTGACTCTTGTTATTTGATGTCTTGCTTATCCATAGCTTGATGATCATGAATTTACCGCTACAGCATCAATGTCAGATTTCTTCAAATGAAGAGCTTCAGCTATGACATGAGATATGGGAATCTCCTCTAGTACCTTAAAAGGTACTTTTTTCAGATATAGATATTCCCAACAGATGGGCATACTCCTCTAACGTAGGCACAAGCTGATAATCAGGAAAAGTGAAGCACCGGTAGAGAGGGTCATAGAACTGAACCAAAACACTCAGAAGTCTCTCAACCACATCAGCAGATAATACAGACAAAAACTTCTCATGACATTGCTTGAAGTCCAAGGGATCTAGTACAAAGGATGATAATTTCCTTAGATATTTCAAATTAGGACATCTGAAAATTTACTTCTTAGTGTTCCTTCGTCCATAATCCTTGGTCTAAAAATATTTGCAAACAAGACCTCAATTTCCTTGAAATTTATTTTTATGTGATGAATGTTATGATGCGCATGTATGCATGAACGCAACAATCACACACAAGGGATCACACACAAGGCAATCACAAACAAAGGTCAAGGGATGGATCAAGTCATCATCAAGATCAATCATCCATTTTGGTGGATTATGGTTTTCACCTTATCAACACCCAAGTTCCATTGATATTGATGAGACTTGATCAGATCAATCGAGAATCAAAGGGTTTATTGTGAGTCACGAGCATGAAGTTAGGTTAAGAACCATCCCAAAGGAGTGTACTAAGGATAAACACATGTAGATCATGCTCTAAATTTTTTTTCAGAGTCTTCATCCCATCTATCGGATATTATAGGTTAGGATGACTGACTCATCAACCCATAATATTCTCAAGAGAAACTCGTTTATGTGTAGTATGACGTAACAACTGTTATCAGGTCTACACTTGAATAGTCTTCGCACTACATCCTAAATAGGCCAAGTTGGGTTAAATGTTCTACGGTCCTCAGCTTCTCGGACCCCAAATCAGAGAAAGTAATGCCTATCCACAAATAAATTGTGTGACATCAATGACTCCAAAAGGGTCACCAATGAGTAGATGGGTCTTAAGACAACTTGTTAAGGACTACTCCACGCAAGTTGAACATGACTATACCATCCTCCTATCTTAATTACACTCAGAGATCACTAAGCATAACAAACCGATTATATCACATAAAGAATATACAAACATCAAATATACAAATATATACACATAAAAAAGTAGACTAAACCCACAGAGGACTACTCCCCTGCAGAGTTGCCACTTAATATATGTAGCAGTAAATTCATGAACGTCATGCTATGGATAAGCTTAACGTCAATAAAACCAGAGTCGCCATCGCGCTTTTATTGTTTCCAAAGGAAAAGGGATAAGTACGAATAAAACCCAAAGATAAGAAGTTTTCAAATCAAAACTAATAAAATGCCGGAGATTACAGGTAAGAGGGTTGGTTACACAGAGGGAAGGTGTTAGCACCCAAAGTGTCCTAAGTACTCCTAGGGAGCCCTTTTTTATGTGTGCATGTGTTTTTTGGTATAAATAATGTTTGATGAAATAGAGTGTGGTGATGAGAAAAGAATTTATTGATTATATTTTTGTGTTTGACAAGACCTTCGGTGTGGTGCCTACGTACCAATATAAAAATGAGGGATTAAAACCTCGTAGTTCATGGTAAAAATTTCAAATGAGTTGGTGAATTGTTTTTAACAAAATTTTAATAAGAAAATGCACAAATGGCCAAACGTTTGAATGGAGTTGTTAGTTCTTTTTGTCTTTTGAAATTTTAAGTTAATATGATTAAGTTTATTTACAAATTTTGATTTAAGAAAGAATTTGAAAATTCAATGGCATAAGGCCAAAGTTTATAATCATTAAAACAAAGTCTAAGTTCGAAATCACAAGCAAAGAAAGTTTTTGAAAAGGGAGAGAGATTTTGAAATTTAAGAAGTGCGAGAAGATGAAGAGGCTATCCTAAGCACAAATTTAAAAGTTAAGAGTTGAAAAGATCTGACCAATGGGATGCAATCCAACAAACATGAATGTCATATAGAAACCCATTCTTGGACTTTGATCAAGCAATATTCAATAAGAAATGAGCAATATCCAGACATCATGAAGATCAAGGCATCAAATAAAGATAGACACATCCAAGCAAGCAACTCCAATAGCTAGAAGTCTTGACTGTCTTCCAATGTATCAGATGAAATATTCCTTGGTCAACTCAGAACAAAGCATCAGACACAAGATCAAAATAAATATTAAGCACAAAGATAGAGTAGCAGATAAACCCAAGATTTTCTCAAGGCTTGTATCAGATGAAGGGCTCAGTTCAAAGATAAATTAGTATCAAATTTTGGCATTAGCCAAGTCCTTTAGCATAGGGAATGTTGCCTAATCCTAAGTCCAAAAGTTTAGATCAAGTTCAATAGTCCACCAAATAGTTTTTAGGGTTTTTCTTGTTATTAGGTATTTTAAGGTCCTAAGACCTGTAGCGGTAAATTCATAACCATCAAGTTATGGATAAGCTTCACGTCAATAAAACCAGAGTCGCCACCGCGCTTTTATTGTTTCCAAAGGAAGGGGGGAAAAGTATGAACAAAACCCAAAGATAAGAAGTTTTCAAATCAAAACTAATAAAATGCCAGAGATTACAGGTAAGGGGGTTGGTTACACCGAGGGAAGGTGTTAGCACCCAAAGTGTCCTAGGTACTCCTAGGGAGCCCTTTTCTATGTGCGTATGTGTTTTTGGTATAAAAGATGTTTGAGAAAAATAGAGTGTGGGGATGAGAAAAGAATTCATTGATTATATTTTTGTGTTTGACAAGACCTTCGGTCTTATGCCTACGTACCAACATAAAAATGAGGGATCAAAACCTCGTAGTTTGAAATCACAAGCAAAGAAAGTTTTTGAAAAAAGGGGAGAGATTTTGAAATTCAAGGAGTGGGAGGAGATGAAGAGACTAATCCTAAGCATAAAATTAAAAGTTAAGAGTTAAAAAGATCTGACCAATGGGATGCAATCCAACAGACAAAAACGTCATATAGAAAACCCATTTTCCCTTTGGACTTTGAATCAAGCAATAATCAACAAGCAATTAGAAATATCCAAACATCATGAAGATCAAGGCATCAAATAAAGATGGCCACATCCAAGCAAGCAAATCCCACAACTAGCAGTCTTCTTTGTCTTCTCATGTACCAGATGATATACTCCTTGATCAACTCAGAATAAAGCACTAGACAGAAGATCAAAATAACATTTTGCATCAAGACAATGTAGCAGATGAGTTCAAATAAATCCCAAGACTTGCATCAGATGAAGGCTCAGTTCACAATAACTTGGTCTCAAAATGTTGGCATTGGCCAAGTCCTTTTTGCACAAGGAATGTTGCCTAGTTCTAAGTCCAAACGTTCAGATAAGGATCAACAGTCCACCAAACATTTTTTTAGGGTTTTTGTTATTTATTAAGAATTTTAAAGTCCTAAGACCACAAACAAAATCAAATTTCACAAACAATATATACAATCACAAGATATGGCTCAAATGAGCAAAGTGAAAATACATAAACAAAAATTAGTTAAATGGAATGTAAATGGCAATGAATGATAAATGACTGAAATTTAAATTGCATAAAGTAAATGACTTGAAAGTAAAGCAATATTAACAATAGTTAGTCAAATGTTAGTGGAGTTTTGTTTTTTAATTGATTAAGTCATTCTTTGGAGAACACTCATCCATCTATTCACAAGCATGGATCCTTAAACCAAGACATCTTCCATAGGAAGGAAAAAAGGTCAAGTTTCCACATAACCATGAAAGATGAGAGACTTACAATCTGACTTACTAGAATGTTATGCCTTTAGGGTCAAATTTAGCTCTATGTTAAGCAATCGTAATTGGACTTATGTAGAAGTCACAACTATCTGAGGTCGGACAATAAAAATTTAGGTGTTAATGCATGTTAGAGATTTGGTATAATGGACCAAGCTCCTAAAACATACCACACACTAAAAGAAAAGATCAAGGGGGATGGACATATCTCATCCATACTTGTATTGGTTCATCTAACACAAGGTCATTGACGAACCAATTAACCTTAGGATATTTGAGATTTCATTGGTCAATAAAAGGAATGGGAAAGAATATGGATGAAGATGAAGGGGGGGGGGGAGTGAGAGAAACACAAATTGGCCACTGTAGGAATTTTATCAAATTAAAATCATTCGTTCAATTTGGGAGATGAAATGTATATTTCATCAATCCCCTAAATTCAATGATTTTATTCCAACAAAAGTCAAAACAACCTTGACCAAGGCCCAAACAAATAGTCAAACAACACAAGACCATAAAAATGGCTGAACATAATTTTTATACAATTAATCAATTAAAAATTAAATTAAAAATGAATTAAAATTCAATTTAATTTGGTCAAAACCTAAAATCTCTTCAAATCACCAAATAAATGACCAAGAGATTTATCCTAGATCAAACAAGGTCAAAAGACCTTAGACAAAAAAATTCATCATTTTTGAAAAGTCATAAGTATTTTTAAATAATTAAAAATATGCACAAAAGCATTTAATTCATGAAAAATATCAAAATTAATCTAAAAAATAATTTTAATTCAGAAAATGAAAGAAACAAACATTTAAAGATTTTTGGTGAAAGTCCCATATTTTTTGGATTAAAAATGAAATTATTATGAATTAAACAAAATAAATAATTAAACATAAAATCAGAAATTAAAAAGAAAATCAAAAAAACAATGGCCATCAGATCTCCCTCATTAATTGAGGTGGCCGATTTGATGGCCAAAACGCACACTCCATCATGTACCACTGTCAACGCGTGTACACACGTGGTAATCAGAAGCGAAGGCCAGGATTAGAAGACGGGGAGAAGATCTTATGGTTCAGGACATTGCCAACACATCACCTGAGCTAGGGCTCCCGTCTTCTTCTCCGGTGGACCTCATCGGCCTGGTCTAGCACCAACCACCACTAAAATGAAAAACAAAGGCATGGATTTAAAGAAAAAATGCTCTAGAGCTCGAATCTAGCCTCAATTTTCTCCAATTCCAAGTATATACAAAGATACAGGAATTTGAATTTTGAGGATCATGAACTGAGTTACTTCGATTTGACCTTAAAGCAACTCAATCTTGTTGCCTACATTGGTAGGACTTCAGCAAACCAAAAATTAATCAAAATAATTAAGAAATGAGGGAGAATTGAAGAACAAAAGTTACTGAAATTTCACCTTCGAGTAGCTTCAATTCAGCTTGATCTTGATTTGGATTTGCTTGATTCTTCCTCCTCTTACTTGCAGTAATCAATTGAGATGGAAAAGGTAATGAATCCTTGGAGTTTGAACTTCAAAACAGAATGTGAAATTCAAACTCGATTTCAAAGAAATCTTCAAGGAATTCTATGGTGTGAGGGTCTGAGATCTCTTGGCAAAGCTTGGTCAAGGTGTTGATGTCATTTCCGAGGCCATGAGCTTGTTTAAATAGGCAAGGGAATTGATTTTTGCACCACTTGAAAATTGCTAAAATTGGAAACCAATGTGCATGGATGCATGGGCAATGATTTGGGTCTAAATAATGATGTAATCCAACTCCAATTCGTTCACCAAGAGTACTGAGGTGATCACATGGAAGCATGCAAGGAGGAATGATCATTTGAATCAAAAACTTACCAAAACAAATCCCACAAAGGAGCCATGTGCAAGTCCCTCAATTTTGATCCAAATGGGGTGATCTTGGGCTTTTTGGAAAGGTGAGATCAATGGGAACAACTTTAATGTTGAACACCTTTCCATTTGAAGCTTGGATAATGATGAATTTTGATGTGGAAGTTTGGAAAATCTAACATATTTAAAAAAATTCTAAGTACTAAGTTAAATGTTCACTTCTTCCACCTTGAATAACTTTTGCTATGGACTTCAAATGGAAACAATGTCTTCATAAAAGTTGTAGCTCTTTAAAACCACTTAAATTTGGTAATAAATTTGACCTCATTTGGATTTGGCATGAAGGATGTATGCATTTTAGAAGTTGAGGAAAATCACTTGTTCAATGGTAGTGGCCCAAAACAACCTATAATGTCTCCTCTTGGCACATGCATTTTCAAGTTGAGTTTGAACTTATTCCAAACATCAAAGTTGAATAGGACATCTTTCATTTTATCATGGAACTTGAATTGCTTTCATCTTATAATAATTTAGAAAGTTATGGTCCTTGGAAGTTGACCTCTTAACTAGGGTTCAGACAAAATGACCTATAATCTTTCACCATAAAAAATGACTTTACAAGAACAGCTAGATCTTGACTTAAACATGAAAGTTGTTTGGAATGTAATAAGGAGTAAAGTTTCTCTTGGAATCATTTTCATATGACAAAAAGTGTAGAAGATAGGGTCTAGGGAACCCCAGTTTTGATCAATTGAATTCCTCTAGTCAACCATCATGAACCAACTTTCTACCTTGACATTCTCTTGATCTTTGGGACTCATGGAGGATAATATATATATATATATATATAGGGTGATGTAATATTAAGTGTACCTTGATATATTTGATCAAATGATGAAGAAACTTGATGAGGAAGTCACAGAAGATACGTAGATGAATTAGGGCTTCCAAGGCAAACAAGCTTCAAACTCTTGATGATTTCTTGATCAAAATTATATGTGAAGACCATAGGGATCCATATATGATGTCTAGAGTCAATGTGAATTGTATCTTGATTGATCTCCTTGCATTGAGGGTCTCAAACCCTAGATATGAGTTTGATGGAGCATGGATGAACACACACACTACCTACAAAAGTAACAAACTATACATTGACATATTTTTGGAATTTTGGTTAATAAATAATGAAAAAAAAAGTATGATACAATCAAATGTGCTTGGTGATCTCTCCCAATGCAAACCCAATGAATGAGTGGTAAGGAGGATGCCAAGGTGTGATCCCAAAGCCAGTGCATATGATGAGATAGCATGAGGGGTCTTAGGGTCAAAATTGGGGTCTTACAAGACCATAAATAAAGCCAAAGCACACAAACAATATATATACAATCACAAGATATAACTCAAATGAGCAAAGTGAAAATGACATAAACATAAACAAGTTATATGGAATGTAAATGGCAATGAATGAAAAAAGACTGAAATTTAAATTGCATAATAGTAAATTACTTGAAGGTAAAGAAATATTAACAAGAGTTTGTCAAATGTTAGTCAAGTATTAATGGTGATTTTTTAATTGACTAAGTCATTCTTTGGAGAATACACAATCATTCATTCACACGTATGAATCCTTAAACCAAGACATCTTCCATGAGAAGGGATCCAACTTGGATAATTCAACAAGTATGCTACTAGCTCCCATGAAAGCAAAAAAGGTCAAGTCTTCACACAATGCCATGAAGAATGGGAGACTTAGAATCTCACTTACAAGAACGTTATGCCTTGGGGGTCAAATTTAGATATATGTTAAGCAATTGTAATTGGACTTATGTAGAAGTCACAACTATCTGAGGTCGGGCAATAAAAATATAGGTGTTAATGCATGTTAGAGATTTGGTATGAAGAACCAAACTCCTAAAACATACCACACACTAAAAGAAAATTCAAAAGGGAGGGATCTATCTCAATCATACTTGTATTGATTCATATGACACAAGGTCATTGATGAACCAATTAGCCTTTAGACATTAGAGATTTCATTGGTCAAATGAGGGAATTGGGAAGAATAGGGATGAAGATGAAGAGGGAGGGGAAGATAGAAACACAAATTGATCATGTGAGGACTTTCATCAAATCAAAACCATCAATTCATTTTGGGAGATGAAATGTACATTCCATCAATCCCCTAAATCCAATGGTTTTGGTCCAACAAAATTCAAATCAACCTTGACCAAGGCCCAAACAAAAAGTCAAACATCACAAGACCATAAAAATGGCTCAACAATATTTTTAAACATTTAATCAATTAAAATTCAATTTATAAATGAATTAAAATACATTTTTATTTGGTCAAAACCTAAAATCCCTTCAAAGCACCAAATAAATGGCCAAGGGATTTATCTTGGGTCAAACAAGGTCAAAGGACCTTAGACAAAAAAAATCACTATTTTTGAAAAGTCAGAAGTATTTTTAAACAATTAAAAATATGCACAATAATTCATGAAAAATATCAAAAATAATCCAAAAAAGATTTAATTTGGAATATGGAACATAAAAATCTTTAAATACTTTTGGTGAAAGTCTCATATTTTTTGGATTAAAAATGAAATTAATGTGAAATAAACAAAATAAAGGGATTAAATGAAAAATCAGAAAATAAAAAGAAATTCAAAAAAACAAGGGCCATCAGATTTCCCTCATTAATTGAGGCGGCAGATCTGATGGCCAAGCGCGCGCCTCCATCCAACACCTTAGTAAACGCGTGTGCACGCGTGGTATGCAAAAGCAAGGGTCCTAATTAAAACGTGGAACCATGATCAGATGGTCTGGGCAATACCATCACACCACCGGAGCCCTAGCTCCGATCATCTTCTCTGGTGGACCTCACTGGACTGGTCCACCATGAACCAAATTGAAAATGAAAAGTGAGTACATGTTTTTGAAGGAAAAATGCCCAGGAGCACGAATCTGACCTCCATTTCTTCCAATTCCAAGTATATTGAAAGATACATGGATTTAAAAATTGAGGTTCATGATATGAGTTGCTTCGATTTGACCTCAAAGCAATTCAATCTTGTTCCCTACATTGGTAGGACTTCATCTAACCAAAAATCAAAGAGAATGGTGAAGAATTGAGAGAGAATCGAAGAGAGAAAGTTTGGAAATTTTCACTTTCTGTTTGCAGTGATGAAGCTCGATCTGGATCTCAATTTGCTTGGGCTTGCTTGGACTTGATTGCAGGAGGTGGATTGAGAGCTCAAATGGCTTGGATTCTTGGAGTTTCAACTTTAAAACAGAAGTGAAATTGAAACTCGATTTTAATTTTGAAAACCTTCAAGATTATCCTCTAACGGTGAAGGAAAGGTTGCAGGATCAAAGCTTAGGCAAGGTAAAGTGATGTCAAAAGGTCTAAAGATGATCATGAGTGATGCTGAAAGTGTAACATGAAGCCATGCATTTGTAATTGAGAAGTGGTCATGAGATTCATCCAAATGGAACCTTGAAGAAAATCCATGTGGATGTCTTTTAAATCTTGGCCAAATGAAGAGATTTAGACTTTTAGGAAATATGAGATCAAGGGGAACAACTTTAATGTTGAACACTTTTCAATTTGAAGCTTGGATCACAACAAATCCTTTGATTCTCGGTTGATCCGATCAAGTCTCATCAATATCAATGGAACTTAGGTGTTGATAAGGTGAAAACCATAATCCACCAAAATGGATGATTGATCTTGATGATGACTTGATCCATCCCTTGACCTTTATTTGTGTTTGCCTTGTGTGTGCTCCCTTGTCTGTGATTGTTGCATTCATGCATACATGCGCATCATAACATTCATCATAGAAAAATAAATTTCAAGGAAACTAAGGTCTTATTTGCAAATATTTTCAGACCATGGATTGTGAACGAAGGAACACTAAGAAGTACAGTTTCAGATGTCCTGATTTGAAAGAGCTAATGAAGTTTTCAGCCCTTTGTATTAGATCCCTTGGACTTCAAGCAACATCATGGGAAGCTTTTGTCTGTATTATCTACTGATGTGGTTAAGGACTTCTGAGTGTTTTGGTTCAGTTCTATGACCCTTGATAACACTGAAATTTACCGTATTTTCGACTCCGATTTCACATGCATTCTAGTTGTTTTATTGTTATTTTATTGTTTATTGCTATGTTTTCCTTTGTTTTCAGGTTTTTACTTTAATTGGAGCCCCGATCGAGAAAAGGAGTGAAAAAAAGCTAAAAACCCTAAAATTCAGCATTTTGTACTTGTGGCTTACCCCATGGCTGGCGCCATAGACCCTGTCATGACGTGTCCAAGTTCAACTTCCTTCAACTGCTACGTTCCCCACTACTTCCACTAAGGCGCCTCAGATTGGCCTTGTGGCGGGTGCCATGGCCTTGTGGCGGACGCCATAAGAGGAAAAGTTTTCCCTCCCATTTTCAAGTTGAAGGGCATCCTTGTCATTTCCATCTTTTTACTTGCTTATAAATAGAAACTCGAAATCACTTTTACAATCATCCAAACTTAGAGCAGAGGAAGATCTAAACTTAGAACAGAGGCAAACTCAGAGAAACTTTGTTTCACTTAGGCATATATTCAGTATTTTAAAGTGGTCATTGCTTCGCATTGGAGTGTTACCATAATTGTGTAATCAAGTCTGTGATAGAGTCTGTAATCGAGTTTGGAGCACTTTGGAAGGAAGTTAATCCTGCCGCCATTTTCATTTCCGCTTTGCAATTTATTCAACCCTCCAATTGGAGAAGGTTTTTATTACTTATCTTTATCTTATTTATTTTCTCGCACTCGCTTTAAATTATTTATTTCCTCTCACTTGCTTTAAATTATTTATTTCCTCGCACTTGCTTTACTTTTGTTTATTTTCTCGCACTCGCTTTAAATTGTTTATTTTCTCGCACTCGCTTTAAATTATTTATTTCCTCGCACTCGCTTTACTTTATTTATTTCTCGCACTCGCACTACTTTTATTTACTTTCCGCACTCGCACTACTTTTATTTACTTTCCGCACTCACACTACTTTTATTTACTTTCCGCACTCGCACTACTTTTATTTAAATTAATGCACTTTTACTTTACCATGTCTAACTAAATCTATAAGGTTAGAATGTAAGAATCGTAATTGAACCGATAATTCGTACAATTGTTTGTAGAAGTACTTAAGGGCTATTTTAACTTTCAACTTAAGTTTTCCCACACTTCAATTCCGTTGGTTAAGATCGAAAGTCGTCCAACGTATATTTAAACTTAATTGTTTTTAACTATTTCAAAAACAACGAAAGCGCTTTGTTTAGTTCATTAGGAGTCTTAATTTAAGAAGAAAAGAGATTTTAAAACTATTTTCCGACGCGTTTATAAGTTTAGAGTCTGGTTCGTGAGAACCTCTTTTTGTTAAGAAATCCAGGTTATAATACTTTTCAAGTTAGTCAAGATACTATATTTCTTAAAAATAGGTTTACTACTCTAACGCAATGCGCGCCTTTTTATAAGTGACAATAAGAGGGTTTGATTAGGGAGTACAACTCGGTTCTGAATATGCGAAAGCGACTTTTCCTGTTAAATTAGTTCTTTTCAAAGTAGAAAACATTGCCCATAAGTAGTTCTATTAGCAAGTACTTGAATTATTAATTGATTACGTGAATTACATTCGACCCTGTCTTTATTAATTAAATTTATTTCAATACTTTACTTTTTATCGCAGACTCTAAAAACACCTATTTCGATTGCCTTTGATAAACACCATAACAATAGATAACGATAGATTGACACTTGGTCTCTGTGGATTCAACAATCTTTTATATTACTCTGACGCGTTCGTATACTTGCGAAAACACCGCATCAAGTGTTTGGCACCGTTGTCGGGGACCAATTTCATCAAATTTCATTTTCCTGTTGTTATATCGTTTAGACTTAGGCTATTTCCCGCCGGTCAATGTGAAGAACTCGCAGCACTGGAAGTTTAAGCTTAGTATACCCTCTGGCGGAACCTGAATGTTACGCTCGCGCACGTTTATTCTTTCATAGAATTAAGAGAGCTATGGCCGAAGATCAAAACCAAAGACCTCTTAAATATTTCGCTCAACCATCAAATGAAGAACCTAGTTCTAGTATAGTAAACCCAACCATCCCAGCTAATAATTTCGAACTTAAACCATCCCTGTTGTAACTAGTGCAACAGAGACAATTCGCAGGTCTCGCTACTGAGAACCCAAACCAACATTTAAAAATATTTCTTCAATTAGCAGACACTTTTAAAACCAATGGAGCTTCTCCTGAGGCAATATGTTTAAGATTATTCCCTTTTTCCCTCAGAGATAAAGCCCTATCATGGTTAGATTCCCTTCCACCCAATTCCATTACAACTTGGGATACCTTAGAAGAGTATTCCTTACTAGATACTTTCCCCCGAGTAAGACTGCCGTTCTTCGAAACCATATAACTAGATTTACCCAAAACCAAGGAGAATCATTGTTCGAAGCTTGGGAGAGATATAAAGAGTCGTTACGAGCATGCCCACATCATGGTTTAGAAAATTGGTTAATCATTCAAACCTTCTATAATGGACCTCACTATAACACTAAGATGACCATCGACGCTGCCGCAGGCGGTGCTCTGATGAACAAACCTTACCCTAAAGCTAGTGCCCTCATCGAAGATATGGCTCAAAACCATCAATCATGGGAAGTCGAACGAGAGACAGTCAAGAAGAAGAAAGCCCAAGGAGGAGTGCACGAACTAAGCTCTATAGACATGATGCAAGCTAAAATGGACGCATTAGCCCTTAAGGTCGAGCATATGTGCATAAACCCGAATACTGTAGCCGCAGTTTCGTCGGATTGTGAGATATGTGGAACCAAAGGACACCAATCTGCAGAATGCAGTCTATTAAACGAAACCCACTCTGAGCAAGTGAACTACACCCAAGGGAACCCATACTCGAATACCTATAACCCTGGATGGAGGAATCACCCGAACTTCTCCTATAAAAACAATAACCCTATCCAAAATAATGCACCTCCGAGACCTAGTTATCAAGCCCCAAGATCAAATCAACCTATGCAACCTGTACCACCAAGGTCGAGCCTTGAGAAAATTATGGAAACTTTTATCACCGCTCAAACCCAAAAAAACAAGGAGTTCATGAACCAAAACATTCATGTTAACGAATTGATTACTCAGTTAGGAACCAAGGTTGACCAAATAGTTACTCATATCAAGATGCTTGAAACCCAGATCTCTCAGGTAGCTTTAAACCAAGCCCCTTAGACTTCACCTGGAGGACAATTCCCTGGACAACCTCAACAAAATCCGAGAGGACAAGCCAATGCCATTACCCTACGAAGTGGGAACGCTTATGATGAGCCACCAAACCCTAGATTGAGTGAACCCGAAACTTTTAAGGAATATACCAAACCCCCAGATGAAGTAAAGGAACCAGAGGAATCTGAAAACCAGGAAGGTCAAGAAAAAGGAGAACCTAAAGATAAAACTTATGTACCACCCCCGCCATATAAACCACCTATACCATATTCGCAAAGACTCAAACAAACCCAGATCAATAAACAGTATCAAAAATTTATTAAAGTTATAGAAAAACTTCATGTAGAAATCCCTTTCATAGAAGCCATCACCCAAATACCTTCTTATGCAAAGTTTCTCAAAGACATCCTTACCAACAAACGTAGACTTAACGATCCGAAGCCTTTGGAATGTAATGCTATTTCCAAGGACAAATTAGCTAAGAAAGATAAAGATGCTGGAAATTTCTCCATTCCTTGCCCTTTGGGTAATCATGTCATCGAAAAAGCTTTTCTAGACTTAGGAGCTAGTATGAGCCTAATGCCTTTAGCAGTTTGTGAGAGGTTGAATCTAGGAGAGTTACAGCCCACTAAGATGTCACTTCAGTTAGCCGATAGATCTGTTAAATATCTGATAGGCATTTTAGAAGATGTTCCTGTTAGGATAGGTCAGTTATTTATCCCTACTGATTTTGTTGTCATGGACATCAAAGAGGACAATGATATACCTATCCTTCTAGGTAGACCATTCTTATCGACTACAGGAGCCATAATAGATGTCAAGAAAGGAAAGTTGACATTTGAGGTAGGTGACGAGAAAATAGAATTTATACTTTCGAAATTTCTTATGGCACCTGTGATGGGAGACTCGTGGTATGCCTTAGATATCATTGATGAATGTGTTAGAGAATTAGAACAAAAAGAAATTATAAAAACAATTAAGTAACCATCGACTCTCATAAGGGGAGATGATGACCATAAGAAACCCTACATCGATGATAACCTTTACGAATGTTTATCCCTTACTCCAGATCCTATGCCATGCCCTAAGAAACCAACCTTAGAACTTAAGGAACTGCCTAAGAACCTGAGATATGAATTCCTCGATGAAAAGATGAACCGTCCAGTTATAGTCAGTGCTACCTTGAGCCAAGAGCAAACGAACCAACTTTTAGACGTTTTACGAAGATATCCCTCAGCCTTAGGATATAATATCTCTAACCTGAAAGGTATAAGCCCATCTGTATGCATGCATCGGATTTTGCTCGAAGAAGATTCAAAACCCTCCAGGGGACATCAGAGAAGAATAAACCCTATAATGAGTGATGTTGTTAAAAAGGAAGTTCTTAAGTTACTTGAGGTAGGTATCATCTACCAGATCTCGGATAGTAAGTGGGTAAGCCCTGTGCACGTAGTACCTAAAAAGGGAGGCATCACAGTCGTGCAAAACGATAAAGGCGAACATGTAGCAAAACGATTAGAAGGAGGATGGCGGATGTGTATAGATTATAGAAAATTAAATAAAGCAACTAGGAAGGATCATTTCCCTTTACCATTTATAGACCAAATGTTGGAGCGTCTAGCTAGACACTCTTACTTCTGTTATCTAGATGGATACTCTGGATTCTTCCAAATACCTATCCACCCCGAAGATCAAGAAAAAACCACCTTTACATGCCCTTATGGAACTTTTTCCTTACGACGAATGTCGTTTGGCCTCTGTAATGCCCCAGCTACTTTCCAATGCTGCATGATGTCAATTTTTGCAGATTATCTAGATGGTATCATGGAAGTGTTTATGGATGATTTCTCGGTTTACGGATTTGATTTCCACAATTGCCTTGCTAACCTTGAGAAAATCCTGGAGAGATGCGTGGAGGTGAACCTCGTGCTAAACTGGGAAAAATGTCATTTCATGGTAACCGAAGGAATAGTTTTAGGACATATAGTTTCTGAAAAGGGTATAGAGGTAGATAAAGCTAAAATAGAAGTTATAGAAAACCTAAAACTACCAAAAACCATCAGAGAAGTCCGAAGCTTTCTTGGACACGCTGGATTCTACCGGCGTTTTGTTAAGGACTTCTCCAAAATAACTAAACCTTTAACTGGACTTTTAATGAAAGATGTTGAATTCATTTTTGATGAAAAATGTAATGACGCATTTAATCTTTTAAAGCAAGCATTAATCTCAGCACCCATTATGAAACCACCTGATTGGTTAGAACCTTTTGAGATAATGTGCGATGCTAGTGATTATGCAGTTGGATCCGTTCTAGGACAAAGGAAAGATAAAAAATTACACGCCATTTATTATGCTAGTAGAACCCTAGATGTTGCCCAACTTAACTGCGCAACAACTGAAAAAGAATTACTCGTTGTAGTATTCGCTATAGACAAATTTAGATCTTATCTAGTAGGAGCAAAAATTATAGTTTACACCGATCATGCTGCCATTCGTTACCTATTAAGTAAAAAAGATGTCAAGCCCAGGTTACTCCGATGGATTCTATTACTACAAGAGTTTTATTTAGACATAAGAGATAAAAAAGGCACTGAAAATGTAGTAGCCAATCACATTTCTAGGCTAGAACATCTAAAACCTGAACTAGTACCCATAAATGATGATTTCGCCTATGATAAACTGATAGCTAGAGTAGAAACCATTGAAGATAATAACCTAGATCCTAATGAGCACCCCCAAAATTCCTTAGCAATAAGTAACGTACCCTGGTATGCAGACTTCGTTAATTACCTAGCTGCTGATATAGTACCCCCTGATCTTGACTACCACCGCAAGAAGAAATTCTTCCACGATGTGAGAAACTTCTATTGGGATGAACCACTCCTTTTCAAAAGGGGTAAAGATGGCATTTTTCGCCGTTGCGTTCCAGAAGAAGAGGTAAATAGTATTATCGAGCATTGCCATTCTGCACCCTATGGTGGACATGCGAGCACCTCTAAGACATACGCGAAGATTCTTCAAGCTGGCCTATTTTGGCCTACCATGTGGCGTGATGTCTATGCTTGCATTGTCAAATGTGATAGATGCCAACGCACTGGAAACATTTCAAGGTGTGATGAAATGCCTCTAAGAAACATTCAGGAAGTAGAACTCTTTGACGTATGGGGTATAGATTTCATGAGACCTTTCCCACCATCCTTAGGGAACATGTATATCTTAGTAGTCGTAGACTATGTGTCTAAGTGGATTGAAGTTATAGTTGCACCCACAAACGACACTAGGGTAGTAATCAAACTATTTAAAAATTATATATTCCCTAGATTTGGAACACCACGTTTAGTCATAAGCGATGGAGGATCACACTTCATATCGAGAATATTTGACAAACTTTTAAGAAAATATGGAGTTAGGCATAGAGTAGCAACACCATACCACCCACAGACCAGTGGCCAAGTAGAAGTATCTAATAGGGAGATAAAACAAATCCTAGAGAAAATTGTTTCTATTTCTAGGAGAGACTGGTCTCAGAAGCTTCAAGAAGCATTATGGGCCTACAGAACCGCTTTCAAAACCCCTATAGGAACTACTCCTTATCAACTAGTTTATGGAAAATCCTGACACTTACCGTTCGAATTAGAGCATAAGGCCTATTGGGCCATTAAAACTTTGAATTTAAACTACCTAGCCGCTGGAGAAAAGCGTACCCTAGACATTCATAAACTAGAAGAACTTAGGCAATCTGCCTACGAGAATGAAAAAATATATAAAGAGAGAAAAAAGCTTATCACGACAAAAGAATAGTAAAGAAAAACTTTAATATAGGCGATCCTGTTCTCCTTTTCAACTTTAGGTTACGACTCTTCCCTGGAAAGCTACGCTCAAGATGGACTGGACCACTCGAAGTATCCAAGATTCTGAGATCCGGAGCCGTGGAAATCAAGAACGATACTTGTAGTCCATTCGTTGTAAATGGACAAAGACTGAAGCTCTACGAAGGGAGAGACATTCCAGCATACTAATCAATCCACACCCTGATTGATCCACCAATTCCTACTACTACAGGTGTATAAATTCTAATCGTCGAGCTAATGACGCTAAACAAGCGCTGCGTGGGAGGAAACCCATGGTTTTTCTTTCATTTTACTTTTTCACATTTATTTTATTTTATTTTTATTTTATCATACTTTGCATTGGGACTAAAAATTTGAATGGTTTGCATTTTCAGGACCACTTTCTTAACTTTTACAGGATGCAGGATTTCGATGATATGCACGTGGCCTATAGAGATAATGCTCAGAGAGAGCGCTACATCGCTCTGTATCAGCGTCCTATGGCACCCACATGCTATCCTGATCAGCACTGTATGGAGGCACTGGGTATCGAGCTGAGTATCCGATTCCTTAGCCACCAGCTTCACTGGGACGAGTTTGTTGATGACTTGAGTAACACCTACAGGAACCTGACATTGGAGTTCCTGAGTTCACTCGACTATGACCCATACTCTAGACCAGATGGGTATGCTGCTTTCAGGCTCTTTGAAGTTGAGTACTCTTTCAGCCAGAAAGAGTGTGGCGGCCTATTGGGCTTCCAGACCACTCCTGATGCTATTCCGGAGACACCTATGGGATATTTTCTGGGTAAGGAGGTTGAGAAGTTTTGGAGTGATATATCAGGTGGCGGAAGCCAAGATCCATCTACGCAGCTGTCTCATGTTATACATAACCCCGCCTTTAGATACTTTCAGATGGTATTGGCACATTCCTTCCTGGGAAGACCGGATGCAGAGACATTACTGAGTGAAGAGGAGATCTTCCTACTATTTTGTGCATCCCAGTCTCGCCCAGTAGCATGTGGGAACTTTTTGTTATATAGTCTCAGCGGTGTCTCCAGATCTACCGAAGGAGTCATCCATGTGGGCGGAATCGTCACGCAGATTGTTGTCGCTTTAGGTCTGTCTCGCAAGCTATCACATCTCCGGATCTACTGTGGGTACACTACCATGGACATCGACTTCTGTTTGACCAGAGGGTGGATGAGGAGAGCCTCTTTCCACCCATGTCAGTTCCAATTGCTGGTCGACAGCGAGGCTATCCACTATTTCACAATGCCAGATCCTATGATGACCAGTGTGCATGATCCAGCGAATTGGAGTTATGCTCTAGAGGGCCAGGGAGAGACCGTTGACCACCATATCCTAGGATCACTGTTTTCTCTAATAATCTTTCATTGCAGACCCCCGACATCCGCACTCAGATTGCTGAGTGTCGTAGAGAGATCGTAGAGCTTAGACAGGAGGTGGTTGACCTCACTTTACAGATGGGAGTGCCTGATCTCACCCATGCTACTGAAGCCGACTGTCTATATCAAGAGATCGCAGAGCTCAGGCAGGAGGTAGCCATGCTCCGTGGATCCTCTCAGGAAGACGACATCCCTACTATATGATCTCACCATTTCATCTTATTTTATCTCTTTTTTATTTTTCTCGTATTTACATAACTCATTTTATATTATCGCATTTGGAATATTATATACACTGCGTCTATACATTGATATTTCTATTTTTATCTATATACGTCTTATGTTTGTTTTATTTGCAATTTTTATTTTTAGTTGTTTATTTATTTATTAGTCTAATATTTAATTTTTGTTTTATTCTTTTACTTCTATAAAAAAATTATGCAAGCCAGTGACACTAGGAAATCACAATACAAATGCTATCCGGACCCCTCAAAGCCAAAAGACAAGAGAAGCCCAAGCCAAAAAACCAAAATTCGGCCCGGCCAGATTTTGCCTTGTGGCGCCCGCCATAGACCCTGTGGTGCCCGCCACAGCGTCTGTGAAAGGTCGGGGCAGAACCCCTTTCTTCACCATTTTCACACCTTACAACCTTCCAAACCCATTTTTCCACCTTGCAAAAACTTCCTTGAACCCACAAAAAGCTCATACCTTTCTAATCACCACACCGTACAAATCATTTTTCCGATTTCCATTTTCATTTTCATCCGTCAGATTTCGTAAAAATCCAACCTTTTCACATTCCACTTCATCTTCTTCGTCACTTTTCAAGAGCTACACAAATAGAGTTTAATGGATTCATTCTTCGAGGAGGAAAACCGGGGGATACACAAAGAAAAATCATCGAACGGTTGCAAAATCGGGAGATCCTCCCGACAAGGTATGTTGACGAAAACTGTCTCTACACTTTAGGTATCTATCATAGCATATTTCATTTATTAGATAACTTAGGTTTGCATAATTTCTTTTCCAACAAAGAACCCACCTATGAGCGATTGACAATTGAATTCTTGAGTTCCTTAATTTATATTGTCAACCCTAACACTTCTAACACAGTTGGTACTGTCAGATTTAGAATGTTTGCTGTTGAATATGAATTCAGTACCGACGAACTAGCCAGCTTGTTAGGAATCCCTCATGGGGACGGTGCTATTTGTGAGGCCCCTTTGGATTCAGAGTGGTCAGTTGAGGTATTTTCCTTCTGGGAACGTTTATCAAACACTTCCATAAACTCCTTTGAAGGAGTTCTTGCCTCAACTATCCATAACCCGACCATCAAAGTTTTTAGATATCTGTTGGCATGTACTATTTTTGGCCGGGAGAATCCAAATAAGGTTAATGCTAGAGAGCTTCTATTTCTACAAGGAAGCCTCACAAATAGACGAATTAATTCGGTCCCTTTCATGCTTGCTCATATGACTTTAACTTTGAATAAAGCGGGACCGATTTCTTTTGGTGGATTGATTATGTCTATTGCTCGGGCACTTAACCTGAACAATGAGATGGCTACCCTAGACCCCTTACCTCCTCGCACAATTAACCTAAAATTTCTAAGAGACATGAAATTGTGCCGTTTGAGGAGAGAAGGAGGCTATATGCTTATTGTTCATGGTGTAGCCATCCCATCTGTTGTTTTACCGTGCACTAGACGTACAGATGTATGAGATGAAAGGAATTGGACCTACCCTTTAGATGCTCCACCTGTTTTGGGTCCTCTTCCTCCTAACATTCTTGATGAGGCGGGACATGACACTGATGATGAATATGATCAGAGAGAGAGATCTCCCGTACCCCATGTGTCCCCCCATTATCCTTCACCACCACACACCGCACCATCTTCTTCTTCTGCAGGTACCACTCCTGGCTTTTATATTACGGAGGAGATGTGGCGTGACCACATGGCTAGAGAGCAAAGGCGTGATGACCTACTCTCTACCATCTAACAACAGCTGGGGAATAACATGAGCTTCATGCAAGAGTCGCAGCGGAGGACAGACAGGTCCTACGACACTGTTCTACAGTCCCTGCAAACGATCACAGATACACAAGCCCGTCAGCAACACCATCAACGTCAGTATATTGCTCTCATAGAGAACACTCAAGGTTCCATTATGGGTAACCTTCAAGAGGTGAGGACCGCTCAGGATGCCTTGCAGGCGAGGATGGATCAGAGAGACCGTCGTCGTACCCGATCCCGTCGTCCACCTCAGGATGGCGAGGGCACTAGTGGTCAGCAGTAGGTTGTCAGGTAACTCTTCCCTTATCTTATTTCGAAACATTGGGGACAATGTTCAATTTAAGTGTGGGAGGAGACTCTATCGTCTTTTCTTTATTACCTTTCTCGTCTTTCCTTTATCGCTTTTCGTTGCTGTTTTTAGACAGTTTATTTATTTTTATTTCCTTTTAGTTGTTTATTTTGCTTTTTAGTATAATGCATGAGTCTGACGAGTCACCAAATATAGTATATCTTTAGTACAATCCTACCTCCCCATACCTTTAGCCCCACCGAAAAAAATTTTGCAAAAGAAAATAGTGCTATTCCGAAAGTTTTCAGGTTTTAAAGACATGTTTTGAGTAAGGATGCGGTGACTTGGGAGAACTTTGCAAAACATCAGTATCTGTATTAGCACCATAATCTTCGTAAATATAGGAATCATTCCCGAAACTCCATATACCATGGCCTTAATCATCATTTCTGTATAAGTCCTCAGTAGTTTATCTCAGCAGTCAGCTCCGGCCTATGCATCCTCTATGTAGAGGACCGATGCAAATAAGTGAATGATCCAGCAAAACAAAAAAATAAAAGAAAGCAAAAAGGCAACTCTGGTATAGGTGACCCTCACAAAGTCATTTAAACCAAAGAATTGTAAAAATTTGCTACAAAAAGAAAAATAAAAAGAAAAACTTACCCACTGTTAGTTGGTTCAGAGGTATTTGGCACTGAACTCGGTAAGGCTGATTACGATCCGATCCCCCACAACTACAGTTGGGTCCAATAAAAGGGTTTACACTTATTTATGTGCCAGAAACCCCATGCTCAGATCATAATCACTAACAGGCCACTCTACTATGAAGCATGTACGGATAACGGGCTTAATGTGATTGCGCCTGAATGAAAAGGACACAAAAAGAGATGAAGAGGCAGGCCTAGGTATTGTGGGATAATATGGGTTGGTTAATATAGGAATGAAGTTTATGTTCGTATTTGCGGATTAGTGTCATCATGATACCCTTAGTTCACTCAGTTAGTACCTATCACTGCATCCCGACTTGAACTTAGAATTTTTACCTGAAGCACTCGTTTGCACCAGTTTTTCTTTTATGAGCTTTTTAATATTTTGCTTGAGGACAAGCAAAGGTTTAAGTGTGGGAGAGTTTGATAACACTGAAATTTACCGTATTTTCGACTCCGATTTCACATGCATTCTAGTTGTTTTATTGTTATTTTGTTGTGTTATTGCTATGTTTTCCTTTGTTTTTAGGTTTTTACTTTAATCGGAGCCCCGATCGAGAAAAGGAGTGAAAAAGAGCTAAAAACCCTAAAATTCAGCATTTTGTACTTGTGGCTTACCCCATGGCTGGCGCCATAGACCCTGTCATGACGTGTCAAAGCTCAACTTCCTTCAACTGCCACGTTCCCCACTACTTCCACTAAGGCGCCTCAGATTGGCCTTGTGGCGGGCGCCATGGCCTTGTGGTGGGCGCCACAAGAGGAAAAGTTTTCCCTCCCGTTTTCAAGTTGAAGGGCATCCTTGTCATTTCCATCTTTTTACATGCTTATAAATAGAAACTCGAAATCACTTTTACAATCATCCAAACTTAGAGCAGAGGAAGATCCAAACTTAGAACAGAGGCAAACTCAGAGCAACTTTGTTTCACTTAGGCATATATTCAATATTTTAAAGTGGTAATTGCTTCGCATTGGAGTGTTACCACAATTGTGTAATCAAGTCTGTGATAGAGTCTGTAATCGAGTTTGGATCACTTTGGAAGGAAGTTAATCCTGCCACCATTTTCATTTCCGCTTTGCAATTTATTCAACCCTCCGATTGGAGCAGGTTTTTATTACTTGTCTTTATCTTATTTATTCTCTCGCACTCGCTTTCAATTATTTATTTCCTCGCACTTGCTTTAAATTATTTATTTCCTCGCACTCGCTTTAATTTTGTTTATTTTCTCGCACTTGCTTTAAATTATTTATTTCCTCGCACTCGCTTTACTTTATTTATTTCTCGCACTCGCACTACTTTTATTTACTTTCCGCACTCGCACTACTTTTATTTACTTTCCGCACTCGCACCACTTTTATTTACTTTCCGCACTCGCACTAATTTTATTTAAATTAATGCACTTTTACTTTACCATGTCTAACTAAATCTATAAGGTTAGAATGTAAGAATCGTAATTGAACCGATAATCCATACAATTGTTCGTAGAAGCACTTAAGGGCTATTTTAACTTTCAACTTAAGTTTTCCCGCACTTCAATTCCGTTGGGTAAGATCGACAGCCGTCCAACGTCTATTTAAACTTAATTGTTTTTAACTATTTCAAAAACAGCGAAAGCGCTTTGTTTAGTTTATTAGGAGTCTTAATTTAAGAAGAAAAGAGATTTTAAAACTATTTTCGGACGCGTTTATAAGTTTAGAGTCTGGTTCGTGAGAACCTCTTTTTGTTAAGAAATCCAGGTTATAATACTTTTCAACTTAGTCAAGATACTATATTTCTTAAAAATAGGTTTACTACTCTAACGCAATGCGCGCCTTTTTATTAGTGACAATAAGAGGGTTTGATTAGGGAGTACAACTTGGTTCTGAATACACGAAAGCGACAATTCCTCTTAAATTAGTTCCTTTTCAAAGTAGAAAACATTGCCCATAAGTAGTTCTATTAGCAAGTACTTGGATTATTAATTGATTACGTGAATTACATTCGACCCTGTCTTTATTAATTAAATTTATTTCAATACTTTACTTTTCATCGCACACTCTAAAAACACCTATTTCGATTGCCTTTGATAAACACCATAACAATAGATAACGATAGATTGACACTTGGTCTCTGTGGATTCGACAATCTTTTATATTACTCTGACGCGTTCGTATACTTGCGAAAGCACCGCATCGACCCTCTCTACCGGTGCTTCACTTTTCCTGATTATCAGCTTGTGTATACGTTAGAGGAGTATGTCCATCTCTTGGGGATACTCCTATCTGACAAAGTACCTTTTAGTGGATTGGAGGAAATTCCCAAATCTCATATCATAGTTGAAGCTCTTCATTTAAGGAAACCTGAGATTGATGCTCATTTGGTGAATAAATGAGGTATTCTTGGGTTGACTTCTGAGTTCCTCATTGGTAACGCTATTGTTTTTGCTTAAGCTGGTAGCATGGATGCCTTTGAAGCTATTTTTGTTCTGCTCATATATGATTTGGCCTTGTTCCCTAATATTTATGGTTATGTTGATGTTAATGCCATTGGAATCTTCTTGATTAGGAATCATGTTCGGACTCTATTGGGAGCCCTGTATTTCTCTATACATTTAAGGAATTCTAAAGGTGGTGGAACTATTGTGTGTTATGTTCCTCTCCTGTTTAAGTGGTTTATTTCACACTTGCCTCATACGCCTGCTTTCATGGAGAACAAGCAATGTCTATGGTGGTCTCAGAGACTTATGTCTCTCACTAATGATGATATTGTTTGGTATGATTCTACATTGAGTAATTTGGACATTATTGATAGTTGTGGTGAGTTCTCTAATGTGCCTCTCATTGGTACACGAGGAGGAATCAACTACAACCCTACTTTGGCTCGTCATCAACTTGGGTTCCCCTTGAGAGATAAACCTAATAACACTCTGTTAGAAGGTCTATTTTATCAAGAGGGTAAAAATCCACGACATTTAAAGAAAAGGATGGTACATTCTTGGCATAATGTGCATAGGAAAGGAAGATCTGAGCTTGGTCCATGCAACTCTATAGCTTTGGAAGCTTACACTATTTGGGTGAAGAAGAGAGCTCTAGAGCTGAAGATGCCGTACGTTTTTGAAAGACATATTTCTGTGGTTGTGGTTGAGCCATTAACTCTCCCTAACCAATATGTAGAGAAGTTGGAAGATGCACACGCCAAGATGAGGAAAGACAGAGATATGTGGGAAGAGCAGTTCCATGCTTTAAGCCAAAAGCATGAAGAGTTGCAGCTTGAGTCGAAAGATTAGGATGCACTTATTGAGATTCTTGAAGACTGTACAGTGAAGAGACAGAGAGATCCAGAGGGTTTATCTTCCTCTAGCATGCATCAGTCTTCCGGTGCTTGGAAGAAGATTGTTGATCAGCTAGTTCTTGAGAAGGCTCAGATGAAGACATCCTATGAGTCTGAGATTCGACGCATCCAAAGGAAGTATGCACCCATAGCCAGATCATCTGATGCAGTTTCTAGGGATCCTTAGGATGATAGTTTCCTTTTCTTTTATATTTGTACTTTGGTTTCTGAAATTGTACTCAGTGTAATCCTTCCATTTTTTATGAATAAAAAGAGATTCTATGGTCAATCGAATTGTTATTATTAATTTTTATTATTTGAATATATATATATATATATATATATATATATATATATATATATATATATATATATATATATATATATATATATATATTTGCAAATGAGACTTCATATATTCCTTGAAATTATAAATAATTAAAAAATTACATTACATGCATCATTTGCATGACAGGTTTCTTCTACCAGATGTCTTATCAGTTCTTCTTCTGTGCATTAGCCAAGCTGACTCACCGCTATAATACTCGTGCTAATCAACCGAAGAGAATGAAGCATCTAGAGAAAGATAATAGTGATATGAAGGACGAGATTTCCAGACTTACGACACTAATGGAGTTTGTCATTACTGCTCAGAATCAACCATCACCATCTCCTGCAACTCCTCCCCCTCAGAGGACCTTCATTTCTAAGATTGCTTCTTCAACTATTCCAGTTGTTGCTGCCAGCCAATCTATTGTTGCTATGCCTACTGGATTCCCTTGGGGAATACCACCAAATTTTATGCCAAAAGGGTATGCACCCACCTTTGCTTCTCTATCAACATCTAGCCCGGTCATGTCAGTGCCACCTCCTATTGTTCACACTCTTCCTTGTGTTGAGGACACCATTTATCACTCTGAGCCGTGTGAGGGTCCAGATGTATACGAGAAAATGGATAAAATGAAAGATCAATTCCTTGAGCTACGTAAAGAATTGAAAACTTTGAGAGGGAAATAGTTGTTTGGGAAGAGTGTTGTTGAACTCTGCTTAGTCCCTAATGTCAAGATCCCGATGAAATTCAAGGTCCCGGACTTTGAAAAGTACAAAGGCAATACTTCCCCGTTGAGCCATCTTGTTATGTATCTCTGGAAAATGTCTACTCAAACTGATAATGATCAACTGTTGATTCACTATTTCCAAGACAGTTTAACTGGAGCTTCCTTAAGGTGGTACATGGGTCTGGACAGTGCAAACATCCATACTTTCAATGACTTGGGTGAGGCCTTTGTCAAGAAGTATAAGTATAATGTGGATATGGCGCCTGATAGAGACCAATTGAGGTCTATGTCTCAGAAGGAAAAAGAGACGTTCAAAGAATATGCTAAGAGATGGAGAGAACTAGTTACTCAGATAAGTCCACCTCTTGAAGAGAAAGAGATGACTAAGATTTTATTAAAGATGTTGAGTTCGTTTTACTACGAACGTATGATTGCAAGTGCCCCCAATGATTTTACCGAAATGGTAAACATGGGGATGAGGCTAGAAGAAGGAGTCCGTGAAGGATGGAGAAGCTAATTTAGTGTCAGTAGGGAGGCAGAGGAGGCCTCATTTTAGGAAAGGTTCTCAACCCCGTCAACATCAGCACCAAGTTTCTTTAGTAATTCCAGTTTTTTCCAACAATTCCAACAATCAATCAGTTCCAATTCAACAACAACAACATCAAAAACAACCGCAACAAAGAACCAACTACAACAACAACAATCATAACCAGCAAAATTTTGAGAGGAAGACGGTCTCCATTGACCCTATTCATATGACATATGCAGAGTTGTACCCATCATTGGTATTCCAAAATCTCATCCAGCCAAGAAACCCTTTGCAAATTCCTGAGCCACTACCATGGTGGTTCAAACCTGATCTTCATTGTGCTTTTCACAAGGGAGCCCCTAGTCATGATATAGAGAATTTTCGAGTGATTTCCAAATTACTTTCCAGGTAATAGATATCCACCCTGTCATACCCCAAAATTTGCCCATTAATCTTGCAAAACATTTCTCGAAGCACTCCCACTTGTTCTGCAAGACACTGACCTTAAAGGAACAAAAGCCCAGCTCACAACAGGCCCAATCCAGAAAATGGCCCAAACCGGCCTGCTCGCTAGGCGAGCAATTCCTTCGCCTAGCGAACCTTCGCTACACGCTCGCCTAGCGAAGCTTGCGAACATCAGAATTTTCGGGCTTCATTCTGAGCCCATTAGGTCACCACGCTCACTATAAATACTGGCACTTCAGCCACGAAAATGGGGACGAAGACGGAGACAAGGACAAACGGAAACCCTGGCACAGAAACCCTGGAGGCTACCTTAGAGAGTTCCGAATAAAGAAACCCTGAAGGCCGCTCCGAAGCTACCGCCGCCCAACTCCATCCGATACCAAAAGTGATCAGTCTCTCCAACATAGCAGCTTAGTTGCAAACAGGTTTGCGCATCACTATTGTTTTATGCTTTTAATCGGTAATCTCTATATACATAAAGCATCATGATTGAAGTTTCGAATATGTAATTTGATTTCACATGCGAATTTAAATATGCTTGAATATCATGAATGCTTGTCCATGCTATTCCTGTAATCAAATGCCATAAAAGTTCAGGTTTTCGGAGGTCATGCTGCTGTCCAACTCCAAACCCGTGGCCGTTCGCTAGCACATCGCTAAGCGAGCCTGTAGCGAGCATTCGCTGAGCCTTCGCTAGGCGAAGCAGAGGCGAACGGGACAGTGGCTGCTTTGTTTCTTTTCTATTCTGCCTTATGTCTATCTAACCAAGACTTATTATAATTCTGCATCATTTGGCCTGAGATTATGACTGTTGTGTTGTAGTGCAATTTTCAATTATACTTTACTTTGATGCTCTAACCCGTGTGCTGAATTGTGTAAAGGTTTACATATTCCCGAGGAAATGGCCGGCTAGGTATTCCACTTTATGTGTGGGATACCCTTATGGAGATTCACCCTGAATTACTCAATTGATTTTAATGTATTAATTTCATGGTGAAAATCCACCCTAATGGCTTAATTGATCTTAATGTACTGATTTTAATATGGACCTAATTACTTAATCGACTACGGCTATCTAATTAATTGTAAAACTTTGCCTTTTAATATGCGATCTTGGACCTCTCTTTTGTTACCCTACGATTACGGTATTATGGTCATGTCCCGCGAATATGGGGATACACTTAGCAAAGACCCTTCGGTTAAATCATCATAGTCCCTCGAATGTTGCCTTTGTCCCTCGATGACCCTTCGGTGTAGCCTACGGTTAAATGATGATCGTCCCTTCGAATGCTAAGGTATCCTCACAACTGTTGCCTTCAATGACCAATTGATGACCAATCGATGACCCTTCGATGACCCTTCTACATCCAAAGGATAAAACTGCTTACTTCTCAATAGTAAGGACAGTTTTACCCTCATAAGGATAGGAAATGCCCGGAAAGACCTCGGATAGGTATAACTCTTAATTGCTTATTCACAATTTAAAACTACTTTTCACACCTTACACCTTTCAAAACCTCCATTAGAAAATCACCACTTGGCATACATTCGCACTAGAATCATTGCCGAGTTATATTTTTCTAAACTATTTTCAAAATTAAACGAGATAACCACTTTGTATACATTCATTCAAGAATCATTACAAAGTTAAATTCTCCTTTTCAAAACATTTCCTACACATTTCTCAACCACTTTTTCAAACTAGAAAAACATAAATGATTGAGCAATTAAGAGCCCATGGATAACCATGGATACAAAGGGTGCTAACACCTTCCCTTTGTATAATGTACCTCCCGAACCTAAGAATCTAAATTAAGGTCTTTCCTATTCTTTTTCACCTTTCCTTATTGGATAAAAGAAAAGTCGGTGGCGACTCTTGCTAACCGCGACATTGCGATTAAAAAACACAAAAAGTCAGTTCACCGTATGACACACCCGAACTATAGATGTTTGTTGGGAAGGCCATGGATTCATGAAGTTGGGGTTGTGATGTCTATTGTTCACCAAAAGCTGAAATTTATGAAGAACGGAAAGCTTTTTGTTGGTGGTGGAGAGACGGAATTGTTGGTGAGCCATTTGTCATCTTTCACGTACGTTGATGCTGAGGAGGAAGTTGGAACACCGTTCTAAGCTTTGTCAATTGCTGATGAATTAAAGAAAGTTGGGGCATCCATGTCTTCTTTAAAAGATGCGCGAGAGGCTATTTAGGCTGGCAGTATCGATAAGTGGGGTCACGTTGTGGAAGTCGTTAAGAACAAGAACAAAGCCGGACTCAGATTTCAGCAAGGGCCATTCAACGCGAATGTCAAGGTTATGCAACCAGTTTTCCACAGTGGAGGGTTCATTCATGAGAATTATCAACACTCAACTGTCATTATTGAAGACATTAGTGATGAAGACGAAGCTTGCGCCAACTTTGTGACACATGGCCAGACTTGCAACAGTTGGGTTGCTGTTGATGTTCCTGTTGTCATTCACCGTTCTAAGTAATTTGCTTTTATTATTTTTAAGAAAAATCCTTCTCCTATGCCTAAGGGAGAAGTGGACATTGTTGGGCATTTTATTATTATCATCAATGAAATACAATTTTATTCATCCACATCTATGATGTTTATGTTTACTTTTTGCTTTTTCTGAAAATGGTAATCATAAAGAACAAAAATAAATGATAATCTTCCATCTGCATAATATTTGTTTGCACTCCACTTCTCTAAAATCAAAATATCAAATCATTATGCAGGTTGGTTCTCAAACTCATTAAATACAATCATCCTACTCCCTCTCCGAACTTTGATTTCCCTGTGTTTGAAGTTGAAGAAGAGAATGGTAATGAGGAAGTATCTGATAAATTATCTCATTTTCTTGAGCACGAGGAAAAATGCCATTCAGTCATTTGAAGAGCATATTAAATTAGTCAACTTGGGTTCCGAGGATGATGTGAAGGAAGTCAAGATTGGGTCTCAGTTGTGTCCAGGGGCTAAGAAGGGGTTGATTGATCTTCTTCGAGAGTATTCTGATGTGTTTGCCTGGTCCTATCAAGACATGCCTAGTTTGGGTTCTAGGATTGTGGAGCATAGATTGTCGTTGAAGCCAGAATGCCTGCCAGTCAAACAAAAATTGAGAAGGACTCATCCCGATAAGGAAGTGAATATCAAAGAGGAAGTTCATAAGCAATTTGATGTTGGTTTTCTTGTTACCTCTGAGTATCCGCAGTGGGTGACCAATATTGTGTTGGTTCCTAAGAAAGATGGAAAAGTCTGCATGAGTGTTGATTATAGAGATTTGAACAAAGCCAGTCCGAAAGATGATTTTCCTCTGCCACACATTGCTATGTTGGTAGACAATACATCTAAATTCAAAGTCTTTTCATTTATGGACGAATTTTCTGGTTATAATCAGATCAAGATGGCACCTGAAGATATGGAGAAGACCATGTTCCTTACACCTTGGGGAACATTCTATTATTGAGTGATGACCATTCTTTTTCATGATATGATACATAAAGAGATTGAAGTCTATGTTGATGATATGATTGCTAAATCAAGTGATGAATAAGAGCATGTTGAGAATTTATTGAAGTTATTCCAGCGTTTGAGGAAGTAAAAACTCCGCTTGAATCCCAATAAGTGTAGTTTTGGTGTTTTTCTGGTAAGTTTTTGGGCTTTATTGTCAATGAGAAGGGTATGGAGGTTGATCCTGCCAAGGTCAAAGAAATACAAGAGATGCCTGTGCCCAAAACTGAGAAGCAAGTCAGAGGTTTTCTCGACCGCTTGAACTATATCTCAAGATTTATATCGCATATGACTGCCACATGTGCACCTATTTTCAAGCTCCTTCGGAAAGATCAGTCTTGTGATTGGACCGAAGATTGCCAAAAAGATTTTGATAGTATCAAAGAGTATCTACTTGAGCCTCCGATTTTGTCTCCGCCTGTTGAAGGAAGACCATTAATCATGTATTTGAATGTGCTTAATGAGAGTATGGGATGTGTTCTTAGTCAGCAAGATGAATTTGAAAAGAAAGAATATGCAATCTACTACCTCAGTAATAAATTCACCGACTGTGAGACTCGGTAATCTATGCTTGAGAAGACATGTTGCGCATTGGCTTAGGCGGCTAAGCATCTGCGCCAGTATATGTTAAATCATACTACTTGGTTGATATCCAAAATGGATCCAATCAAGTACATTTTTTAGAAGCCTGCTTTAACTGGGAGGATTGCCCGTTGGTAGATGTTGTTACATGAGTATGTGATCAGTCACCATTTGCATTGAGTTTTCGTTACTGATCCGACACGAAATAGAGGCATTTGACACACTATGCAAGCATTTATGATACGTTTCGAGTTAGTTTTACTTCCGTCATTTTATTTAAGAATTTTTATCATTGTTATGTTTTACTTATATTTTAGTGATTTTATGCGTGGGATAATTGTGTTTTTGTCCGACAGGTCCAAGTAGAAGAACCAGGGAACTCAAAATGAGACAATGTGAGATTCCGGCAAGCAGAGAAGCAGAAAACCCCGGTACAGGAGGCCTGACACGGCCACCCGTGTCAGGCAAGGAAGGACGTGTAAAGAAAAAAAATAGCCTGACACGGCCACCCATGTCAGCTGACACGGGCAGTGTCAGGCGCCTCCACCATCCGTGTCACCCCATGCCAGGGGCGTGTCAGCCAGGACAGTAGGCTGACACAGCCACCCGTGTTTGCTGACACGGGCCGTGTCAGCCTAAGCCCAAAAAATTTAGTTTTTCTCAGGCTTTTGTTCGTCGGGATTTTTCAGAGATATTTTTGGACATGTCCAACTGCTGCTTGGAATTTTCACTATAAAAGAGGGGCTTCTGCCAAAGGAAAAATCATCTAGGAATACAGAAAAATCTAGTATTGTGAAGCAATCAAGTATTATAGAGATCAAGGCATTCGGAGAGCTGAAGGTTTTCATGAGCGGGAGCGATTGAAGATCAAAGTCATCTAATTACTTGTAATGTGTAATTTTTATCTTGAATTTGTTTTAAACTATATGAGTAGCTAAACCCCCCAATGCTAGGGGGTGTCCCTGATTTAGAATTGTAACGAATTTGAGTTTACATTTGCATTTATAATATTGTTTTTACGGTAACCTTTTGATGTGTTTATTGCTTTCTCTTTCGGATCAATCGAGATTGATTTGTGGTTATCAATTAGGCTGGACCGCCATTGATAAGGTTTTCGTAAGGTTACTCTACAGTAGATATCACCTAGGACTAGGGATACCCTGTATGAACCAGAGTATTCTTGATATTATACAGCTTAACTTCACCCTAATTGGCTATGGACATGGAAATTAGGGTAGATTGATTAAAGGTTTTCTCACCAAGGACTTGGGAGAAAATAATCTGAAGAACTTGTAGTAATTGATATTTGTTGATGCAATAGTGACTCAAAGTTGTTACAGGGATAAATCATACACCTTCCCTAGCATTGTTCCTTTTTTTCTATAAACCCTTATTTTCATCCTTCTTTACCTTTACTTTTATTTTTATATTTTTACACCTAAAAACCAAATTAATACTTTTTTTTAATTGAATGATAATTTAAACTCAATATTAACTTGCAGTCCTTGAGATCGACATTCGGGGAATTTCCCCATTATTACTATAAAAGGCAAAATAGTACACTTGCTATTTTCCCGATCAAGTTTTTGGTGCTGTTGCCGGGGACTGCCAAAATATAGAGTTTAATTTTAAGTTAAATTAAAATTTTGTTACTCTGCAATAAAATGATTTTTCTGTCACTTATATACTTTTATTCACTAATCTGTGTATGCGAGGAGATCCCTCAGCAAAATTTCTTTTTGACGCAGAAATTAAGAGAACCCTTCACCGGACACGTAGAAACGCTGGATTGAATTCCAAAGAAGAAGTTCCCTCTGATCACTCAGATTCAAAAAGAGAAACTATGGCTGAAATTCCCCCAGTTCCACCGCCTCCACCTCAGGAAAGACTCCTAGGTGACTATGGAGGGGCAAATCCACCGAGTGGTAGATTGACCATTGTCAACCAACCGGTGAATGTGACGAACTTTCAACTGCATCCTAGCATAATCAATCAACTTGAGAGAAAATATTTCACCGGAAAGGTTAATGAAGATGCCAACAAACACCTGCAGAGATTCCTAAGCATGAGTACTACTAGGAAAATTGATGGTCATACTGATGAAGCAAAAAAATTAAGAATGCTCTCGTTCACTTTAGCTGAAGATGCAGAAGAATGGTTCTACTCTCTTCCAGCCGGCAGTATCACATCATGGGAAGAGATGGAAACTGCATTCTTAAATGAATACTTTCCAGCATCAGTATTCCTGAGGAAAAGGTATGAAATCCTTAATTTCAAACAGAAGGATGGTGAATCATTGGGAGATGCCTACAAAAGATTCAAAAGGGTCTTAGTAGTGTGTCCAACTCATAATATGGATCAGACTGAACAAATGCAGATGTTCGTTAACGGGCTAAAAATAAAAACAAAATAGTTGATCGACACAACAGCTGGTGGCTCAACAAATATCTCAACAGCCACTGGTATTAAAAGGATCATTGAAGCGATAACCGCAAATGAGCATCTGGAATTATATGATAGGTGTACAAGCAAAGTTGAAGGAGTCATTGACCTAAAAATACAAGCAAATAAAATCTGTTTGGAAGATACAGTCGCTGCTTAAGTGGAAAAGAAATTGAAAGTGATGAATATAGGTACTCAACAGATAGCTCAAGTCCAACCGGCTCAGGCCAGCACTTGTGAAATCTGTAATGGACCACATCACATAGTCTATTGCTTTGCTACTCCCCAACAAATTGAAGAGATAAAATTCTTAAATCAGAATAACCCTTACTCTAGCACTTACAATCCAGGTTGGAAGAATCATCCAAACTTCTCCTGGAAAGATCAAAAAGGGAATGTTCCGCAACAGGGTCAAGGTCAATATCAGACTCAATATCAACAACAGCAAGCTCCAAGGAAAACAGACTGGGAGATTGCCATTGAAAACATGGCAGCTTAAAATAGGCAATTTGAAGAAGAGACTAGAAACAATCAGAAAAACACCACCGCCTCCCTAAAGAATCTTGAAGTTCAGCTGGGGCAGACAGCACAACATCTAGCAAGTTCTTGAACACTAGGTTCCTTACCAAGTGAAACAGTTCAAAATCCGAGAGGTCAAGAGAATGTTAATACTGTCACGACGAAAGAGAAAAAGGTTGCTAAAAAGGAAAAAAATATATCACCGAGCGAGCCGACTAAAGAGGAACTTACAAAAGAGACTAAACCGGTGATTAAGTTGCCATGCCCTCAGAGAGTGACAAAGAAGGAACCTAGCGAGTCAGACTTGGAGAAATTCATGACAATGTTTAAAAGGGTTAAGGGTCGTATGTCTTTGTTCGAAGCACTCGAAAGAATGCCCATGTACAAGAAATTCATGGAAGAGGTATTGGTCGAAAAGAAACCAACAACCGAAGACCAGGTATCCTGGAAGGAACAATATAGTACAAACTCACAGGGGCAGAAAATTCCTAACAAACAAAAGGATCCGGGAACGGTAACAGTACCGTGCATAATTAAAGAAAGAACCTTCAAAAAGGTACTAATAGATTCTGGAGCTAGTCTGAATTTGATGCCATTATCAATCTATCACAGGCTGGGTATTAAAGTGATATAAAGACCAATCTGAAGTTTACGGATCACTCAAGAAAAGATGCATATGGTATAGCTGAAGACGTGCTGGTAACAATAGAGGACTTGATTTTTTCAGTTGATTTTGTAATCCTAGACATACGTGAAGATGATGAGGAACCCATCATTCTGGGTCGACCTTTCATGCAGACAAGTCGATAAGGAAATAACATTGAATGATATTGAAGATCAAAAGAGACAACGTCCTGGTCTTGAGGTGCAACAAGGGTTGGAGCCTGAAATACCCCCCATAACAAGGGGAATGAACCGTCGAGCCAGGCAACGTTAAACGAAGCGCTTCGTGGGAGGCAACCCACGCATTTTAAATTTAATCAATTATGTGTGTTTGTAGGTTTACACAGGAGCTCTACAAGGAGGAAATATCATGTCAACAAATGTCTAAGTCATGCAATGATCAACGTGGCCAGAGATACAAGCAGTTAAACCGGAGAGAAAGCCAAAAAACGGCCAAAAGGGCAGCCTGACACGACCACCCGTGTCAGGAGGGCGCAAAAATCAGACAAAAAGGTGGAAAAAAGTGGCCTGACACGGCCACCCGTGTCAGCTGACATGGGCCGTGTCAGGAGGACTGAAGGTGACAATAATTTTTTATCAACAGTAGCCTGACACGGGCGACTGTGTCAACTGACACAGGCCGTGTCAGGAGCACTGAAGGTCATCCTCAACCGTGTTTGAAAACATTAGCCTGACACGGCCACCCGTGTCAGGCAAGCGAAAATTTTGAATTTTTTTTTTAAATTTGAATGTTTAGTGGGACCCACCCATTTACTCCACCATTAACCACAACTTTTCCTCATTAACCTTATCATTATCAGATTTTTCATTACCCACTCATTATTCTCTCTCATCACTATTACTTTCTTTCTCTCAAAAACCTTCCAACCTCCATTAAAACTCAAAACTCCACTACCTAAAACATTCCATAACCCCCACTTCCACTCACCTATCGCCAAAACACCCTTCACTAATATTACTCCACTCGACGTCCCCGTCCTAACCACGGTTTCGGAATTTCCTAACTCAAAAGTTCAAATAATTTTTATTTTTGCAGTTCTAAAATGCCCCCGAGAAGAATTCTCACCGGAAAGCAAAAACTCGCAGAAATGGCGAAGTCACGGAAGCGCCCGAGTCGGAATCCAAATCCACACAACATCGTGTTTGTCAATCCGGAACAAGAACAAAGATACCAAATTCACCGGAAGCGCAAACTCATGCCGACGAGGTACATGTTTGAGCAGACTCTGAACTCTCTGGGGCTCAAAATGGAGGTATACCGGATGTTCCATGTTTTAGGGATGCTAGAGTTCATGAGTTTGAAAAGCGGTGGATAGACACGACCAGGTATTATTTCGGCACTTTGCGTTTCCGGTTGTTTAATAATTATCATGAGTTGTCTGTTGAGGAGTTAGCAGCAATACTCCGACTCCCTCTATACGGACCAGGAGCGGTCCCAGACGGGTTCTCACCTAAGGATTTATGGATTGCCATCACCGGGAGGACGGATTACACCTCCAATGGTGCTAAGGCCTCGGGCATCCAGAATCCATGTTTCAGGTACGCTCATAAGGGTTTAGCCTATACCCTATTTGGAAGAGGCGATAGCACAGGGGTAGCTACTTAGAGAGAGCTATTCTTTATGTACTCGATGGCTCAAAGAAAAGCCATCAATGTAGTTGCCTTTGCAGCAAACTATCTGGGCAGAGTCGGCCGAGCCGACTCCGAAGGCATATCCGTAGGGGGAATGATCACCCAAATCGCTGAGCATTTCGGGTATCAAGTTATTTTACTCGAAGACACGCCAATTGCAGGTAAGACCAAAATTGACATGTCTACTCTAATTTCACAAGGTATGATTGTTGTTGCCCCTACTTACTATTCCGTACTTATCCATAAGAGGTTTATTATCGCTTTGCCGGATCTAGACAGAGTTTCTATTATTGATTGTGCTAATTGGTTGTATGTGAGCACTGACCCCGACGCGGATGAAGGCCACGAAACTGACCATTTTACTACAGGTGAGCAATTTATGGATGACCAGGTGGAAGGAACGGAAGCAGAAGAAGAACATCCTTAAGCACCTCCTGAGCAATTTGTACCACCACATCAGGAAGCCACCCAACAGGAGGTTGGTTCATCATCCTAGTCCACTAGCCAATAGAGTTGGGTACAAACCGAAATAGGTGACTTGAGGACGGAACAACAATGGCAAGGCATCGAGCAAGCCCGTCAGGGGGAGATGTTGGATGAGATGAGTAGAATGATGCGATAGTTGATGTTGCATTTCCCGCAACCACCTCCTAAGTAGGGTATTGTGAGTTCCCTCCTTCGCTCTTGTTCGCAAACATTGTGGACAATGTTGAGTTCAAGTGTGGGGGAGATTTTATGTCTGTTATTGGTATTTTAGTATTTTATTTTGTTATTTTGTTATTTTACTTTTGTGCATTCTAGATTTGATTTTTCTGTTTGAAGGTATATTATGCTGTGAGTGTGTCAAGTCTGTGTTGATAGGTTAGAAATAGTAATGATCACGATTGAGAGTGGATGAAAGGATCACGCCATTCACCATTGCTTGTTGTGAAGGATCTCCCCAAGAAATTGACACTGCTGAAAGTAAGATCGGATGCAGCGTATACAGCTTAACCGACATGAGTATCCTGTTGTAAGACCCCAATTTTGTCCCTAAGATCCCTCATGGCATCATAACGTTGCATTTGCATTGCCTTAAGGATCATAAGCATCTTGGTTCCCCTTACCTTTGGGTGGGACCTCTTGTGAGTGGTTTGAGATCACCAAGCATGCTTGAATTATATATCATTGCTTTTCTTATTTTGTTTACTAACCAAAAGCACAAAAATATGTCACTAACATTTCTTGTTTGTAGCTTGAGCAATCACAAAGTCAAGAGCTTCAAGGAGATCCTTTGTGTAGAGATATGGCCAAGAGAAGATGAAAACAAGCATGGTAATGGTTCCCAAAGCTCTAATCCATCAAATATGCCTCCCTAGTATCTCAATTCATCATTTTGATCAAAGCAAGTCAAGGGTTTTGAGGTTTGTTCCCCAAGGAAACCCTAATTCATTTGTGTACCATAATGCCTTGCTCTTGAAGCAACCTCAGCCCATGATCAAATAAAATCAAGGGAAGTTATTTAATTTATCATTTCATGCATATTGGAATTTATTTGAGTGCCCTCAACCATCAATTCATCAAGATATGAGTTATGGACTTGAGAAGTTGATCAGTCAATCCATCTGATTATTTTGAAATGCACTGAGACCTAACTTTTTATGTGTTGGTCAAATTGAGATGATCCCAAAAAAAAATATGTTCTTAAGGACAATATTAACAACTTTAATGTTCATCAAAATTTTATTTGAAGCTTGGAAGGTCATCTCCCATTCCAATACATTATAGGTCATTTTGACTGAAACCCTAATTTTGGGTCAACTTCCCAAGAACATAACTCATTCATTTGTTATGCTTTTGAGGTGGGATCAAATGAATTGGAAAGCTTAATATGTCTACTTCAAATTTTATGTTGAATAAAATTTCAAAATCTCAAAGGAAATACATGTGATAATGCAAAACATTATAGGTCACTTTGGACCAAATGCATTGAAAGTCAAAAAAGTCCAACTTCAAGTGCCCATAACTCCTTCATCAAAAATCCAAATGATGCAAAATTTAAGTCCATTTTGATTTTCTTGAAAAGATCTACAACTTTGATGTTGGAGGCTTTTTAATTTGAGGCTTGCATCACCAAAACAGAGGGGCTTGAACATTGGCCAAATTTGGAAACCTTGCCTTTGCATGTTTTGCACCCAACATAACATTTGTTCCTTACATCAATACCTTTCCAACCATTACTCACATGCTCATGTTTGGATTTGGCAAATGGCATTTTTGAAAGGAGAAGTTTTGGGCATGATTATGCATAACATGTTGAAATTCATCACACAAGCCAATTCACTCCAAACTACACGTCCAAACCATCTCACATTCATTTCAGCTTGCATTTGCACCAAGTTTTGGGCCTCACATGCGCCTGTACAGGCCCATGCATGGAGGACCCAATTCACATGCACACGAGTTTGATCATGCATTGCATCAGCTCTTGCTATAAATACACTTGCTTGTTTCACTTGAAATTCAACCTAATGGTGCCTGAGATGCTGCACAACTGAATCCATAACCATTACCAAAGGAACTATTTCACTTTTCTTCAAATTTTTCAGATCTAAAATTCAACTAAATCTGGTTGAATCTTGGGATCTAAAGTTCCTAGACCTCTCTCTCATAGTCCATTGTACTTCTGTTTTACAAAAGGAAGCAAAGAAATCAGCTCAGATCACCACAATCCAAAGGTATGGTCCAACTGATTTTTGCTTTGAATCTCCTTGTTCCATGATCTATTTGCCTGGCCAATGTGTTTTCTGAAGTCCTCACTTGAGAGGCAAGCCAGTGGTGGCTTTGATTTTGTGTTTTGATGAACTGTAATTTTTGTACCTGAATCTTCCAGCTCAGATTTCTTATTCTATAGAAAGATTGAGTGCAATTCAAGGTTACAGGGGTGATGTACATCACCCCAGCTTCATTTTGATATAAGGATCGTGTGGTTTGGTTAAGGTTTGAAAAACCTGCAAATTCTGGCCGGACGGTGAGTCTCACCGGGGAAGGCGCATGTGGAGCGTTTGATCAGCCACGTCAATTAATGAGGCTTGATCAGACGCTCCTGGTTTTTTTTATTTTTTTATTTTCTGATTTAATTTCTTTTGTTTCTTTTATTTTCAAAAATTCATATCTTTTCATTTTAAATCCAAAAAATATGGGATCAATTGCATTCTTCTCCAAATAATTTCTAGTTTCTAATTTTGATTTTTAATATTTTTTATTTTGTCATTTGATATTTTTTGTGAATTTTCTCTTTTCTGGTTATTTTTAATTCATTTTAAATAGTTTTTGATATTCAAAAAATACAAAAATATTTTCCTAACCTATTTGAATGATGATGGATCTATGAAAAATATTCTTATCAATTTTTTTATTGATTTGAGATTTTAGTTCAATTAGGTTATTTTTATTCATTTTTAATTGATTAAAAATAGTTTCTGACTTTTAAAAATGCTAAAAAAAATTGTCAAACTTTGTTTGACCTTGTTGAACTTGGGATAAATCACTTGGACCTTTCAAGGTTGATTTGAAGTGATTTTGAAGTTTGACCTTTCTTTTATTTTTAATTCAAGTTTATTTTGATATTAAAAATGCCAAAAAATATTTTGATTATTATTTGACCTCCAATCTTCATCCCATTTCTGGTTTCTCATGGTTTGACTTTGACTCCAAATGTCATTTGGTCAACACACATGGATTGGTACATTTTATTTCACCTTATGCATTTTATTCTTTCCATTTCCTTTTCCATTATTCATCTTCTTCTCCTTCTTCTTTTTCTTTTTTGATCAATGAGTTGAAGGTTGATAAGTTAGCATTGATTAGGGAGACTTAATCTTCCTTGATTCAAATCTAATTCATCTTGATCAATTGATCAAGTGAATGGCTTTGCATTAAGGATAGGTTGTTTCCTAAATCATGCAAAGGACTTAAACCAATACAAGATCAATTCTCTTTTTCTTTTGGCATGGAAAGTTGTTGGATCTTGGTTCACTAATCAAGACTTCTAACTTGTGTTGTTGCCTACATTATTATTGACCGGCCTCAGATAGTTGTGACTTCTATATAAGTTCAATTACGATTGCTTAACATAGCGCTAAATTTGCCTTATGGCACACTAACTATTAACCATTAACATTTACTTTTGCTCTTTACTTTTATGCAATTTACTATTCTTGCACATATTATCCATCTGCTTTTTCCTTTGCTCACTTGAGCACATGTTTATGTTAATGCAATTTGCCTTTTGCTCACTTGAGCACATAATTGTGTATATATTATTATTGTGCTTGTGTTTTGTTTGATTGTTGTGGACCAAATGCAAAAAATGGACAAAAGGACTTAGACTTTAGGACCTTCCCTATGCAAAATGGAGTCAAAGAGCAACTAGGCCTCATGCCTTTAGAGTGCTATAAATGTCAAAGAGCAACTAGGCCTCATGCCTTTAGAATGCTTAAAGCCTGAAGATGAACATTGAAAGGACCATATTCTAAACTCCCTCTTGTCCATTCTTTGATTGTTAATAGAACTTTTTGATGTGTGTTGTCTTTGTGCTAGGGACTCTAACATTGAGCCAATTTGGGGAACCATTGCCATGAACTTCTAAGAGAGAGAGATCCAAGATACATTGAAGAGCTTTCCAAGAGTTCATTTGATTGTTGATTGCTTGAGTTTATGCTTATGTGATTGCTTATTCCAAAGGATGGGAGCTACTTGGATCATCCATATGATCTCAAGAGAGGAACTCCTTTTGTGGTTTTGTTTCTTATCCTTCACCTTTTGCATTGCTTAGGATCTTAGCCATTCTTCTTCTTCCCTCCACTCTAACCCAAGCCAAAGCTTTTGTGCAAACATTTAATACTCGTTTTCAACATTAGAAACCTAAGCCTTATGCTTTTGATTTTCAAACTCTCTTTTCTTAATACTCATTTTGAATTGAACTTCTAAGTCAACTTTGACCATATTTTGTATATACTTTTCATTGGTAAATGTAACCCATTCAAATGTCTTTTATGGTTTCAATGGCCACTCTCTTAACCAAAACTTCGTCATAACCTTTAGCTATTAGGTTTGAGTTATCCTTGTGGTAGATGTAATACTCACTTATATCCTTAGTGATGGACAATGAGTCTTCCATGTTTATTATAGGGTTAACCCCTCACGAGCATGTTGAAGCTATCCTCACATGGTGGATTTGTGGTTTTAGGTTGAGTTTTCTCCCTTAGATAACAAAAGACCTCAAGGCTTTTGGACCAACCAATCCATTCACTCATTTTGAGATTTTTACCCCGAACTACGAGGTTTTGATCCTAATCTTTTTTAAGATGGTACGTAGGCAACGGGTTTATCCATCCAAACACAAAATGTAAATAACTTGTATATTCTCTCCTCATCTCTTCAATCATGTTTGCACAAACAATTTTTTCACAAAAACAATAACCTTACAACAAATATGAAAAGGGCTCCCTAGGAGTACCTAGGATGTTTTGGGTGCCTAACACCTTCCCATTGCATAACCAACCCCCTTACCCAGATCTCTGACTCTCTTTTACTAGTTTTTGATTCGATAAAACTTTTAGGTTTTTGTTCGCTTTCTAACCATTCCTTTGGATAAATAGAAGTGCGGTGGCGACTCGACTTGTATGATTTACCTTGGATTTACTCAATATCTCTAATGGTGACGAATACCCCCCTACAGAAAAGTGGCGACTCTGCTGGGGAGCATTTGCCTAGTGGGTTTTGCCTACTTTTCATTTTTTTTTCGTATTGTTGTTTTGGGATATATTTTTATGCAATTTGGGATTACTGTATTGTATGTAATGATTGAATTGCTTGAATATTAATTCCTTGTATGATTGGTGATCTTTGTGAGATGAGTTCTATACCCGAACTCGAGTGCATTTAGGATAGGAGAATGGCATAGTCTTGTTGACTTGTGTGGAGTTATTCCTTAGCAAGTTGACTTGCAAGTCCATTCACTTGGTGGAGGTCATGTTGGGATCCATAATGTCAAACAAGTAGTTGTGGCTAGACATTACTCTTTCCAATATGAACCTTAGAAGCCAAGGACCTTAGTTTACCAAGCCCATCTTAGCCTATTCTTAGGATGTAGTGCGAAAGTCGTTCAAATGTAAGATTTGATACGATTGTTACGCGATACTACACTCATAAGAGTCTCTCTTGAGAATATTTTTGGAATACGAGTAGTCGTTTCTCCGATAATATCCGAAAGATGGGATGATGACTATGGGAACCTCTTGTAGAACATGTTTGGCAGGTTAAACCCTAGTACACTCCCTTTGGGTGGTTCTTAACCGAAGCTCCATGCTCGTGACTTGCAACAAACCCTTGATTCGTGGTTGATCCGTTCATGTGTCCTTAATATCAATGGAACTTGGATGTTGATAAGGTGTAAGCCATAATCCACCAAAATGGATGATTGATATTAAGGATAACATGATCCATCCCACGACCTTTGTTTGGCGTGCTTTGCTTGATCCTTGAGTGTGATTGTTGCATTCATGCATTCATGCACCCATTTGCATCCATATCATCAATAATGAAGAAAATTTTCAAGGAATCTAAGAGGTCTATTTGCAAATTTTCAGACATGGAAAGACAAAGAAGGAATACAAACAATTACAGCTTCAGACAACCAGACTTGAAAGAGTTAAGGAATTTGACATCCTATGTACTAGATCCCTTGGGTTTCAAGGCTCGTTTTGGGAAGCTTCTTCCTCTTCTGACTACTCAGGTGGATGAAGGATTGATGAGTGTATTGGTACAGTTTTATGATCCTTTGTACCATTGCTTCACATTTCCGAATTTTCAGCTTTTGCCCACGCTCGAGGAGTATGCCTATCTTGTGGGTATACCCATTCTAGATCAGGTGCCGTTCAGTGGCTTGGAGAGTATTCCTACTTCTCAAGAGATAGCAGACATGTTGCATATAGATGAATCTCTGATTAGTGCTCATATGACTACCAAAGGTGGAATTCAAGGTCTCCCTTTTGAGTTCCTCATTGCTCAAGCTACTATGTATGGGAAGGCCATGAGTGAGGACGCCTTTCAGGCCATATTTGTACTTCTCATCTATGGGCTAGTATTGTTCCCCAACATCGACAAGTTCGTGGATGTGAACGCTATTAGGTTTTTCTCTACTCTTAATCCCGTTCTGAATCTGTTGGGTGACACTTATTTTTCTTTGCATATGAGGAATGCAAAGGGTGGTGGTGCCATTGTGTGTTGTTTGCCTCTGTTGTATAAGTGGTTTATTTCTCACTTACCACAGACGGTCGCCTTCAAAGAGAATAAGGGATGTCTACGGTAGTCCACGAGGCTTATGTCTCTCACTAATGATGATATCTCTTGGTACAATCGTGTGTATGATGGTGTGCAGATTATCAACTCTTGTGGTGAATTCTCCAATGTACCTCTTCTTGGTACACATGGTGGGATTAACTACAACCCTGTTTTGGCACGTCGTCAGGTTGGGTTCTCCCTAAAGGATAAACCCAATAACATCCTGTTAGAGGGTGTGTTCTTTCAGGAGGGTAAAGATCCCCAAGGCTTGAAAGCTAGGATGGTCCGCGCTTGGCGCAAGACTCATAGGAAAGGAAGGAATAAGTTGGGACCTAAGAACTGTGTCGCTTTGGAGCCTTACACTGCTTGGTTTAGGAAGAGAGCGTCTGAGTACCTCATGCCTTAGGAGTATCCAAGACCTACACCTTTGGTTATGGCTGGGCCTTCAACCCTCCCTAACCAAGGAGTAGAGGAGTTGAGAGACACAGACCGTTCACGTGCCTGGATCCGCGAACGAGAAGAGTTGCTTCAGCAGATCAAGGAAAAGGATGCTTTGATTGAGTTCCTCGAGCATCAGGTTATTGATGATCCTAATGATGCATGGACTTCTCTACTTCCTCAGTCTTCTAAGTTCTGGATAAGGAAGTACGATCGACTCGCCAAGGAGAAGGCAGATATGGAGGCATCCTATGAGGAAGAGGTGAAGAAGATTCGCGCTTCTTACCTTCCTGTATCCCGAGCTTTTGACGATTGTTTCTAGGGATCCATAGGATGATTATTTTCCTTTTCTCTTGTATGTGGTTACCGATGTTGTACTTCTTTGATGTAAAACTATTTTCCAGATATTAGTGACAAGATACTTTCATATATGATAAATGTTTAATACTTCCAAATATTTGCAAATAGAACTCTAAAATTCCTCTGAAATAAAAACAAATCATATGCACAAGCATTGCATGCATCATGTGCATAAGCAGGTTTTGTTCCCGGCTCCTTGTCCTTTGGTCTAACTTTGTGTTCTTCATTTATTTTGAAGACAAGCTGACTCACCGGTACCACACCAGAGCCAATTCTTCAAGACTGATGGATCATCTAGAACAAGAAAACCGCGAGCTGAAGGAAGAAGTAGCCAGGTTGACTGCCCTGATGGAGTCATTCTTGGCCGCTCAGAGTCAATCTTCTCCAACACCATCAACTCCTCCCTAGAGGACGGTCATCTCTGAGATCGTGACTTCTACTGTGCCAGCTGCAACGGCTCATTTTGCGCCATCTATGCCAGCCGGGTTCCCTTGGGGAATGCCCCCCAACTTTGTACCAGAGGGTTTCGCCCCTACTCTTGCTTCTCTGTCGGCATCTAGCCCGGTGCTTTCAGTGCCACTGCCCGTTGTGCACACGTTACCAAGGGTCGAAGATACCATCTACCACTCTGAGCCATCTAAGGGCCCATATATTTATGAAAAGATGGATGATATGAAGGACCAATTCCTTGAGCTTCGCAAGGAACTGAAAACTTTGAGGGGGAAGGACCTCTTTGGAAAAAGTGTTGTTGAGTTGTGCCTTGTGCCCAACGTGAAGATCCCTATTAAATTCAAAGTGCCTGAATTTGAGAGGTATAAGGGAAACACATGCCCACTCATCCATCTTGTGATGTATGCTCGCAAGATGTCAACCCAAACTGACAATGACCAACTGCTCATCCATTATTTCCAGGACAGTCTGTCCGATGCCGCTCTCCGGTGGTACATGGGTTTGGAGAGTTCGAACATCCGATCTTTCAACGACCATGGCGAGGCCTTCGTCAAGCAATATAAATACAATGTGGATATGGCCCCTGATAGGGACCAACTGAGAGCAATGTCGCAGAAGGATAAGGAGACCTTCAAAGAGTACGCCCAGAGATAGCGCGAGTTGGCAGCCCAGATAGTGCCTCCCCTAGAGGAAAAAGAGATGACCAAGATCTTCTTGAAGACCTTGAGCTCGTTTTATTACGAGAGAATGATAGCCAATGCTCCCTTAGATTTCACCGAGATGGTAAATATGGGGATGAGATTGGAAGAAGGGGTCCGTGAAGGACGCTTAACTCGAGACGAAGGCTCTTCGGCAAAGAGTAATGGGAGCTTTACGAAGAAGAAGGAGGGAGAGGCACATGCCGTGTCTTCCCAGGTCAAAAGAAGACCCTCTGTGAAGAGGAAGATTGCTCGCCCGATCAACAATCAGCATCAGGTGGCTCATATAGCACATGTTTTCAGGGAAGCTCAACATTATCAGCAACCGCAAACTCAGCAATATCAACAACAACAGCGTCCACAACAGCAAGCCTATCAGCCTTGAAATAACAACAATGCCAGCACCAGCTATGAGAGGAAGAGGGTCACCTTTGATCCAATTCCGATGACTTATGCCGAACTCTATCCATCCCTGATCGATAGAAAGTTGATCACGCCGCGAGACCCTCCCGCTGTACCTGCTAACCCTCAGTGGTGGTACAAGCCTGAGCTTCATTGTGTGTATCATTCCGGTGCTCCAGGACACGACGTAGAGAATTGTTATCCCCTGAAGACCAAGGTGCAAGACCTTGTGAGAAGCGGGATTTTATTTTTCGAGGACGTAGGTCCGAATGTGAAGAAGAACCCATTGCCCGAGCATGGGAAGCCTGTCAATATGGTCCAGGGCTGCCCTGGCAAGTACAAGGTGAAATATGTCAGTCATATCCGACAATCGCTGGTTGAGATGCATAGATTGTTGTGTGACTATAGCCATTATGAGCATGATCACGACAAATGTAGAGTTTGTTCCGTCAATCAGAGAGGATGTTGCCAGGTGCGCGAAGATGTGCAAGAGATGTTGGACGAAGGAGTCATTGAGATCCTTCAAAATAGAAATGTTGACGAAGATGAGCCCTAAGTCAATGTGATTTCCCCGGTATTCCGGATACCAGAGCCTGTTGTCATCAAGTATGATGGTAGAAAGCAGGAGGTTTCTCCTGCTCTCGTCATCAAACCAGCCGAACCTGTATCGTACTCCTCCGAGAAAGCAGTTCCCTATCGCTACAATGATGTGGAAGTGAAAAATGGGAAAGAGGTGTCCTTGCCCTCCTCATCTGTTGTTAACATTGTCGACGTCAGTGATTTGACCCGCAGCGGTCGTATATTTTCAACACCGTTAAAGTCTCAAGATGATGTTCGAGGAAGTGTTGATGCTGATTTTGTTGAGCGCCCGATTGGGAATGCCGTGAGCACTCAGAATCCGACACTTGTTGTTAAGCTCTCCTTTACATTAAGAACTCCTGCTTCTGCTGGCCCGGGTGGAAATGCGAAAGAAGACTGTGATGAGATGCTGAAACTCATCAAAAGGAGCGAGTACAACGTTGTAGACCAGCTTCTACAAACGCCATCCAAAATATATGTGTTATCATTGCTTTTGAATTCAGAACCACACCGAGAGGCTCTGCAGAAGGTGTTAGATGTGGCGTACGTGGATCATGATGTCACGATAGAACAATTTGATAGCATTGTTGCAAACATTACCGCTTGTAACAACTTGAGTTTTTGTGACTCTAATCTCCCCGAGGAGGGAAGAGACCACAACTTGGCTTTACACATATCTATGGGTTGCAAAGATGACGCCATGTCCAATGTTCTGGTGGACACTGGGTCATTATTAAATGTATTACCGAAATCCACTCTTGCGAAGCTGTCATATCAAGGGCCTCCCATGAGGCAGAGTGGAGTAGTTGTGAAGGCTTTCGATGGGTCTCGCAAAACTGTGATTGGAGAAGTTGATCTCCCAGTCAAAATCGGACCAAGTGATTTCCAGATTACCTTCCAAGTTATGGATATTCGCCCATCGTATAGCTGTCTTTTGGGCAGACCATGGATTCACGAGGCGGGCTCCGTGACATCCACCCTACACCAGAAATTGAAATTTGTCAAGAATAAGAAGCTGGTGGTGGTAGGGGGAGAAAAGGCTCTCCTGTTTAGCCATTTGTCTTCCTTCTCTTATATAGATGCTGAGGATGAAGTTGGAACTCCGTTCCAAGCTTTATCTATTGTTGAGCCTATTAAGAAGGGAACTCCTTCATTTGCTTCCTATAAAAATGCAAAGTTGGCCATTGAGCATGACGCAACTGCTGGTTTGGGGAAAATGATTGAGTTAAAAGACAACAAGTCCCGGGCTGGCATAGGTTATTCTTCTGGGGTTTCCAATACGCAAGGGTTGTTCAAGAGTGGAGGTTTCATCCACACCAGTCAAGACGAAGAGGCTGTTGGCATCTTGGAAGAGGACGAGGAGGATTCTGGCAACTTTGTCATCCCTGGAGGGATCTGCAATAATTGGGTCGATGTGGATATTCCAACAGTTATCCATAAGTCAAAGTAATGTTCATTGTGTTTAAAAAACCCTTCTCCCATGCCAAAAGGAGAAGTGATGATATTGTTGGCGCATAAATCCAATGATATCTTCATTCAATAAATTCATGTTAAATGTTTGTTTTTCCAATTATTTTCCCTTTTTGCTTTTTGCATGAAATGGGTGATCACATAAAACCTCAAAAATAGAATAAAATCAATCTTTTCATCTGCATAATGATTTGCCTTGTTTGAGTTCTAAAGCTGCTTTTATATCCAAAATCATTATGCAGGTTGATAAAACCCATTGAACATAATGATCCTACACCATCTCCCAACTTTGAATTCCCTGTATTTGAGGCGAAAGAAGATGACGATGAAGTGATTCCTGACGAGATTACCCGTCTACTTGAGCATGAAGAGAAAATCATTCAGCCGCATCTTGAGAATCTGGAAACAGTCAACTTGGGGTCTGAAGATTGTGTGCGAGAAGTGAAGATTGGGGCACTCCTGGAAGAGTCTGTTAAGAAAAGGTTGATTGAATTGCTACGAGAATATGTTGACGTCTTTTCCTAGTCATATGAAGACATGCCTGGTCTAGATACTGATATTGTGCAACATTTCCTACCTTTAAAGCCTGAGTGCGTGCCTGTGAAGCAGAAGCTCAGAAGAACTCATCTTGATATGGCAGTAAAGATCAAAGAGGAAGTTCATAAACAAATTGATGCGGGGTTTCTGGTGACCTCTACATATCCTCAATGGGTGGCCAATATTGTGTCTGTGCCTAAGAAAGACGGAAAAGTCTGGATGTGTGTAGACTATAGAGACTTGAATAAAGCTAGTCCTAAAGATGATTTCCCTCTACCTCACATTGACATGTTGGTAGATAATACGGCTAAATTCAATGTCTTCTCATTTATGGATGGATTTTCCGGATATAATCAGATTAAAATAGCAACCGAGGATATGGAGAAGACAACATTCATCACACCTTGGGGAACATTCTATTATCGAGTGATGCCCTTCGGTTTAATGAATGCCGGAGCCACGTATCAACGAGCTATGACTACCTTGTTTCATGATATGATGCACAAGGAAATCGAGGTATATGTCGATGATATGATTGCTAAGTCAAGAACGGAAGTTGAACATGTGGAACACCTGTTGAAGTTTTTTCAGCGTTCGAAGAAGTATCAGCTTCGTCTAAATCCCAATAAGTGTACATTCGGAGTCCGTTCCGGCAAGTTATTAGGCTTTATTGTTAGTGAAAGGGGTATTGAGGTTGATCCTACTAAGGTCAAAGCAATACAAGAGATGCCTGCGCCCAGAACTGAGAAGCAAGTCCGAGGTTTTCTTGGCCGCTTGAATTACATTTCCATATTCATATCCCACATGACTGCCACATGTGCACCGATATTCAAGCTCCTCCGGAAAGATCAGTCTCATGATTGGACCGAGGATTACCAGAAAGCTTTTGACAGTATTAAAGAGTATCTGTCTGAGCCTCCGATCCTGTCTCCGCCCGTGGAAGGAAGACCATTGATTATGTATCTGACTTTTCTTGAAGACTCAATGGTTGTGTCCTTGGTCAGCAAGACGAATCAGGGAAGAAAGAATATGTTATCTACTACTTGAGCAAGAAGTTCACTGACTGTGAGTCTCGATACTCAATGCTTGAGAAGACATGTTGTGCTTTGGCTTGGGCCACTAAGCGCTTACGCCAGTATATGTTAAATGATACGACTTGGTTGATATCCAGAATGGATCCAATCAAGTACATTTTTGAGAAGCCTGCTTTAACAGGGAGGATTGCCCGTTGGCAGATGTTGTTATTTGAGTATGATATTGAGTATCGAGCTCAAAAGGCTATTAAAGGTAGTATCTTGGCTGATCACTTGGCACATCAGCCGATTGAGGATTATCAATCAGTTCAGTATGACTTCCCAGATGAAGAGATTCTGTATTTGAAAATGAAAGATTGTGATGAACCTACACTTGATGAAGGGCCAGAACCAGGTTCCAGATGGAGCATGGTATTTGATGGCGCTGTAAATCAATATGGAAATGGTATTGGAGCAATAATTATTACTCCTCAGGGAACACATTTCCCTTTCACAGCAAGGCTAACTTTGAAATGAACGAATAATATGGCTGAGTATGAGGCCTGTATTATGGGGTTGGAGGAGTGCATTGATCTAAGGATCAAGCATCTTGATGTATATGGTGATTCGGCCCTCGTTGTTAATCAGATTAAGGGTGAATAGGAAACGAATCAGACTGGCCTCATTCCATATAGGGATTACGCGAGGAGGATTTCAATGTTCTTTACTAAGATTGACTTCCATCACATTCCTCGAGATGAGAATCGGATGACAGGTGCTCTTGCTGCACTTGCTTCAATGATTGTGGTTAGACCCTGGAATGAAGTTCCCAATATCACTGTGATGCGCTTGGACAGACCAGCCCATGTGTTTGCGGTTGAAGAAGTGAAAGATGATAAGACGTGGTATCATGATATCAAGTGTTTCCTTCAGAGCCAGATTTACCCGCCTGGGGAATCTGTTAAAGATAGGAAAACTTTGAGGAGATTGTCTGGCGGTTTTTACCTCAATGGTGATGTACTCTAAAAGAGAAACTTTGACATGGTTCTACTCAGATGCGTGGATAGACACGAAGCAGACCTGTTGATGACTGAGGTCCATAAGGGTTCATTTGGTACTCATTCCAATGGACACGCCATGGCTAGAAAGATGTTGAGAGCAGGCTACTATTGGCTGACAATGGAGTCCGATTGCTGCAAATATGTGAAGAAATGCCATAAGTGTCAGATTTATGCGGATAAGATTCATATTCCCCCGACACTTCTGAATGTGATTTCATCACCATGGCCTTTCTCCATGTGGGGAATTGACATGATTGGCATGATAGAACCGAAAGCGTCCAATGGACACAGATTTATTCTCGTGGAAATTGATTACTTCACTAAGTGGGTTGAAGCAGCATCATATGCTAATGTGACCAGGCAGGTGGTCGTGAAGTTTATCAAGAATCAACTCATATGCCGATATGGTGTGCCAGATAAGATCATTACTGATAATGGATCTAACCTGAACAACAAGATGATGAAAGAGCTATGTAGTGAGTTCAAGATTGCGCATCATAATTCTTCCCCTTACAGACCCAAGATGAATGGAGCTGTTGAAGCTGTTAATAAGAATATCAAGAAGATTATCCAGAAAATGGTTGTCACGTATAAAGATTGGCATGAGATGCTGCCATTTTCTTTACATGGATATCGTACATCTGTCCGCACTTCAACAGGGGCAACCCCTTTCTCTCTCGTTTATGGCATGGAGGTTGTGCTCCCAGTAGAGGTGGAGATCCCATCAATGAGAGTCTTGATGGAAGCCAAGTTGACGGATGTTGAATATAGCTCTTTTCTATGTAAATTACCATTCTTAAAACTTTCTAAAGATCCATGGAGTCCCGTCATTTACGGACTACCTGTTTACTGTGGAAACTGGTAAACAGCCATTGGTCCTCCCTAGGCTTTAAAACAAAGGGTTACTTGCAGGATCGACCAGTTGATCCCAGGACATGTGCTAGTGCAAGTGAAGCTTGTCCAACTCAACATAATGACTTTGTGAGGAGCGGTTCCTAACAAAGTGTCGAACAAGCATAGGGTTTTTCCACACGAGTGGTTTAGACAATGTTACCGCCTATAGGTGACTCGTGACCAACATCGCTATAACGTTCAAAAGAGGTATACGACGAACACGCTTTTGGTAAACTTTATTATCGTAATAGAATTAGTGTCGACAGCGTAAACGACAACATAAAATGATAACTCAAAAGTAAATGAAATTAAGATAAAATGTTCAACGGGAACAATTGAAAAGTAAGGAAGTTGCATTGAAATAAATGTGGTGATTCACGTACATAGCACTCTCAAAAACTCTTGCTTCCTCGCGTTGGGAATGGGAAGTTTTCTTACAAGTGATTTTCAGTATAAAGTGAACACCCCGAGCCCCTCGTGGGATCTTCTATTTATACTAAACTAAAGGAACTTCTCCTAAGTTAAACTCCTAAAAACCAGCAGATGTTATGTCACACGATCTGCCAAACCGTTGCTCTCACGTTTTGCCAACTGCTCCAGATTCTGGCGCTCTTTATTCTTCTTGTAACCGCTGGCTATTCAAATTTCAAATTTCTCCCACCCAGATGCTAGGACATCGCTGTCTTCTACGCCTTTGGCATAAAGGAAAAATTCTTTATGTCTGACTTCACCTTCATCGACAGAATGGCCTGTCGACCAAAACAAGTTCTCCTGTTGACTTCAACCCTTGACTTGTGTTTTTCTCACTCTAATCTACCTCAGACACCTCTTCATCCCTTGATGGGGTACAACCCCCAAATTCACAGGACTCTATCACTAACTATGCTTTCAACATCCTTTAGAGATTTTTCGTGGCAACAAAATGCCCCCCGGAGATGCCATTTTCGACTGTCGATGAGATGATGGCATCTTTGAAATGTTGACTTACTTCTCACTGCCTCCACTTCTACTTAGTGGGACCTCTGTTTACCCCACGTGGGTGACGTCATATAATCATGACGAACGTTTCCTTTTTCCCTCGAGACGCACAAAATCACGTCTACATAATTTCACGTCTTTATGACTGAACGTGTTTGTCATTTCGCTTGCCTTCTCTCCTCCACGTGTCTGTAAGCGTGGGAACGTGGGCATACGTGTCGAAAATGGAAGCTCAACCTCTCACTCTTCTTTGCTCAGGGTTTAACCTCTATAAAACCCTCACTACTTCTTCTTGTTCTCTTTTTCCGCCCTCTTGCTTCAGCATTTACCTGTCTCCTGCGCTCTATGAAAATTCTTCTTCTCCCAAACGAAAATATTCCATTTTCTCCCTGGCAAGCTCCAACAGACCCTTTGCTGCTAAACTCACACATCCTATCAACATTGATGGTAGGGAATATGTTCCTGAGCCTCCATTTGCAGAAGAGAAGGCAAAAATCTGGCGTTCTCAGGTATTAATTCCTCTTTCTTTGGTTGATGAACCTTTAGTGTTCTTAGGTCCTCTCCCTGAAAACCGACACCCAGAGGTTACTAGAACCGCTTCTTCCCTTTTCCCCTCTAGTCATATTTCTAAACCTGTGATTTCTGCTCAACAACCCTTCTCCCTTCGCTACGTCGACAGGAACTTCAGGACTGTTCCTCCTAGAAATTGTCCTAAGTTTTGCGCTTGGATGGACCGATTGGAATCAGAAAAAATCGACCACTGGAAAAGGACAGGCATTTATACCCTTTTATAAATTGCCCGTTATGGCCCTCCCCAGTCTTGTGGCATGTTATTAGCTACCCTTCAATTCTGGGATAGTTCGACCAACTCCTTCCATACCAAGTGTGGCATGATCACGCCGACACTTCTGGACATTGCTGCCATCACTGGCTTGAAACCGACTGGCGAAGTCTTCGACTGCGAAGCTGTAGCGCCAATTTCCTTGAGGTTCGATGTTGGTGACTCTCGTAAGCCAACATACAACAATTTTATTGATCATCATGCCACCTCTGCAGGCCCTGTGACCGACGAGGAACAAGTGGCTTTCTTGACCCTCTGGCTGTCCCGCTTTGTCTTCAGTTCTAGACCTATGTAGGTAGCCAAACACTTTGCTCTCCTGGCAACCCAACTGCACCAAGAGCGTGACATTGCCTTAGGCCAACTGATTTTAGCTTCTCTCTATGAGTCTCTATTTGAGGTTGTCTGCCAAATTAGGCTCTTCGACCCCGAGAACTCTAGAAAGAAAAACGTGTTGGTCCATGGCCCTTTCTGGTTTTTGCAGTTGTGGCTCAATGCCACTTTCTCCAAAGATATAGCCCCCTACGGAATGAGGAGGGTTACGTGTCCCCCAGAGGAATGACATCTTATCTGGAAACGGTTGATCCCCCTGACGCCTATCGACAAAAGCTTCCCGGACCTTCAAGTGTTTCGACTTCTATTCAACATCATGTTGACTCGTGTCGATTTTCTACCTTCTATGGCCCCTTTCAGTCGTCGAACTGAGGGTCCTGAGTGGCTCACCAGACCTTTCCCTCCGGCTGACGGGGAACATAGAGATGAAACCTTCCTCATTTGGAGGCGTTTTCTGGTCCCTCGATTCCTGTCGGCTGAGACCTCCAGCAGCAATCCTGGCTTAGTGGATTATCAGCCTAACCTTGTGGCCAAGCAATTTGGCCTTTGCAAATTTATTCCCAAGTCTTTGTTCTCCTCCCAATAATTGTTTGCCAATATCCTTTGCGGTCAACCTTGGAGCGAGATCGAAGAGGAACTTGAAACCATTTGGAAAAACCGACCACGTCTCCCTTCTCTTCCTTTTCGACCAGCCTACTACTGTACCAAAGAATTCCATGATTGGTGGCAGTCGTATTTTACCCTTTATGTTGGCGCTCCTGATGCCAAACTATCTGAATTAACTGAGGCTTTTGTTTGTATGCAGGCGAAGTCGACCATGCCAAACTATCTGATGTTTTTTTTTCTTTTGTCATTACCTCTGATGTTCTGTTTCTCTTATCTGAATATATATTTTTCCTGCTTATTTTTTTGCTTAAGTCTTTTTGATTCTGACAAAAAGGGGGAGAAATCAAATAGCTCTGATGAAAAATTGCCTAATACCTTAAGCACTCTGCAAACATACTATTATCTAAAATAAATTCATCTAACACTGGACTTAAGAAAATTGCAGAAGGTATCAAGAAACTTCATTGCTTGGAAGCTCTGGTAAGAACTTCTGAACTCCCTAGCCTATCTCAGGGGGAGCTCATTTCTATCTGATCTGATAAAGTTTTTTTTCATTGTTTCATCTGTCATTTGAGTTTGTTTTGTCATCATCAAAAAGGGGGAGATTGTAAGAACAAAAAATTGTTCTACAACAGATTCCAGGATTTTGATGATAACAAAGGATGAAACCAAAAATGGCACTCTAACGAAAAGTTTCTAAGTGTGCAGGACTCTAAAAGGAATCTGACTACATTATCAGATTCAGAATCAAATCAGATACAAATTATCAGAAGATCAGAAGCATCTGAAGTAGAAATGCGCTCTAGAAGTTCTGACTCTGAGCTTACAGCAGATCAGAATTTCAGAAGCATTTGAAGAAGAAGTACGCTCTAGAAGATCTGACTCTGAACAACGGTATATCAAATTCCAGAAGCTCACAACACTATCTGAAGTCATCATCAGAAGCTCTGAAGCCACATAGCAAGATCTCAGATTAACAGAGTTACGTAGACTCTGATAATGGATTTCCTAATTCAGAAAGAATAACGTCAACTTCGAATTTAAATGGAAAGGAACTATTATTGGAAAGAAGTTATTCAGGGAGACAAAGTTGTTTTGGCAAGAAACAACAGAAGTTATGGCATTGATTCCTAATCAAGACAAAATCATCTGCCATCAATTTCAACGGTCCTTTCACCTCTATATAAAGGACAACAAACAGCATTGAGAGACACACCTGAACACATTGAATTATTCTCTCTCTCTCTCAAGTTTCACGAGCTTTTTGCTCAGAACGTGAAATATTCTATTTGCTCTTACTGCTATAATACTTGCTTTATCCTAGAAGCACTCTAGATTACAAACTCTGTTTTTTATCTAAGGTTGTTTTTTATATTCCTCAAGTGACTCTGCGCAGTCTGTATACTTGAGAGGACTAAGAGATCTTTCTCTTAGACGTTGGGTGTAATAATCTTTCAAGATTAGTGGATTAAGTCCTTGTTGAAGGCGAAATCACCTTGGCCGGGTGGACTGGAGTAGCTTTGTGTTATAAGCAAACCAGTATAAAATCCTGTGTGATTTTATTTTCCAAAAGCGCTTATTTTCCAAAACAATTCAAACCCCCTTTCTTGTTTTTCTCACCTTCAATTGGTATCAGAGCTTCGGCTCTGTTATTGATTTTCTAATCAAACACTTAACAGTGTAGAGAGATCCAGAACAAGAAAAACCATGGCCCACACAAATGAAAGAGACAGTTACAATGCTAAGCCTCCTGTCTTTGATGGAGAAAAATTCGACTACTGGAAAGATAGGATTGAGAGCTTCTTTCTAGGCTATGATGCTGATCTTTGGGACATTGTCACAGATGGATACAAACCTCCTGTCACAGAGGATGGAGTCGAAGTTCCCAGAAGTAAGATGTCAGATGATCAGAAGCGAGTTTTCAAAAATCATCACAAGGCCAGAACCATACTTCTCAATGTTATATCTTACAACGAGTATGAAAAGATCACCAACAGAGAAACAGCCAAAGACATACTTGACTCTCTGAGGATGACTCATGAAGGAAACTCTCAGGTCAAAGAGACAAAGGCTCTGGCGCTTATCCAGAAATATGAAGCCTTCAAAATGGAGGATGACGAAGCCATAGAGGTAATGTTCTCTAGATTCCAAACTCTTATTGCAGGTCTCAAAGTTCTAGACAAAGGGTACACAACTGCAGACCACGTCAAAAAGATAGTCAGAAGCTTGCCAAAGAAGTGGAGACCCATGGTCACTGCTCTGAAACTGTCTAAGGATCTGAACAATATCAGTCTTGAAGAACTTGTTAGTTCCCTCAGAAGCCATGAGATAGAACTAGAGGAAGATGAGCCTCAGAAGAAGAACAAGTCTGTAGCATTAAAGTCCAGATCTGAAAGACGAAAATCTGACAGAACCAAAGCATTCCAGGCCGAGACAGAAGATGTAGATGACTCTGAACAAGAAGATTCTGATGAGGAAGAAGAATTGTCCCTCCTGACCAGGAGAGTTAAACAACTCTGGAAAAAGAGGAACAACAACTTCAGAAGACCAAGACCCAGAGGGGATCGATCAGAATCAACGTCTAAAGGTAAAACTAACAAAGATGTCACTTGTCATGAATGTAAAGAAACAGGTCACTACAGGAACGAATGCCCAAAGTTAAAGAAAGACAGTTCCAGAAAAGAGAGCTTCAAGAAAAATTCCCTCAGAACCAAAAAGGGGTTAATGGCTACCTGGGATGATAGCGAGTCTGACTCATCAGAATCTGACTCTGATGAACAGGCCAACGTAGCATTCATGGCTACCACATCCAATGACAGTTCAGATGAAGAATCTAAAGAGGTATTTTCTGAACTCTCTCGATCTGATCTAGAATCATGCTTGTCTGAAACTCTTAGCTCATATCAGAAACTAAAACAAAAGTTTAAAGCAATAAAAGGCTATCTTGAAGAAAAATTTGAAGAATGTGGCAAACTTGAGATGACAATTCTAGAATTAAAAGATGAAAACAGATCCTTAACATTACAAAGAGATGCTGCAAAGAAAAACTGTTTAAAACTGGAAGAAGCGTTATCTCAAGCTCCACAAACTTCAAATACAATAATTTATAAATACGAAAAAACCTTTCAAAAGTTTCTGAAAAATGGGATAGGAAGGAGTGTAATGGCATCCATGATTTATGGAGTCAGTCAGAACAATAGAAAAGGAATTGGGCATGATCCTAAGAAAGATAAAACTTCTACTAGTGATCAACTTAAATCTCCATTTTCATATCACTACACACACACACAAGAACAAAAATTTGAAAATGCTAGAAAACCCAAAGTTATAAGAAACTCTGGGAAAACTAATCAAAAAGGACCCAAGAGATTCTGGGTACCAAAAGATAAGATTGTTTATGTTGCAGATATCTTATGCAGCAAAGTTCAAACACCAGTCATAGTACCTGAACTCTGGATGCTCGCGACACATGACGGGAAGAAAGTCTATGTTCCAAAGCCTGGAACTTAAAGACGCTGGATTCGTAGGTTTCGGAGGAGATCAGAAAGGAAGGATCAGAGGCTCCAGAACTATTGGTAATGGTACTCTTCCCTCTATATCTGATGTCCTTTACGTAGAAGGATTAATGCATAATTTGTTATCCATAAGTCAATTAAGTGATAACGGTTATGACGTGATCTTTAATCAAAAAATATGTAAAGCCATAAATCAAAACAATGGTTCTGTCCTATTCACAGGCAAGAGGAAAAACAATATTTAAAAAATTAATCTTTCTGATTTAAAAGAACAAAATGTGAAATGTCTGATGTCTGTTCACGAAGAGCAATGGGTATGGCATAGACGCTTGGGCCACATTAGCATGAGAAAACTATCTCAGCTAAATAAACTCGAGTTAGTCAGAGGCCTACCTAAACTGAAGTTTTCTTCAGATGCTCTATGTGAAGCATGTCAGAAAGGAAAATTTTCAAAAACATCTTTCAAAAAGAAAACTATTGTTACTACCTCTAAGCCTCTGGAACTTCTTCACATTGATTTATTTGGTCCTGTGAAAACAGCATCAGTCAATGGAAAGAAGTATGGACTAGTCATTGTTGATGATTTCAGTCGCTGGACATGGGTGAAATTCCTAAAGCACAAGAGTGAGTCACACTCTGTATTCACTAGTTTCTGCTCCAAAGTGCAAAAAGAATTTGACTCTAAAATTATTAGAGTCAGAAGTGATCATGATGGGGAATTTGAAAACAAATATTTTGAGGAATTATTTGACTCTAATGGAATATCCCATGATTTCTCCTGCCCTAGAACTCCACAACAAAATGGATTTGTAGAGAGGAAGAATAGGACACTCCAAGAGATGGCCAGAACCATGATCAATGAAACGAATGTGGCTAAGCACTTTTGGGCCGAAGCTGTAAATACAACGTGTTATATTCAGAATAGAATCTCCACAAGACCTATTCTGGAAAAGACTCCCTATGAACTGTGTAAAGGAAGGAAACCAAACATTTCATATTTCCATCCATTTGGATGTTCTTGCTTTATTTTAAACACTAAAGAACATCTGAACAAGTTTGATTCCAAAGCACAGAAAGGTATTATGTTAGGATACTCAGAACGCTCTAAAGGCTACAGAGTATACAATACAGAAACCAAAATTGTGGAAGAATCAATTCATGTCAAATTTGACGATAAGCTTGACCCTAAAAAGTCAAAGCTAGTTGAAAATTTTGCAGATTTAGAAATCACTCTTGCAGGATCTGATAAAACTCCAGAAGCAACTGCCACTCAGAACTCTGAGGAAATTAATTCCCCAGTAATCCCAAAGAAAGCTAAAAGTCGCATCAACGTATCTGAAGATTTGATTTTGGGCAACAAAGACGAACCTGTCAGAACCAGATCTACCTTCAGGACCTCTGAAGAGACGCCTCTGGGACTAGTGTCTCTGATCGAGCCTACGTCCTGTGATGAAGCACTTCAAGATAACGACTGGGTTTCAGCTATGCAAGAAGAGTTAGATCAATTCACAAAGAATGATGTCTGGGATCTTGTTCCCAAGCCCAGAAGCACTCACGTTATTGGAACCAGATGGATATTCAGAAATAAGCTGAATGAGAAAGGAGAAGTCGTCAGAAACAAAGCTCGACTGGTAGCTCAAGGTTACAATCAACAAGAAGGTATTGACTACAATGAAACCTTTGCTCCAGTCGCAAGGTTAGAATCTATTCGTCTTCTTGTATCTTTTGCTATTAACCATTCTATTAAATTATATCAAATGGATGTCAAGAGCGCATTCCTTAATGGTTATATATCAGAAGAAGTGTATGTCCACCAACCTCCAGGTTTTGAAAATCCAAATTTTCCAGAACATGTCTTTAAACTTAAAAAATCCTTATCTGGACTTAAACAAGCTCCTAGAGCTTGGTATGAACGTTTAAGTAATTTTCTTCTGGAACACAATTTTATCAGAGGGAAAGTTGACTCCACACTCTTCTGTAAGAACCTTAACAATGATCTCATGATATGTCAGATATATGTTGATGATATTATTTTTGGTTCTGCTAACGCCTCTGTTTGTCAAGAATTCTCTGAGTTAATGCAGGCAGAATTTGAAATGAGCTTAATGCAAGAACTAAAGTTCTTTCTAGGAATTCAAATTAACCAAACTTCAGAAGTCACGTACGTTCATCAAAGCAAATACATAAAAGATATTCTGAAGAAATTTGACATGGCTGAATGCAACTCTGCAAAGACTCCCATGCATCCAACATGCATTCTTGAAAAGGAAGAAGTCAGTAAAAAGGTTTGTCAGAAGCTCTATCGTGGTATGATAGGCTCCCTTCTCTATCTGACTGCTACTCGACCTGATATTCTCTTTAGTGTTTGTCTTTGTGCCAGATTCCAATCAGATCCTAGAGAAACTCACTTAACAGCAGTTAAGAGAAATTTCAAATATCTGAAAGGAACTCCTAACCTGGGCCTGATGTATGAGAAAACATCAGAGTATAGACTTTCGGGTTACTGTGATGCAGATTACGCAGGAGATAGATTGGAACGAAAAAGCACATCTGGAAATTGTCAGCTCCTGGGAAACAATCTTATATCCTGGGCCAGCAAAAGACAGTCAACTATCGCTCTATCAACTGCAGAAGCTGAATACATCTCAGCATCACTGTGCACAACTCAGATGCTCTGGATGAAAAATCAGTTAGAAGATCTGCAAATCTTCGAGAGTAACATTCCTATCTTTTGTGATAATACTGCTGCCATTTGTTTAAGTAAGAATCTCATCTTACACTCCAGAGCAAAGCACATTGAAATAAAACATCATTTTATCAGAGACTATGTTCAGAAAGGGATAGTAACATTAAAGTTCATTGATACAGATCATCAATGGGCAGATATATTTACTAAGCCTCTAGCTGAAGATAGATTTCTTTTTATCTTAGAGAATCTGAACATTCAAAATTGCCCTGAATAAATTGTGCCTCTGAAGATGTAAAATGAGACTCTGACATAAACAAATGAGCTTCTGCCTCTGACTCTGATACTTCTACCAAGTTAAGAAGATATCTGAGTTAGAAATCTCCAGGAACCAATCATTTGGTATTCCTGAAGATCAGATACATCAACACGTGGAGTGAATTGCGTCTAACCTTGGAACTTCTAGACAGCTGTCCAATAGAAATTCAAACGACAGACGTTTGAGATCTCCTCGAGCAGTGTGCATACTGTTGGGATTAGACATTCATTAATGAGCCATAATCATTTCTCCCTCTAAGCGTGCTAACTTGGTTTTTGTGCTAAACTCTGATTTCTGTGTCGTTTTGCATGCAGTTCGTTCTAGTATATAAACACTTCTCTCACTTTATGCACACACTTCACTCTCACTCACTTTCTCAAACCAGCTCTCTCAGGCATTTCTGCAAGCAGTTCATCTTCATCTCGTTCCTCATCAACAATGGATTCTCAACAACAATCCGTGTTCAACTATTCTCAACAAATGGACTCCAGCAACGCAGCTCAAAGCACAAGCATTCTTACTCCAACAATTACAGGCGTAACTTTAACACCAGTGTACAAGGAGCCTCATATTCTTGACCGTGAGCCTCATATCAATCTTGCAACTCCCTTCGAGAAACTGGACGTTTTGTGTGAATCACTTGTGGATTTCAACAACATGAAGAGGAATGGGGTAGACCTAACTGAAGAACTTCATCATCAAGGTTGGGAAAACTATTTTCAACGCCTTTATGGTCCTGTTTACCCAAACCTCATCAAGGAATTCTGGAGGTTTGCTGACGCTGACGACCATTTCATCGTCTCCTACGTTTTGGGGGTAAAAATCGTGATTACTGAAAAATCAATAGCCTCATTGTTGAACATGGAGAAAGCTGGAGGAAGAAGGATTTACAACATCAATCCTAGGGCAAAGTACATTGCTCATGAAATCAACCCCACCATCTTCAAACTCAACACAGAAGGAAATCCCTCAAAGAACAAAGAACTACATCAGAATCTCCGAGTGTGGCTCAAGATCATTCTGGGAACTATTCATCATCGCCAAGCATCAAACTCATCAGATTACATTAATACAGATCAGAAGTGTATTTTGTACTGTATTCATAAGGGTCTGAAGCTTTGCCTCCCAGCCCTCCTCTTCAAATACATCAGAGACTCCGTACGGGAGACCAGGAACAACATGAAACCCAGAACCTACATTCCTCTGGGAAGACTTCTATCAGATGTACTGATAGAAAATGGGCTCGTAGATCATCTGGAAAAACATAAACTCATGGAAGATATGGCAATAGAAACTAGAAGGCCCCTAAATTCCAGAAATCTGAAGAGCATGGGGATTCTGAAGAAGATTCAAGTCAAACCCACTCTGGACACCTCTTGGGAAGCTTTAAAAGATCAGAGGAATATGCCAAATGGTCTCGCAAGGTTCTACAAGAATGAACCCAAAGAGGCAATCCTCTACTATCTCCAACGTCTGAAGGATGAAGGAGTGGACATCTCAGACTTTAGAATAGACGATCTGCCAGATTCAGCCCCAGACTTCGTGAAGTTCAAAAGAGGTCCATCTGAAAAGTCCTCAAGAGCGAAGAAAGCAAAGCTAGGAGAATCTTCTGAGTCAAGACCTCTAGCGCCTCTGCAAGGATCTTCTGGTAAGTCTGCCTCTACTACTCCCTCTGATCAGCCATTGGCTTCTTCTACTCCTCTACCAACACCCATCTATACCACATCTGAAACCCCTCCTTCCACAACCAGAACACAACAACCTCTACCAAAATTCAATCTTGCAAATACCTCCTTACCACTATCTGAAGCTGAAGAATTAAACCAAACCATTTCCTCATCCTCAGCCCCAGAATCACCTCCCTACTTTGTCCTTTCCTCTGACACAGAACCCTCTGACCCTGCTTCTCCCACTTTAGCACAACTTCAATCTCTAAACCGTGACTCCCAACAACCTCCACCTGAACCTGAAGTAACCTCACCACCCACAGAACAACCAACCATCACTCCATCTGAACTTCAACCCTCTGACCTCCATACCTCTGACATTACCCCTCCAAACACTTCCGTTGAACCTCAAACACTTAACCTAAGCCCTCCAACCTCTCCACCTCAAACATCTGAACCAGAACATTCCCTGCCTACCCTAGAGGAAGCCATTATGCTGTTCGCAGGGGCTTCAGTGCAAAAGGTCAAGTCTCTGACCATAAACTTTGGCATCAGTGATGATCCTGACTCTGTTAGGACACACTGGAACAGGGTCATTGGCTGGATGACATCTGAGGCCTTCAAGCTGAAGCACATCTCTGAGCAAGTCAGAAACGACTTCATCAGAGACACTGAGGCGAGACTACAGGAGCGCTTGGCCAGAGAAGCTGAAGAAAAGGCCAGAAGGGAAGAAGAAGAAAGAGCCAGAGAAGAAGAAATCAAAAGGGCAAGGGAAGCTGAAGCTAAAGCTCTAGCTGACGCTGCTGCTGCTGTTGAAGCTGAAGCAAAGGCTACTGCTGAAGCTGAAGCAAAGGCTGCTGCTGAAGCTGAAGCCAAAGCCGCTGAAGAACAACATGCTTTGACTAAGGGGGAGTCTTCTTCTTTTTCCCCCCTGGTTCTCAGGACGCTGGAAGAACTTCTGAAAGAGCAGAAGGAAGTCCGAGCCAGACTGGATCAACAGGACACTGTCAACGCCAACATCCAGAACCTGCTGAATCAACTGCTTCAGAGAATGCCTCCTCCTCCCAACCCTTAGGCACTTAGGATCTTTTGCTTGTTTCCTTGCTTAACCTTGTTTCTGATGTTTTTTTTTTTTGTCATTATCTCTGATGTTCTGTTTCTATTATCTGAATATATATTTTTCCTGCTTATTTTTTTGCTTAAGTCTTTTTGATTCTGACAAAAAGGGGGAGAAATCAAATACCTCTGATGAAAAATTGCCTAATACCTTAAGCACTCTGCAAACATACTATTATCTAAAATAAATTTATCTAACACTGGACTTAAGAAAATTGCAGAAGGTATCAAGAAACTTCATTGCTTGGAAGCTCTGGTAAGAACTTCTGAACTCCCTAGCCTATCTCAAGGGGAGCTCATTTCTATCTGATCTGATAAAGTTTTTTTTCATTGTTTCATCTGTCATTTGAGTTTGTTTTGTCATCATCAAAAAGGGGGAGATTGTAAGAACAAAAAATTGTTCTACAACAGATTCCAGGATTTTGATGATAACAAAGGATGAAACCAAAAATGGCACTCTAACGAAAAGTTTCTAAGTGTGCAGGACTCTAAAAGGAATCTGACTACGTCATTAGATTCAGAATCAAATCAGATACAAATTATCAGAAGATCAGAAACATCTGAAGTAGAAATGCGCTCTAGAAGTTCTGACTCTGAGCTTACAGCAGATCAGAATTTCAGAAGCATCTGAAGATGAAGTACGCTCTAGAAGATCTGACTCTGAACAACGGTATATCAAATTCCAGAAGCTCACAACAGTATCTGAAGTCATCATCAGAAGCTCTGAAGCCACATAGCAAGATCTCAGATTAACAGAGTTACGTAGACTCTGATAATGGATTTCCTAATTCAGAAAGAATAACGTCAACTTCGAATTTAAATGGAAAGGAACTATTATTGGAAAGAAGTTATTCAGGGAGACAAAGTTATTTTGGCAAGAAACAATAGAAGTTATGGCATTGATTCCTAATCAAGACAAAATCATCTGCCATCAATTTCAACGGTCCTTTCACCTCTATATAAAGGACAGGAAACAGCATTGAGAGACACACCTGAACACATTGAAATATTCTCTCTCTCTATCTCAAGTTTCACGAGCTTTTTGCTCAGAACGTGAAATATTCTATTTGCTCTTACTACTATAATACTTGCTTTATCCTAGAAGCACTCTAGATTACAAACTATGTTTTTTATCTAAGTTGTTTTTTATATTCCTCAAGTGACTCTGCGCAGTCTGTATACTTGAGAGGACTAAGAGATCTTTCTCTTAGACGTTGGGTGTAATAATCTTTCAAGATTAGTGGATTAAGTCCTTGTTGAAGGCGAAATCACCTTGGCCGGGTGGACTGGAGTAGCTTTGTGTTATTAGCAAACCAGTATAAAATCCTGTGTGATTTTATTTTCCAAAAGCGCTTATTTTCCAAAACAATTCAAACCCCCCTTTCTTGTTTTTCTCACCTTCAGACCAAGTGTAAGGCTCTTCACGTCAAACAAATTCGTGCTTTCCAGAATTATTTCCAAGTTGTGTATCGACCAGATAATCTTCGTGGGACCATCTAGGAGGTTGCGGTCAAACTAAAGGCGAAAGTAACCGACAGGCTTTCAAAACTCAAAATCCTCGGTTACGCGAAAGACAAGTATCTTTATGCCATTCACTTTGAAAACCTCAAGTTTCCTCCTCTGCCATCTATCATTTTGGCGTTGGCCTTTGGTCATTTGGTTTCGGTGTGGTTTTATTGTCCCATTTCATACGTACAAAACGCCTCTAAGAAAAAGGCCTACAGAGTGGTCCCGACGAAGTATTATCTGCCTGACTACTCAGGGCCGCTTCATATTGATCCTCAATATGTTAGCGTGTTCGAATCCACACAACTTGGTAACACTTCTCTGGAAATTTTAACACTCCCCTTTAGCTGGATTTCGTCGCTCACTTGCGTTTCTTTTGTTTATTCGCAACGATCCCTCTAAATCCTGTAGGTTCTGCATCTGCTAACCAACCTACCCCTTCGGCACAGGAGGCTCAGGTTCGACTCTGGCTGAGTTGCTATTTCCTTTGGCCTTTTGTTTTTATTCTTATCCATCCTCTCCCTTCTTGCAGGCTGCTCCTGAGAAATCCTCTGACGATGATGGGCGCCCTATTGTTCAAGTCTTGAGGAAACCCAGTTCTTCTGTATGCCCCTATCTGGAGCATTCCTAGTTACTCTTGTGACTTCTTAAGAGAAATACTACGTGGTCTCTAATATCTCACTTATGTGCAGGGTCAACCACGTTTGACAGAACCTACTGTCTCCTCTCACTCCAAAAAATCCAAGAAACACAAACGCTCTGCCCCCACAGGCTCTGAGGTATTTCTTGTCGGCTTGTCTGCTCTTCTGGCTAGAATATCTGCTTATAACATCTCTTCGTGTCTCCAACACACTTCCCAGCATAAATCCAAAAGCTACCATGGCCACAAGAGGAAAAAACATGACTCTCCCTCCAAGAGTGGCGAAACCAAGAGGAAAAGGCACCATACAATGCCTCCTCCAGAGGCTCCTGTTGAAGACGTCGACACCATTGTGGTCGACACTTCCATCCTTGTTACGGTCCCTGATCCAGCCGTGGGAGCTTCACCGTCGACTGGCATATCCCTTGCTGCTGCCTTGGGGAAAGCAAATCAGGATGCAGTCTCTCCTACATCGACACAGGTATTTACCCATTTTCCTGTTTATTCCCTTGGACTTTTGTACTTCTCTTACACATTTTTTCTTTCTACAGGCTGATGCATCTACTGAACCGACTCAACCTGTCGCTGACTACACTCCTGTGTCACCGGTTTCTTCTCCATCTCGCCCATTTTAGTTTGTCGACACCGTTGGTGAGTTCATTCAATTCCCTATCCAGATTAGTGATAGTGACTCTGACTCAATCACTAGTCCTGCAACGCATCCGGACTCCAGTTCGACTAGTTCTGACTCTAGTCTCTCTTCAGCTTCCTTGCCTTTGCAGGATCCACGTGGGCCAGTAGGTGTCGACACCAACAAACAACAACCCTCTCAGACTACTCCTCTGTCAGATGCTTCTCCCTCTTCTTAGATTACTCCTCTCTCGGCTGCTTCCCCTTTGACTTTCCCGGGGCTGGCGATCAAGCCTTCTGCTTTAGAAGTAATTGATAGGCTCCACAATCTGGTGAAATCGCGTGATGCCTCTTTCGACTCTGAGCAGCTCCATTCTGGCAAACTGGGCCCTGAGGTGACGAAGACTAAGGCTCTCATGGACAAAATCCGCGTTCACGCCTTGAATCCTGACCTTCCTTTCGTGCTCATGCATGAACCTGCTGTCAGTCCAGAGATCCTGTGCGCGCTTGCCTAACTAAAAGATCTCCAACTCTCCGATTATGCCAAACGTGCAATTGCGACTTTAGAACAAATTTTGGTTCCCATGCTGCACCACATCGACAGCGTCCGGGACATTAAATGCCAGATGGCTGCTACTGAGGCCTCCGTGAAGGAAAATGAGAGTTGGTGATGCATGCCGATGCGGAGGTCACCAATATGTTGGGTATTATGGAGGAGCGGAAGAACGAATTGATCTTCAAACAAACACGGGCCATTGAGATACGTCAACAAATTGATGCCCTTCGGCGTCAAATTGCCACTCTGGGCAGTGAGTTGGAATCAATTACCAAAGGAGGAGTCACGTTTTATCGACGAAGTGCTAAAACCTGCCCAGGCCACTGTGGAGCAAACCACCGGTGATGCCTTAGCGGTTGCTGAAGAGCTTATGACCGTCGAAGGGAAGCTTGAAGAGCTCAAAGCCCACGCCGTCACCTTGGAGCCTGCATCCTTGCGTTACAATTTTGAGCTTAAATATTTCCAATCTAAGTTCGGCCAGCTTTGACCGTTTCTATTGTCTGTATAATTTTTTGTAATATTTAAACAATGGCTTCTTGCCACTTTAATGTTATCTTTCTTATTTTTAGCACTGTATATTTATTTTCTGTGCCTTTGCAGCTGGTTTCTAACATAGTTATCTCCAACCTTATTCTTTCGACAGTTATTTAGTTTGTCAAAATGTTGACCTCTTGAAGGAGAGACCTATATTCTTTCAAGTACTTTCCATTCACTCTTAAGATTCACCTATCTGGTGCCAACTCTTCGACCTCGTAGGCGTTGTTAGAAAAGGCCTGCAAAACCTTAAACTGTCCTTCCCAATTAGGGGACCATTTACCCAAAACTCTATCATTTTTGCTTAAGTCTTTTTGATTCTGACAAAAAGGGGGAGAAATCAAATACCTCTGATGAAAAATTGCCTAATACCTTAAGCACTCTGCAAACATACTATTATCTAAAATAAATTTATCTAACACTGGACTTAAGAAAATTGCAGAAGGTATCAAGAAACTTCATTGCTTGGAAGCTCTGGTAAGAACTTCTGAACTCCCTAGCCTATCTCAAGGGGAGCTCATTTCTATCTAATCTGATAAAGTTTTTTTTCATTGTTTCATCTGTCATTTGAGTTTGTTTTGTCATCATCAAAAAGGGGGAGATTGTAAGAACAAAAAATTGTTCTACAACAGATTCCAGGATTTTGATGATAACAAAGGATGAAACCAAAAATGGCACTCTAACGAAAAGTTTCTAAGTGTGCAGGACTCTAAAAGGAATCTGACTACGTCATTAGATTCAGAATCAAATCAGATACAAATTATCAGAAGATCAGAAACATCTGAAGTAGAAATGCGATCTAGAAGTTCTGACTCTGAGCTTACAGCAAATCAGAATTTCAGAAGCATCTGAAGATGAAGTACGCTCTAGAAGATCTGACTCTGAACAACGGTATATCAAATTCCAGAAGCTCACAACAGTATCTGAAGTCATCATCAGAAGCTCTGAAGCCACATAGCAAGATCTCAGATTAACAGAGTTACGTAGACTCTGATAATGGATTTCCTAATTCAGAAAGAATAACGTCAACTTCGAATTTAAATGGAAAGGAACTATTATTGGAAAGAAGTTATTCAGGGAGACAAAGTTATTTTGGCAAGAAACAATAGAAGTTATGGCATTGATTCCTAATCAAGACAAAATCATCTGCCATCAATTTCAACGGTCCTTTCACCTCTATATAAAGGACAGGAAACAGCATTGAGAGACACACCTGAACACATTGAAATATTCTCTCTCTCTATCTCAAGTTTCACGAGCTTTTTGCTCAGAACGTGAAATATTCTATTTGCTCTTACTGCTATAATACTTGCTTTATCCTAGAAGCACTCTAGATTACAAACTCTGTTTTTTATCTAAGTTGTTTTTTATATTCCTCAAGTGACTCTGCGCAGTCTGTATACTTGAGAGGACTAAGAGATCTTTCTCTTAGACGTTGGGTGTAATAATCTTTCAAGATTAGTGGATTAAGTCCTTGTTGAAGGCGAAATCACCTTGGCCGGGTGGACTGGAGTAGCTTTGTGTTATAAGCAAACCAGTATAAAATCCTGTGTGATTTTATTTTCCAAAAGCGCTTATTTTCCAAAACAATTCAAACCCCCCTTTCTTGTTTTTCTCACCTTCAGACCATGTGTAAGGCTCTTCACGTCAAACAAATTCGTGCTTTCCAGAATTATTTCCAAGTTGTGTATCGACCAGATAATCTTCGTGGGACCATCTAGGAGGTTGCGGTCAAACTAAAGGCGAAAGTAACCGACAGGCTTTCAAAACTCAAAATCCTCGGTTACGCGAAAGACAAGTATCTTTATGCCATTCACTTTGAAAACCTCAAGTTTCCTCCTCTGTCATCTATCATTTTGGCTTTGGCCTTTGGTCATTTGGTTTCGGTGTGGTTTTATTGTCCCATTTCATACGTACAAAACGCCTCTAAGAAAAAGGCCTACAGAGTGGTCCCGACGAAGTATTATCTGCCTGACTACTCAGGGCCGCTTCATATTGATCCTCAATATGTTAGCGTGTTCGAATCCACACAACTTGGTAACACTTCTCTGGAAATTTTAACACTCCCCTTTAGCTGGATTTCGTCGCTCACTTGCGTTTCTTTTGTTTATTCGCAACGATCCCTCTAAATCCTGTAGGTTCTGCATCTGCTAACCAACCTACCCCTTCGGCACAGGAGGCTCAGGTTCGACTCTGGCTGAGTTGCTATTTCCTTTGGCCTTTTGTTTTTATTCTTATCCATCCTCTCCCTTCTTGCAGGCTGCTCCTGAGAAATCCTCTGACGATGATGGGCGCCCTATTGTTCAAGTCTTGAGGAAACCCAGTTCTTCTGTATGCCCCTATCTGGAGCATTCCTAGTTACTCTTGTGACTTCTTAAGAGAAATACTACGTGGTCTCTAATATCTCACTTATGTGCAGGGTCAACCACGTTTGACAGAACCTACTGTCTCCTCTCACTCCAAAAAATCCAAGAAACACAAACGCTCTGCCCCCACAGGCTCTGAGGTATTTCTTGTCGGCTTGTCTGCTCTTCTGGCTAGAATATCTGCTTATAACATCTCTTCGTGTCTCCAACACACTTCCCAGCATAAATCCAAAAGCTACCATGGCCACAAGAGGAAAAAACATGACTCTCCCTCCAAGAGTGGCGAAACCAAGAGGAAAAGGCACCATACAATGCCTCCTCCAGAGGCTCCTGTTGAAGACGTCGACACCATTGTGGTCGACACTTCCATCCTTGTTACGGTCCCTGATCCAGCCGTGGGAGCTTCACCGTCGACTGGCATATCCCTTGCTGCTGCCTTGGGGAAAGCAAATCAGGATGCAGTCTCTCCTACATCGACACAGGTATTTACCCATTTTCCTGTTTATTCCCTTGGACTTTTGTACTTCTCTTACACATTTTTTCTTTCTGCAGGCTGATGCATCTACTGAACCGACTCAACCTGTCGCTGACTACACTCCTGTGTCACCGGTTTCTTCTCCATCTCGCCCATTTTAGTTTGTCGACACCGTTGGTGAGTTCATTCAATTCCCTATCCAGATTAGTGATAGTGACTCTGACTCAATCACTAGTCCTGCAACGCATCCGGACTCCAGTTCGACTAGTTCTGACTCTAGTCTCTCTTCAGCTTCCTTGCCTTTGCAGGATCCACGTGGGCCAGTAGGTGTCGACACCAACAAACAACAACCCTCTCAGACTACTCCTCTGTCAGATGCTTCTCCCTCTTCTTAGATTACTCCTCTCTCGGCTGCTTCCCCTTTGACTTTCCCGGGGCTGGCGATCAAGCCTTCTGCTTTAGAAGTAATTGATAGGCTCCACAATCTGGTGAAATCGCGTGATGCCTCTTTCGACTCTGAGCAGCTCCATTCTGGCAAACTGGGCCCTGAGGCGACGAAGACTAAGGCTCTCATGGACAAAATCCGCGTTCACGCCTTGAATCCTGACCTTCCTTTCGTGCTCATGCATGAACCTGCTGTCAGTCCAGAGATCCTGTGTGCGCTTGCCTAACTAAAAGATCTCCAACTCTCCGATTATGCCAAACGTGCAATTGCGACTTTAGAACAAATTTTGGTTCCCATGCTGCACCACATCGACAGCGTCCGGGACATTAAATGCCAGATGGCTGCTACTGAGGCCTCCGTGAAGGAAAATGAGAGTTGGTGATGCATGCCGATGCGGAGGTCACCAATATGTTGGGGATTATGGAGGAGCGGAAGAACGAATTGATCTTCAAACAAACACGGGCCATTGAGATACGTCAACAAATTGATGCCCTTCGGCGTCAAATTGCCACTCTGGGCAGTGAGTTGGAATCAATTACCAAAGGAGGAGTCACGTTTTATCGACGAAGTGCTAAAACCTGCCCAGGCCACTGTGGAGCAAACCACCGGTGATGCCTTAGCGGTTGCTGAAGAGCTTATGACCGTCGAAGGGAAGCTTGAAGAGCTCAAAGCCCACGCCGTCACCTTGGAGCTTGCATCCTTGCGTTACAATTTTGAGCTTAAATATTTCCAATCTAAGTTCGGCCAGCTTTGACCGTTTCTATTGTCTGTATAATTTTTTGTAATATTTAAACAATGGCTTCTTGCCACTTTAATGTTATCTTTCTTATTTTTAGCACTGTATATTTATTTTCTGTGCCTTTGCAGCTGGTTTCTAACATAGTTATCTCCAACCTTATTCTTTCGACAGTTATTTAGTTTGTCAAAATGTTGACCTCTTGAAGGAGAGACCTATATTCTTTCAAGTACTTTCCATTCACTCTTAAGATTCACCTATCTGGTGCCAACTCTTCGACCTCGTAGGCGTTGTTAGAAAAGGCCTGCAAAACCTTAAACTGTCCTTCCCAATTAGGGGACCATTTACCCAAAACTCTATCATTTTTGCTTAAGTCTTTTTGATTCTGACAAAAAGGGGGAGAAATCAAATACCTCTGATGAAAAATTGCCTAATACCTTAAGCACTCTGCAAACATACTATTATCTAAAATAAATTTATCTAACACTGGACTTAAGAAAATTGCAGAAGGTATCAAGAAACTTCATTGCTTGGAAGCTCTGGTAAGAACTTCTGAACTCCCTAGCCTATCTCAAGGGGAGCTCATTTCTATCTGATCTGATAAAGTTTTTTTTCATTGTTTCATCTGTCATTTGAGTTTGTTTTGTCATCATCAAAAAGGGGGAGATTGTAAGAACAAAAAATTGTTCTACAACAGATTCCAGGATTTTGATGATAACAAAGGATGAAACCAAAAATGGCACTCTAACGAAAAGTTTCTAAGTGTGCAGGACTCTAAAAGGAATCTGACTACGTCATTAGATTCAGAATCAAATCAGATACAAATTATCAGAAGATCAGAAACATCTGAAGTAGAAATGCGCTCTAGAAGTTCTGACTCTGAGCTTACAGCAGATCAGAATTTCAGAAGCATCTGAAGATGAAGTACGCTCTAGAAGATCTGACTCTGAACAACGGTATATCAAATTCCAGAAGCTCACAACAGTATCTGAAGTCATCATCAGAAGCTCTGAAGCCACATAGCAAGATCTCAGATTAACAGAGTTACGTAGACTCTGATAATGGATTTCCTAATTCAGAAAGAATAACGTCAACTTCGAATTTAAATGGAAAGGAACTATTATTGGAAAGAAGTTATTCAGGGAGACAAAGTTATTTTGGCAAGAAACAATAGAAGTTATGGCATTGATTCCTAATCAAGACAAAATCATCTGCCATCAATTTCAACGGTCCTTTCACCTCTATATAAAGGACAGGAAACAGCATTGAGAGACACACCTGAACACATTGAAATATTCTCTCTCTCTATCTCAAGTTTCACGAGCTTTTTGCTCAGAACGTGAAATATTCTATTTGCTCTTACTGCTATAATACTTGCTTTATCCTAGAAGCACTCTAGATTACAAACTCTGTTTTTTATCTAAGTTGTTTTTTATATTCCTCAAGTGACTCTGCGCAGTCTGTATACTTGAGAGGACTAAGAGATCTTTCTCTTAGACGTTGGGTGTAATAATCTTTCAAGATTAGTGGATTAAGTCCTTGTTGAAGGCGAAATCACCTTGGCCGGGTGGACTGGAGTAGCTTTGTGTTATAAGCAAACCAGTATAAAATCCTGTGTGATTTTATTTTCCAAAAGCGCTTATTTTCCAAAACAATTCAAACCCCCCTTTCTTGTTTTTCTCACCTTCAGACCAAGTGTAAGGCTCTTCACGTCAAACAAATTCGTGCTTTCCAGAATTATTTCCAAGTTGTGTATCGACCAGATAATCTTCGTGGGACCATCTAGGAGGTTGCGGTCAAACTAAAGGCGAAAGTAACCGACAGGCTTTCAAAACTCAAAATCCTCGGTTACGCGAAAGACAAGTATCTTTATGCCATTCACTTTGAAAACCTCAAGTTTCCTCCTCTGCCATCTATCATTTTGGCTTTGGCCTTTGGTCATTTGGTTTCGGTGTGGTTTTATTGTCCCATTTCATACGTACAAAACGCCTCTAAGAAAAAGGCCTACAGAGTGGTCCCGACGAAGTATTATCTGCCTGACTACTCAGGGCCGCTTCATATTGATCCTCAATATGTTAGCGTGTTCGAATCCACACAACTTGGTAACACTTCTCTGGAAATTTTAACACTCCCCTTTAGCTGGATTTCGTCGCTCACTTGCGTTTCTTTTGTTTATTCGCAACGATCCCTCTAAATCCTGTAGGTTCTGCATCTGCTAACCAACCTACCCCTTCGGCACAGGAGGCTCAGGTTCGACTCTGGCTGAGTTGCTATTTCCTTTGGCCTTTTGTTTTTATTCTTATCCATCCTCTCCCTTCTTGCAGGCTGCTCCTGAGAAATCCTCTGACGATGATGGGCGCCCTATTGTTCAAGTCTTGAGGAAACCCAGTTCTTCTGTATGCCCCTATCTGGAGCATTCCTAGTTACTCTTGTGACTTCTTAAGAGAAATACTACGTGGTCTCTAATATCTCACTTATGTGCAGGGTCAACCACGTTTGACAGAACCTACTGTCTCCTCTCACTCCAAAAAATCCAAGAAACACAAACGCTCTGCCCCCACAGGCTCTGAGGTATTTCTTGTCGGCTTGTCTGCTCTTCTGGCTAGAATATCTGCTTATAACATCTCTTCGTGTCTCCAACACACTTCCCAGCATAAATCCAAAAGCTACCATGGCCACAAGAGGAAAAAACATGACTCTCCCTCCAAGAGTGGCGAAACCAAGAGGAAAAGGCACCATACAATGCCTCCTCCAGAGGCTCCTGTTGAAGACGTCGACACCATTGTGGTCGACACTTCCATCCTTGTTACGGTCCCTGATCCAGCCGTGGGAGCTTCACCGTCGACTGGCATATCCCTTGCTGCTGCCTTGGGGAAAGCAAATCAGGATGCAGTCTCTCCTACATCGACACAGGTATTTACCCATTTTCCTGTTTATTCCCTTGGACTTTTGTACTTCTCTTACACATTTTTTCTTTCTGCAGGCTGATGCATCTACTGAACCGACTCAACCTGTCGCTGACTACACTCCTGTGTCACCGGTTTCTTCTCCATCTCGCCCATTTTAGTTTGTCGACACCGTTGGTGAGTTCATTCAATTCCCTATCCAGATTAGTGATAGTGACTCTGACTCAATCACTAGTCCTGCAACGCATCCGGACTCCAGTTCGACTAGTTCTGACTCTAGTCTCTCTTCAGCTTCCTTGCCTTTGCAGGATCCACGTGGGCCAGTAGGTGTCGACACCAACAAACAACAACCCTCTCAGACTACTCCTCTGTCAGATGCTTCTCCCTCTTCTTAGATTACTCCTCTCTCGGCTGCTTCCCCTTTGACTTTCCCGGGGCTGGCGATCAAGCCTTCTGCTTTAGAAGTAATTGATAGGCTCCACAATCTGGTGAAATCGCGTGATGCCTCTTTCGACTCTGAGCAGCTCCATTCTGGCAAACTGGGCCCTGAGGCGACGAAGACTAAGGCTCTCATGGACAAAATCCGCGTTCACGCCTTGAATCCTGACCTTCCTTTCGTGCTCATGCATGAACCTGCTGTCAGTCCAGAGATCCTGTGCGCGCTTGCCTAACTAAAAGATCTCCAACTCTCCGATTATGCCAAACGTGCAATTGCGACTTTAGAACAAATTTTGGTTCCCATGCTGCACCACATCGACAGCGTCCGGGACATTAAATGCCAGATGGCTGCTACTGAGGCCTCCGTGAAGGAAAATGAGAGTTGGTGATGCATGCCGATGCGGAGGTCACCAATATGTTGGGGATTATGGAGGAGCGGAAGAACGAATTGATCTTCAAACAAACACGGGCCATTGAGATACGTCAACAAATTGATGCCCTTCGGCGTCAAATTGCCACTCTGGGCAGTGAGTTGGAATCAATTACCAAAGGAGGAGTCACGTTTTATCGACGAAGTGCTAAAACCTGCCCAGGCCACTGTGGAGCAAACCATCGGTGATGCCTTAGCGGTTGCTGAAGAGCTTATGACCGTCGAAGGGAAGCTTGAAGAGCTCAAAGCCCACGCCGTCACCTTGGAGCCTGCATCCTTGCGTTACAATTTTGAGCTTAAATATTTCCAATCTAAGTTCGGCCAGCTTTGACCGTTTCTATTGTCTGTATAATTTTTTGTAATATTTAAACAATGGCTTCTTGCCACTTTAATGTTATCTTTCTTATTTTTAGCACTGTATATTTATTTTCTGTGCCTTTGCAGTTGGTTTCTAACATAGTTATCTCCAACCTTATTCTTTCGACAGTTATTTAGTTTGTCAAAATGTTGACCTCTTGAAGGAGAGACCTATATTCTTTCAAGTACTTTCCATTCACTCTTAAGATTCACCTATCTGGTGCCAACTCTTCGACCTCGTAGGCGTTGTTAGAAAAGGCCTGCAAAACCTTAAACTGTCCTTCCCAATTAGGGGACCATTTACCCAAAACTCTATCATTTATGTCCATAGGCAGGATCACTCTCCAAACCAGATCGTCGACAGCAAACACTTTACCTTTCACCTTTTTATTGTAGGCTCGGGCGACTTTCTCTTTCTGCCTTTGTAGGGAGTCCAACGCTAACATTCTTTCTTCATCTACGTCGACCAATTCGTCTGTCATCATACTCCAGTAATCTTTAGAAGGTATTTCGTACTGCCTTTGGGTTCTGACCGCCTGGACCTGAATCTCTACTGGCAATACTGCCTCATGCCCATACACCAGTCGAAATGGGGTTGTTCCAGTTGCTTCTTTTGGTGACGTTCGACACGCCCACAAAGCTTGGTCCAACGTCTTATGCCAATTTCTTGGCTTCTTTCCTATGTGTTTCTTTATTAGGCTGATGATCACCTTATTAGCAGCTTCGACTTGGCCATTCGCCTTTGTTGTTTCGACGAGGCTGGCTTTATTTCTCCTATAACATCCAGAGCCTATCCTCGAAATGGCCAGGGCTTCACAATTGTATGCAGCTCGCTTGCAGGCACATGCTGTATGCCCCCATGTAATTGGCATTCTTGACAGCCTTTAGCAAATTCAATGCAATCTTTCAGCATTGAAGGCCAATAAACTCCTGAGCGCATCAAGAGCCATTTCATCTTCAAACCTACTTAATGTGCCCCGCACGCCCCACTATGTATGCTTGACACAGCCACGTATGCCTCACTTTCTCCTAGGCATTTTAGTAACACTCCTTCAACCGTCTTTTTGAATAATTCATCATTTACCAAGACGTAGTTAAGGGCCCTATATTTTATCTTTCGATTTGTCGACCCCACGGGATTGTGTAAGTAATCGACTAGCGGTTTACGCCAATCACTCTCCCTCTCGTCGTCGACAGCCAGAATTTCAAAATGATTTTTATCTACGGCTTCCAACTTCACGATTGCCAAATCTGATGGTGACAACACTGTCGCTCGTACTTTCTCTCTTACTTGGACCTCTTCATCCTGGTCTTTCGAAGCTTTGTACCCTGAGGCCTCCTGCGCCAAATCATTTGCTCTTTGGTTTTATTGTCATGGTATGTGTTGGAGATTGACTTGCTCAAACCTCTTGAGTAATCTGATGATGACCACAAAGTACATGATTAAATTTTCTTTAACACACCTGTACTCTTTTGATGCTTGTTTAATCACTAACTCCGAGTCTCCCATAATTTCGACATTCCTTGCCCCCAATTCTAGCAGTAGTTCAAGTCCGGTGATCAGTGACTCATATTCTGCTTCATTATTGGTGGATACCCCTTCGATTATGTATTTGAACTCTGCTGGAATTCCATCTGGAGAAATTATGACTCCTCCTATCCTAGATCCATGCTTATGTCTTGACCCGTCGAAGTATAGCCTCTATGGTGCTAAATCTACGTAATTCTGCGCCATTTCGACCATTGAATGGTCGACAAGAAAATCCGCTACTACCTGCCCTTTCATCGCTTTCAAGGGTACGTATGTCAGGGAGTATTCTGTTAACGCTAAAGCCCATTTCCCAATTCGCAAAATTGGTTTAGATAACATGTGTTTAATAATATCAAAGTGGGAAGATACGTACACATCAACAGGCTTGATATATTGCTTTAGTTTCATACAAGAGAAATACAGGCATAGACATAGTTTTTCTATATCACTATACCTAGTTTCAGGGTCATTAAGCATTCGGCTAAGGTAGTACGCAGGTCTTTCGACACATTTTTCATCCTCTTGGACTAACGTACTTCCTATAGTCGATTCTGAGGCTGCAATATACAGTCTCATTGGCCTATGCCTAACATGAGGGGCCAATACTAGAAACCTAGTCAAATACTCTTTGATTTTGTCGAAAGCCTCTTGGTGTTCATCCTGCCACTTGAAATCCTCGTTCTTCAGTCAAAGTAGTGGGGAAAGTGCTTTTGTTTTGCCACTTAGATTTGATATAAATCTTCTAAGAAAATTTACTTTTCCTAGAAAAGATTGCAACTCCTTTTTGGTCGACGGAGGCTTGACGTCCATAATGGCTTTTGTTTTGCTTTGGTTTACTTCAATACCCTTTTTATGCACCACAAAACCAAGGAAGTCGCCTGCTTGCACACAAAAAGCGCACTTTAATGGATTCATTTTTAATCCATATTTCCTCATCCTCAGAAAGGCTTTTCGAAGATGTTCGACGTGAGCATGTTGACCATTTGATTTTATCACAATATCATCAATGTATACTTGCATGAAATCTTCAATAAAATCATGGAACATTGAGTTCAATACCCTCTGGTATGTTGCTCCGGCATTTTTCAAGCCGAATGGCATGACAACCCACTCATATGTCCCCAAGGCTCCTGGACATCGAAACGCCGTCTTCGGCACGTCTTCTTCTACAATAAAAATTTGGTTATATCCAGCATAACCATCTAACATGCTTAAATATTCAAAACCAGCGGCCGAATCGACCAACATTTCAGCCACGGGCATGGCATACTCATCTTTTGGGGTGGCAGCATTTAGATCTCTAAAATCAATACATACTCTTAAAGACCCATTTTTCTTTATGACTGGCACAATATTGGCCAACCATTTGACATACCTTGCGGTTTGAATAAACTTGCTTTTCAGGAGTCTTTCTACTTCTGCTTTATCTTTGCCATGATCTCTGGGGCGAAACGCTTGGGCGTCTGCTTCACTGGCTTTCTTCCAGCTTTTATTGGCAGCTTTAACTCGACCAAATCTCCACTTAAACCAGGCATTTCGTTATAATCCCAAGCAAAACAGTCCCTAAATTCTTTAAGTATGGATATTACCTCAGACTTTAGTTCTTTGTCGATGTTGGCGCTTATGTATGTTGGCCTTTTCTCGCCAAGGTCGACTTCTTCCAAGGGGTCTTTTGGTCGGATTTTCTTTGGTGCCTTTGGGTCTTTTTCAAACCCTAAAGGTTCATTTTCATAAATGCAATCCAGACGCTGCATGTCGATGTTCTTTTTAGCCAAAGTTGGCTTGTCTGGGGGTTCTGGCCCAATAGCCATATGCCCTTCTTTATTTAACTCACAGGCTTCAGCAGCCATGTTTTCTTCAGCCTCTAGAGCCGACTTTATTTTGTTCTCGGCAACGTATGCCGAAATATTTCTTAGAGCTTCTAACTCAAACATCATCAGTGACGTCCCCCCAGTCTGTCGACCGGATACCTGTGTAGGGTGGATCATCCAGGCATTCCACATCCCAAATGAAGTCGTGAGTCTCGTGCAGAGTTAGAGAGACAAAAGCTTCACTCAGATTAGCATATACATCCTCAGTTGGAAAGTAAGGAGAGATGTTGGCCAGCTTTCTTTCAAACTCCTTCTTGCCGACATTATTCACGTCAGCCATAAAGTACCCTTGGTCGGCTTCGATATTTTCGGCCACCCCATCTTCTCTCCAAATCACCAGTCTTTGGTGCGCTGAAGATGGTACAGCTCCGACGCCATGTAGCCACTCTCTGCCAAATAGCAAGTTGTAACTTGGCTTAGTGTCTATCACCATGAATAGTGTCAGTCTGGTTACTGAACCCACCATGATATTCACCATAATCACGCCCATGGTGCTTTTCATCTTTCCTCCGTAGTCCGACAAAACCACGTCATTAGATATGATGTCGGTATCATACTTGCCAATCTTCCTCAGAATATAGTGCAGCATGATATTGACCGTGGCACCACAATCGACCAAAACTTTGTTGACAGTTACGCCTTCCACTTTTGCCCTTATCAGCAGTGGTTTCAAATGATTTTTCATGTTCATCGTTGGTCTTTCAAACACTGCCTCTTGGCTTTCAGCAGACCCATCGTTCAGCACAAAATAGCATTTTGGTTGGTGCAAAGCCATTTCTTCAGCGTCAACATTGTCTACCGACTCTTCGACTTCAGTCACACACTTGCATTCTTGTGGTAGGATTGACACCATGTTGACCAGGATGTCCAGACTTGCTTCAGATTCTGAATTGAAATCATTAGTCACTTCTTCAGAACATTTTTCAGTTGGTCGACGGACGTACTCTCTTATTCGTTCCTTCGCTGTTGTGTCGACTTTCACAACAATTCTCTTCCCATCATTCGCCTCGCTGGTCATGCCTCTTGCAGCTTCTCTTTCGGCCTATTTATGCCTCTGAAAACGTCTCCATTGAGTCCTCGACATGGGGTTCTTCCCCAAATAGTTTTCAGAGACATGAGTCCTTTTTTCAGACTTAAACTCACCCCTGTAGTTAATTGCTAGACCTCCTCTAACAGCAGCAGCAACACCTTGTGAGGTGTCTTGTTTTTCCTGAGGCTTGATCCAAGTACCTCTAGGGGCACTTGCCGACGGTACAAAGCTTTTAGGCCTTGCTTGGTTATTTCCCAAAGCCTTTTTTGAGCCTCTTTCATTCTGGTAACCCCTGGTCGGCACATTCCTTTTGCTTTTACCTAATTGCAATTTCTGGAAATTTTCCGCTGCTATTTTGTCGATGACAGTACCACACCTTGGGCACAGGCACACTTGTGAACCCTTGTTCTTGCAGCGATACAGAAAATCCACCCAAGTCTTCATCAGCCCTTGGGTAAACTTCAGTTATATCGACATCTGGGCTTTTCCCAATTTGCTCCAGCATGTTGGCCTCATCATATCCGGTGATCTCGACCATGTTGATCTCGACTGGCTCCACGAACAGGGCTTCCTCCTGGTGAAGAGGATCAGTGTCGATCTTTATTCTGCGGCCAGCAAATTTCAGCCTGCCTTCTTGAATCGCTTTCTGAACCAAATCCCTGAAAAGGTAACAATTAGAGGTATTATGACCAAGATAGTTATGATATTTACAAAACCCTCTTTTCTGTCTCTGTTCTAACGGTGGTATTTTAGTACCAGGAGGTACCACCATTTGCCCATCTTTGACCAATAAGTCAAAAATTTCCTCACATTTCGACACATCGAAAGTATAAGTTTTCGAAGGGAATTTTGGGTTGTGTTCGACAGGATTTTTTCCTTGTGCAGGCAGCAATGATCGACACTCATAGGCGGAACCTGGCTTTAGTTCAGCCACGTTGATTTCTAATTCGGCCGATGAAGCATAATCAGCCTCACGTATTGGGTCTGTCGCGTCGTATTCGACAAACGCTACCTTTTCTTTCTTAGACTTATTGTGCCTAACTTTTTCTAACCTTAGCCGTTCTTGATGTCGGACTCTATCAGCCAATTGTGACATACTTTTCACAAAAGTTGGATCTATCTTCTTCCTAATGGAATAATCTAAACCTCCTACGACCATTTGAACTAGTTCATGTTCTGGCACTTGCGTAAAACACCTAGCCTTTAAGGACATAAAACGATTCAGATAATCATCGATGCTCTCAGCAAACCTTTTCTTGATACTAGACAATTCTGCCAAACTAATTCTGGAGTGTCCTTCGTAAAACTGTTTATGGAACTTCTTTTCTAATTTGGCCCACGAATCGATTGAACTTGGGGCCAACGAAGTAAACCATATGAAGGCAGCCTTAGTTAGAGGGGAGGGGAAGTTTTTTACTCCCAAACATTCATTATGAGCTAGATCTCCTGACTTTGTTAAGTATCTGGCAACGTGCTCTATTGTCGATTCACCAGACTCTCCCCCAAATTTAGTGTACTTAGGCACTTTCATCCCCCTGGGCGCCTCGGCATGGAGAATAAACTCAGCTAACGGGGAGGCGTATAATGGCCTTTGCAATGTAGCACCCATGCCATTTCTAGCCATAATCCTTTCGACAATAGTTGTCAAATTATTTTCCACTGCCAAGTCTTCTTGTCAATGTTGATCGACAATTTGATCAGCATCCTGGTGTCGGTTAACCATTACCATCTGGTTAGGTCCCGCGACTCCTGATTCGACGCCTTGATTTTGAAGGGTTCTAATGATTTGTCCTTTGTGGACTGTCTCCTCCTCCGCTGCCCCTATCTCAATCTGCACAGGAACAGTCGGTCTAATCATTTGCGTCATCTGTCGAGTCGGTGCCCCCAGAAAATTGCACAAGCGTGTCAATTGGTTCTCCACCTGGCTATTTGTTTCAGCAGATTCTTGTATTAGTGGATTAAAAATTGTGCCCATCTGGTTGGTTAACACGTTAACCAATTCATGGTTATTATCGTCCATTTGTTATCTCAACACCGCTACTGAAGTGTTCGACAGCGGCATGGTTCTGTTCTGAGTATTATTCCTCATGTTGCCCCCTTGCTCCGATCCTTGCAAGGGAGGATTTGTATCTAAAACTAGTGTTGCACTGGATGTCGACTGATATCCTGGCATTAAAGAATACGGCATTCCATAAAGAGGATCTGTGGTGCCAAAGTGAGGCACATAAGGTCTGAACGTCGTTATCATTGATCCTGAACCCCCCGGTGGAGGCTGAGGAATTGATGTTCCAACCGCACCCGTAGTCGACATGGTTAGGGCTGCACTTGTCATTGGTGGCCAAGTGGCAACCTGTGAGATTATTGTTTCCGTAGTGGATAAAGTTCCTCGTGGCACTTCATCCGTGTTAGTTTTTGACATTTTCACAAGATTTTGTGGCTTACTATACAGTTTACCACTTCTAAGTTTCATGCAATTTCGCAACTGCTCTAGCACTGTCCCACTGGGCGTGCCATTTTGTTTACTGTGGAAACTGGTAAACAACCGCTGGTCCTCCCTAGGCTTTAAAACAAAGGGTTACTTGCAGGATCGACCAGTTGATCCCAGGACATGTGCTAGTGCAAGTGAAGCTTGTGTAACTCGACAGAATGACTTTGTGAGGAACGGTTCCTAACAAAGTGTCGAACAAGCGTAGGGTTTTTCCACACAAACGGTTTAGACAATGTTACATCCTATAGGTGACTCGTGACTGACAGTGCTATAACGTTCAAAAGAGGTATACGACGAACACGCTTTTGATAAAATCTATTATCGTAATAGAATTAGTGTCGACAGCGTAAACGACAACGTAAAATGATAACTTAAAAGTAAATGAAATTAAGATAAAATGTTCAACGGGAACAATTGAAAAGTACGGAAGTTGCATTGAAATAAATGTGGTGATTCACGTACATAGCACTCTCAAAAACTCTTGCTTCCTCGCGTTGGGAATGGGAAGTTTTCTTACAAGTGATTTTCAGTACAAAGTGAACACCCCGAGCCCCTCGTGGGATCTTCTATTTATACTAAACTAAAGGAACTGCTCCTAAGCTAAACTCCTAAAAACCAGCAGATGTTATGTCACACGATCTGCCAAACCGCTACTCTCACGTTTTGCCAACTGCTCCAGATTCTAGCGCTCTTTATTCTTCTTGTAACCGCTGACTATTCAAATTTCAAATTTCTCCCGCCCAGATGCTAGGACGACGTTGTCTTCTACACCTTTGGCATAAAGGAAAAATTCTTTAAGTCTGACTTCACCTCAATCGACAAAATGGCCTGTCGACCAAAACACGTTCTCCTGTCGACTTCAACCCTTGACTTGTGTTTTTCTCACTCTTATTTACCTCAGACACCTCCTCATCCCTTGATGGGGTACAACCCTCAAATTCACAGGACTCTATCACTAACTATGCTTTCAACATCCTTTAGAGGTTTTTCGTGGCAACACTACCATTCTATTAAATAAAGTTGAGCTTTTATCTAATTATTTCTATTCTTATTTACTTATGTTAAATAAAATTGAATTTTTTATGATGATAATTTTGAAATAAATTAATGAATAATTATTTTTCTTAAAATAATAAAAGCATTCACTTTAAGAATAATTGATTTCAATAAGGAATGTCAACAACCATCTGAGAATAGGTAAGTCTTGAAGTGTAAACCATTGTGAGTCTGTCCTCCTTCAATTGTAGAGTGTCGGCCCTTTAAGCATAAAGAGTTTAACCTTTCTCATTCCCCACTGAATTATTTCCTCGTGGATGATTGTTATTTCATTTTCCTCCCCAGTTAATTATCTAGATGAAACCACTCCCCTTGAGTTATATCCTCATTGGGATGAGTTTTTGTTTGACCTCTTCTTTCTAGTTATTACCTAGATAGATATTTTGGTCCCCCAAGAGTCTATTACCCAGTAACTGGTAATATTCTTCTTGACATTGAGTACATTACTTTTGCCCAATACCCGGTAAAATGTAAGTTACTTCCTTTGTTTTCCCCACCGGATTCGTTTTCGTTCCCCCGGTAAGTTTATCCTTGATATGTTCATCCTAACCGGTGATGGATATTATTTCTTTCTGGTTTTCTACCCAGTAAAAAGGTAGTTATAATCCCTATTTTATTACCCAATGAGTCTATCCTTGATACGTTCACTTTACCGGTGACGGATTTTCTCTTCTTTGCGGTCTTCTACCCAGTAAATGATAGATATAAATCCTATCTTTCCCCTCGGAGTTTGTCCTTGATATGTTCACTTTGACCAGTGATAGATTCTCTCTATTTGTTGTATTCCACCCAGTAACTGGTAGTTGTAAATCCCATTTCCTCTACTGAGTCTATCCTTGATATGTTCATCCTAACCGATGACGAATATTCTTTATCTTTGGTCTTCTACCCAGTAACCGGTAGTTGTAATTCCTATTTCTCCCTAGCAGTTTATCTTTGATATGTTTACCCTAACCGGTAACGGATATTCTTCCTTGTTCCCCAGGTGGTATATCCTTGATATGTTCAGCCTCACTGATGACGGATATTCTTCCTTTGAGTTTATCCTTGATATGTTCACTTTAATCAGTGACAAATACTCTCTTTTCGGTCTTCTACCCAATAACCGGTAGTTGTAAATTCTATTTGATCTTTTCTCCCCAGTAGGTTATTCTTACCCAGTAACAGGTAATGAATACACCTCTTTCTCCCCAGCGAGTCATCCTTGATATACTTACCCTAACCAGTAACGGATGTCCCTCTGTCAGAGTGTATTATCTTCTTGCCCGGTAACTGTTGCTAGATAATATATCTCTTTTACTCCTGTGATGAAGTTCATTCTTCCCTGGTTGAGTTTGAGTGTGTATTTCCTCAGTGAAATCGCCATCTCCTGTTTGGTTTGAGTATTTCAGCTTTGTTCTGATCTACCCATTTCCCCTGCAGATTTTCCCTAATTCCCCAACCGAGTCTTCTCATTGATTTATTTACATGGAAATCCCCTCGTGTCTCCCAGCAGTTTTTAAGTTGTGGCGTGGATTATGAATAGCTTTTTATCCCCTAGAGTCTTTGTCTTTCCAGTGAGTTTTCCTTATGGAATGCATTGTGCTCATGTGGACTTTCAGTCTCCCCAAATTCTTTTCCTTTGTGGCAATATATTCCCCACGAAGATTTTTTTTTAGTATTCATATCATATGCATCATGAGGTCTCTTATGGACAAAAATTTGTTTCTAGATGTTGTTATTTAAGTCAATTCTACTGAGTTGATACAAATATTTTAACCTTCACATCCTCAACTAGAATGTCCTTAAATAGGGGCAGCTGTAAGACCCCAATTTTTACCCTAAGATCCCTCATGCTATGTCATCATATGCATTGGCTTATGATCACACCTTGGAATCCTACTTACCCCTCATTCATTGGGAGAGATCACCAAGCACATTTGATTGTATCATACTTTTTTTTCATTATTTACTAACCAAAATACAAAAATATGTCTATGTATAACTTTGTTTCTTTTGTAGGTAGTGTGTGCATCCACCAATGCCTCATCAAGCTCACATCTAGGGTTTAAGACCCCCATGACTAGAGATAAATCAAGAGATGGTTCACACTTGTTCTAGACATCATATATGGATTCCCATTATCTTCACTTATCACTTTGATCAAGAAATCATCAAGAGTTTGAAGCTTGTTTGCAATGGAAGCCCTAATTCATCTAGGTATCTTGTGTGACTTCCTCATCAAGTTTCTTCAACAATTGATCAAATATTTCAAGGTATACTTAATATTACATCATCTTATACATATATGATTCTCCATGAGTCCCAAATATCAAGAGAACTTCAAGTTTGCAAGTTGATTCAAGGTGGTTGACTAGAGAAAGTCAACTAGTCAAAACTTGGGTTCCTTAAACCCTATCTCCTACAATATTTGTCATATGAAAATTATTCCAAGAGAAAAGTTAGTCTTTATGACATTCCAAACAAATTTCATGTTTACATCAAGATCTAGGTTTTCTTGGAAAATCATTTTTTATGGTGAAAGATTTTATGTCATTTTGTCTGCGCCCTAGTTAGGAGGTCAACTTCCAAGGCCCATAACTTTCTCATTTTTTAGGATATGAAGGCCATAGAAGTTTCATGATCAAAATCAAGATATCATCTCCAACTTTTATTCTTTGAGAAACTTCAAATTCAACTTGCAAGAGCATGGGCCAAGGGGAAACATTATAGGTCATTTTGGGGCATCACCGTTAAACAAGCAATTTTCCTCAACTTCTAAAATGCATAACTTCTTCATGCCAAATCCAAATGAGGTCAAAATTATGACCAAATTTAAGAGATATTAAAGAGATACAACTTTTATGAAGGAACTGTTTCCATTTGAAGCTCATAGCAAACATTATTCAAGGTGGTACAAGTGGTCATTTGACTTTGCACATAGAAAATTTTCAAATATGTTTGATTTCTCAAACTTCCACCTCAAAATTTGTCATGATTCAAGCTTCAAATGGAAAAGTATTCAGCATGAAAGTTGTTCCCCTTGATGTCACCTTTCTAAAAATGCTAAGATCACCTCATTTGGACAAGATTTGGATGAGTTGCGCATGGTTAATCTTCATGGTCCCATTTGGATAAATCACATGATCATTTCTCAAATACAATTGCATGGCCTCATGTCAAGCTTTCAGCATCATTCATGATCATTTGTAGACCTTTTCCAATCATCTCATAGGCATATCACAAGCCCATGCAAGCATGCACTAACCTTTCCAATTTTGGCCAAATTTTCAAGTGTGTGAAAAACATTACAAAACTCTATAAATACATGACCTTGGTGACTATAATGGGGATCATGCTTGCCCAAGCTTCGACCTGTGTCTTCCCTAAACCCCATTGAAAGGATAACCTTGAGGATTTCACTTGAAATCTAGCATCAATTCCATTTCTATTTTGGGATTGAAACTCTAAGGATCCAAGCCTTTTGATCATATCTTTCATCTCCTGCAAACAAGTAGAAGCAAGCCCAAGCCAATTGAGATCTCAACCGAGCTTCATCACTACAAACAGAAGGTGAATTTTATGAAACTTTCTCTCTTCGATTCTCTCTCAATTCTCTATCATTTCAAGTAACTTTTGGTTGGCCGAATTCCTACAAATGTAGGAAAAAATATTGAGTTGATTTGAGGTCAAATCGAAGCAACTCAGATCATGAACCTCAATTTTAAAATCCATGTATCTTTCAATATACTTCGAATTGAAAGAAATGGAGGTCAGATTCGTACTCCTGAGTATTTTTCCTTTAAAAACATGTCCCCGCTTTTCATTTTCCATTTGGTTAAGAGTGGACCAGTCCGGTGAGGTCTACCGAAGAAGATGACCGGAGCTAGGGCTCTGGTGATGTGTTAGAAAGGCCATGAACCATCTGATCTTCTCCCATGTTCTAATCTTGACCGTCCTTTTTAAATACCATGTGTGTGATGCATTGACCAGAGTCCATTGTGTTCCACATGCGCATGGCTATCAGATCTGCCACCTCAATTAATGAGGGAGATCTGATGGCCTCTGTTTTTTTTCCATATTTTCTGATTTTTAATTTAATTGTTTTATTTTGTTTAATTCATAATAAATCCATTTTTAATCCAAAAAATATGGGACTTTCACCAAAAATCTTTAAATAATTTTCTCTTCCATATTCTGAATTAAAATTATTTTTTGGATTAGTTTTGGTAATTTTCATGAATTAAATGTTTTTGTGCATATTTTTAATTGTTTAAAAATATTTCTGACTTTCTAAAAATTCTCAAATTTTTTGTCTAAGATCCTTTGACCTTGTTTGACCTAGGATAAATCCCTTGGCCTTTTTTTGGTGTTTTGAAGGGATTTTAGGTTTTGTCCAAATTGAAATGTATTTTAATTCATTTTTAATGTGATTTTTAATTGATTAAATGTTTTAAAATTATGTTGAGCTATTTTTGGGGTCTTTTGATGTTTTACTTTCTGTTTGGGCCTTGGTCATGGTTGATTTGACTTTTGTTAGATCAAAACCATTGGATTTAGGGGATTGATGAAATGTACATTTCATCTCCCAAAATGAATGGATGGTTTTGATCAGATGAAATTCCTCTCATGGTCAATTTGTGTTTCTATCTTCCCCTCCCACTTCATCTTCATCCCATTCTTTCCCATTCCTTCATTTGACCAATGAAATTTCTAATGTCTAAAGGCTAATTGAGTCATCAATGACCTTGTGTCAGATGAATCAATACAAGTATGGTTGAGATAGGTCCTTCCCATTTTCTTTAATGTGTGGTATGTTTTAAGAGTTTGGCTCTTTGTACCAAATCTCTAACATGTATTAACACCTATATTTTTATTGCCCGGCCTCAGATAGTTGTGACTTCTACATAAGTTCAATTATGATTGCTTAACATAAACCTAACTTTGACCCTTAAGGCATAACATTCTAGTAATTGAGATTGTAAGTCTCCCATTATTCATGGGATTGTATGGAGACTTGACCTTTTTTCCTTTCATGGGAGCTAGTGGCATACTTGTTGAAATTATTCAAGTTGGAGCCCTTCTCATGGAAGATGTCTTGGTTTAAGGATTCATACTTGTGAATGAATGGTTGAGTGTTCTCCAAAGAATGACTTAATCAATTAAAATTCACCATTAACATTTAACTAACATTTGACTAACTCTTGTTAATATTGATTTACCTCCATGTCATTTACTATTATGTAATTTAAATTTCAGTCATTTACCATCCATTTTCCATTTACATTTCATATAACTTGTTTATGTTTCAAGGCCTTTTCACATTGCTCATTTGAGCCATATCTTGTGATTGTATATATTGTTTGCTTGCTTTTGGTTTTGTTTATGGTCTTAGGACCTTAAAACAATTAATAACAAGAAAAACCCTAAAAAAACATTTGGTGGACTGTTGAACTTGATCTGAACTTTTGGACTTAGGATTACGCAACATTCCCTATGCTAAAGGACTTGGCCAATGCCAACATCTAAGACTGAGCTATCTTTGATTATGCCTTCATCTGATACGAGATCCTTGAGTGACATTGATTCATCTGCTACTCTGTCTTTGTGCTTAATTTTTATTTTGTTATTGCCTGTGTCTGATGTATCATTCTGAGTTGCTTAAGGAATATTTCATTTGATACATTGGAAGCTAATAAAGACTGCTAGCTATTGGAGTGCTTGCTTGGATGTGGTTATCTTTATTTGATGACTTGATCTTCATGATGTCTGGATATTTCTTATTGCTTATTGATTATTGCTTGATTAAAGTCCAAAGGAAAATGGATTTTTATATGACATTCTTGTGTGTTGAATTGCATCTCATTGGTCAGATCTTTTCAACTCTTAACTTTTAATTTGTGCTTAGGATAGCCTCTTCATCTACTCCCACTTCTTAAATTTCAAAATCTCTCCCTTTTTTCAAAAACCTTTCTTTGCTTGTGATTTTAAACTTATACATGTTTTAATGATTAGAAACTTTGGCCTTATACCATTGAATTTTGAACTCCTTTTCTTAATTCAAACTTGTAAACAAACTTAACCATACTGACTCAAATTTCAAAAGACAAAAAGAACTAACAACTCCATTCAAATTTTTGGCCTCTTGTGCTCTCTTACTTAAACTTTTGTTAAAATCAATTCATCAACTCATTTTGAAATTTTTACCACGAATTACGGGGTTTTGATCCCTCATTTTTATGTTGGTACGTAGGCATAAGATCAAAGGTCTTGTCAAACACAAAAATATAATTAATGAATTATTTTCTCATCCCCACACTCTATTTTATCAAAAATCTTTTATACCAAAAACACATACACACATAAAAAAGGGCTCCCTAGGAGTACCTAGGACACTATGGGTGCTAACACCTTCCCTCTGTGTAACCAGCCCCCTTACTTGTAATCTCTGGAATTTTACTAGTTTTGATTTGAAAACTTCTTATCTTTGGGTTTTGTTCGTACTTTTCCCTTTTCCTTTGGAAACAATAAAAGTGTGGTGGCGACTCTGGTTTTATTGATGTCAAGCTTATCCATAGCTTGATGGTCATGAATTTACCGCTACATCTCCCTTCTTGACTATTGTTCTCTTTGTTGATTTGTTCCTGCTTACGTTTCTAATTGCTTTGAGTAGGCCTCTAATGTGGTAGTGTCATACCCCAAAATTTACCGTCCCTTTTTCCTTTAACATAATTCATTTGCATACACCAAATCACATATCATGCATAACCATTGCATTTGGTCATGGGATCACAAGCATGTCCACTTTGTAGTTTGTATCTTAAGATTAGGGTTTCATCTTATTTTTCTTAACAACTAACCCTAACTTCATTGAGAGATGGTACTTGGTTGTTCTTATTACTCATGTAGGTGATCATGCTCCAAATCAAGGCAATACAAAGGCCTTTTGATCAAGGGAAATTTAAGTTTGTTCATGTTGATTCAAAGATGGTCCATGTGTTTGTTTCCATGCCACATCACCTAATCTTTAAGCCATTATCCATATCGCTCAAGCCCTAATCAAGTTTTTGTTGGTGTAAGCCCTAGAGGGCAATACTTTTGGTACTTGTATCAAATTATTTATTAATAATAAAAGGCTTTTTCTTTGTTATGTTTGTTTAATAAAGTCCCTAGAGTAGCTAGTCCGTTTAATGTATCAAGTGTGACTTAATCATGAGATCGCATTAAACATAAGGACATTATTCTTAAAGTATCCATAGTCGAGATTTATTGTGAAGTGGGATAACATTAAAGCATTGAGACTATTATGTATATAGACTGATGATCACATCTCATGGATCATGGATAAGGAGTTATCAAGTCTTAAACATAGGTATGAATATTAAGAGTAATATTTATACTGGATTGACTCGCTATGAGAATATGATATAGAATGTTCTGCAAAGTGTCATAAGTTATTCTCATGGTGATAATGGTGTATACCACCCTTCGACCTGAAACCACTATGGACCCTAGATGTAGAGTCGAGTGCCTTATTGCTGATCAAACGTTGTCCGTAACTGGATGACCATAAAGACAGTTGATGAGTACTCCACGAAGCATGCTAAGGGACATGAGTGACCTAGATGGAATTTGTCCATCCTGCGTAACAGGATAAATGTCTATGGGACCAATATTGAACTGGACAAGGATGACACAGTCTATATCTTGTGTTCAATATAGACATAAAGGCAAAAGGGTAATTGTACACATAAGTATTATCACAAAAGGATTTGTCAGATCACATGACATTTTTGTGTCTTGGGTACCAGTGATATGTTGTTAGATATCGCTCACTGTTTATTATGTTAAATACGTGATTTAATATAATTGTCAATGTCGCGAAAACCTACAGGGTCACACACAAAAGGATGGAATTATGAGAGATAGAGTAACTAAGGAACACCGTAAGGTACGGTGCACTTAAGTGAATTGTAGAACATCGTAAGGTATGGCGTACTTAAGTAGAATACGAAATATGGTAAGGTACCACGCGCTTAAGTTATTTTGGCATATTATAAGATATGGGCCACATATACTTAAGTGGGGTTTTTAGCTTGCAACCCACACAAGTGGTTCTATAAATAGAAACCTTGTGCAGAAGCATTTGTACAGTTGCAATTTCATTTCTCTCTCTCTCTCTCACTCAAGGCCTTCATTCGTAGCAGCTAGCACTGAGATTGAAGGAATCTGTTCGTGTGGACTGAGTAGAGGCATTGTCATCGTTCAACGTTCGTTATCGCTCCGTAGATCTGCATCAAAAGGTTTCAATCATCACAAGAGGTAACGATTCTATCACTGATCATGCACATTCGTAAGGATCAATAAAGGAGAAAATTTTAAATTCCACTGCGTTTTGGAATGTTATTCTCCTTCAGTAGTATCAGAGCCACTTACAAAACCATGCATTTGATAGCTGTTTATTTTCTATATTAATATGATTAAAAGACGGAATGAATCAAAGATTAAACGAGTAATTAAATTTGGCATCATGTGTGTACGATTTGGATGATTGATGTTGATTATGCTTCAAAATCCGACATTAGTATGGTGAAGCAGCGATCCACCGATCGTTCATAGGTTACGCAATTGAGATCGATCAAGTTATGTATATGATATAAGTAATCCTGATGCAAAATACGGTATATATGATATACTGTTTCTGTTTCGTTCATTTAAACACTTAATGGTTGTTTTCCTTTGAGCGATCAATGGTCGTTTGCTTCTTGATCTGACATTAGTATGGTGAAGCAATGACCTATTGATCAATCATACTGAATCAACAATCGAGGTGTGTTTGACAATCTAAAATTGGTGCGTTAGGGTTAATGACGATACAAGGGTTGTGCTGTCAAAGAGTTATGCGAAAAACATTGTCAAAGAGTTATGAATTGAGGGCATGTTGGATCGCTTCTGTTGACAGTTTCAAAGCGCTGATTTTGGCCGCATGACGTTTGTGATGGGCCTGTGACGGTCGTGACAGGCTGGACGTGAAGGTCGTGACAGGTTGGACGTGACGGTCATGACATGCTTTGTGACGGTCGTCACATTCACAAAGTCTGTATTCTCTGTTTTTCTGTTTTGTGACCGGGCAGCGGAACCCCGGCTAACTCTGTGTAGTATGGTCGGTCGCCGAAATTTAATTTGGTTTTAATTAATTAAAAGAATTAAAATTAATAATAATGATGTGTTTATTATTATTATCGTGTCGTGATCGGTTATGGCCTTAGTTTTCCTTTATTTTGTTTTGGGATTTTAAAATATGACCTGCGTGTCGTGCCTCTCTTTTAATCTTTTAATGTAACTTCTTTTCTCATCTCACTCCCTCGTATGTAAAACGAATTTCTTTTATGTAATGTAATGTTATGAAGAAAGAGAAGAATTCAATATCAAAGGAGGACAACCTTGAAGATCTTGCTTGGAGAAGCTTAAATCGTTATTAGGTTAGCTTAGGTTCTCTCATTGGCTTGGGAGAACAATTGCGCTAGGGGCCATAACTATTTCATTATGTATGTTGATGCATGTGAGAGACAATTTATATGATAAATAAGCCGGTGAGATCAGAATAATTGCAAATTCCCTCCAAATAAATATTAAGTTTATGCTTTCCAAGTTTTAGCACTCATCAAGACTAGTATCAGATAATGTAGGTTTCGCCTACGCGAGGTGCATCTTCTATATTAGTAAGGTGCGATGGGATAATTATAATATCCAATTGTTAAAACAATAGGTCAAACTTTACTAAACAAATTATAATAAGATTATATATGTTTAGAAGCAAGAGTTGGAAATGATTCATGTGATGGATTGGAATAAGGAGTTACTCACCCAACTAAAATATTCGAGAGTTGTATTAGATACAATTGGAAGGAGTTCCTACCTAAATAACCTAGTTTTGTGTAATCCGCCTATGTGGATTTAAAACAAAGTGAAATGTGGATCTCGACCCACTAGAAAATCTTCCAACGGGATTTTCCGAATCAAATGGTGAGGGTCATTTGTTTTGAGTAAAATAGTGGGAGCGTATTTAATTAAAGGCCTAATTAAATATGTTATTGATACTTATATTTTCATTATTTTCATGTAGATTACCATGACAACAAACACCTCTAACAATATTTTGCAATCAATCCTTGACAAGGAAAAATTGTCTGGGACAAAATTTCTGGATTGGCACCGAAATCTGAGAATTATCCTCAAACATGATAGAAAGCTGTATGTCTTGGAGAAACCTGTTCCTGAAGAGGAACCTCCTAGTTCTGCACCTAAGGCAGAAAGAGATGCTTATTAGAAGCATGTCGATGATGCCAATGAAACTGCTTGTCTCATGCTAGCTACCATGAACTCAGAGTTGCAAAAGCAACATGAGAACATGGCAGCGGTCGATATGATCGAACACCTGAAGATGCTCTATCAAGAGAAAGCAAGGCATGAATGGTTTGAAGTTTCAAAAGCCCTTTTTCAAGGCAAGTTAGCTGAGGGAGCCCCTGTAGGTCCCCATGTGCTCAAGATGATTGGGTATGTGGAAAACCTTGAGAGGTTGAGTTTTCCCCTTGGAAAGGAACTTACGACTGATTTGATCTTGCAATCTTTTCCAGATAGATTCAGTCAATTTGTCCTAAATTTCAATATGAATGATATGGACAAATCTCTTCCTGAACTGCTAGCCATGTTAATAACTGCTGAGCAAAATCTGAAGTCAAAAGGGAAGTCCATTTTGATGATCGGAAATGGAAAGAGACAGAACAAAAGACCCACCAAGCAGGGTGATAAAGGGAAAGGCAAGGAAGTTTCCAAACCCAAACCCATTGTTGCTGCTTTGAAGCCTAGTGGAGGCATAGCAAAGGAAAACACCTGCTTCCATTGCGGTAAGACCGGACACTGGAAGAGAAACTGTCCAAAGTACCTGGAAGATAAGAAGCATGGAGTAGAGACTTCAACTTCAGGTACTTTTGTTATTGAAATTAATTTATATACTTCTACATCATGGGTATTAGATATTGGATGCGGTTCTCACATTTGTACCAATGTGCAGGGGCTAAAAAGGAGTAGAGATTTGGAAAAAGGTGTAGTTGACCTACAAGTTGGCAATGGAGAAAAGGTTGCTGCTTTAGCCGTAGGAATTTATGTATTGACTTTACCTAGTGGTTTAATAATTCAGTTAGAGATTTGTTATTATGTACCTGCAATTAGCAGGAATATTATTTCCGTTTCTTTTTTGGACAAGTTTGATTTTTCATTTATAATAAAGAACAATTGTTGCTCAATTTATTTGAATGATATATTCTATGCTACTGCACAATGGAACAATGGACTATATGTCCTTGATCTTGAAATGCCTATTTATAACATTAATACTAAAAGGATGAAACCTAATGAGTTAAATCCAACTTATCTTTGGCATTGTCGATTAGGCCACATAAATGAGAAACGCATTTCCAAACTCCATAAAGATGGACTCTTGGACTCTTTTGATTATGAATCATATGAGACATGCAAATCTTGTTTAATTGGAAAAGATGACAAAGTCTCCTTCACAGGAAAAGGTGAAAGAGCTAATGATCTTTTGGCCCTCATACATACTGATGTATGTGGACCACTGAACATACCAGCCAGAGGAGGTTTTCAGTACTTCATCACATTTACTGATGATTTTAGTAGATATGGTTATGTGTATTCAATGAAACACAAATCAGAGTCCTTTGAAAAGGTCAAGGAATTCAAGAATGAAGTACAAAACCAACTAGGTAAGAATATTAAAACTCTTCGATCAGATCGAGATGGTGAGTATTTAAGCCTAAAGTTTGATGACCATCTGAAAGAGTGTGGGATCCTATCCCAGCTTACTCCTCCTGGAACACCCCAATGGAATGGTGTATCTGAGAGAAGAAATCGAACCCTGTTAGACATGGTCTGATCCATGATGAGTCACGCCGATCTTCCAAACTCCTTTTGGGGACATGCATTATTGACAGCAGCTTACACACTTAACCGCGTTCCATCCAAAAAGGTTGAAAAGATACCATATGAGATATGGAGTGGTAAGAAACCACATATGTCTTACATGAAGATTTAGGGTTGCGAAGTTTATGTGAAACGACAAATTTCAACTAAGCTTAAGCCCAAATCTGACAAATGCTTATTTGTGGGGTATCCTAAAGAAACAATAGGGTATTACTTCTACAATCCTTCTGAGGGCAAAGTGTTTGTCGCTCGAACTGGAGTTTTCCTAGAAAAGGATTTTATATCCAAAGGAATAAGTGGGAGGAAAGTAGAGCTTGAAGAAATTCAAGAATCACAATTGATACACCTATGGAGGAATTAGAGCAGGAAACACAAGTAGTTGTGGAAGAGCAACCTGCTCAAGTAGAACAAGACCAGTGTAGGTCAAGCAGGATACGTCACCTACCTGAGAGATATGGATATCTTATAACTGATCAAGGTGATGTATTACTCATGGATCAAGATGAGCATGTGACCTACCAAGAGACCATAACTGGTCTCGAGTCTGAGAAGTGGCTAGAAGCCATGAAATCTGAAATGGATTCCATGTACACAAACCAGGTCTGAACCTTGGTAGAGCCTCCTGTAGGAGTTAACTCTATAGGATGCAAGGGGGTCTTCAAAAGAAGACTGACATGGATGGTAAGATACATACCTATAAGGTAAGACTGGTTGCAAAAAGATATAAACAAATTCATGGGGTTGACTATGATGAAACCTTTTCACCAGTTGCAATGCTTAAATCTGTTCAGATTTTACTTGCTATCGCTACATATCATGATTATGAAATATGGCAGATGGATGTCAAAACTGCTTTCCTTAATGGGAATCTTCTTAAGGATGTGTACATGACACAACATGAAGCATTTGACATGCCAGAAAAAGCCCAAAAGATATATAAGTTACAAAGATCAATCTATGGATTGAAGCAAGCTTCCAAAAGCTGGAATCTTCATTTTAATGAAATAGTAAAACAATATGGATTCATCAAGAACGAAGATGAGCCTTGTATCTACAAGAAGATTAGTGGAAGCATGATCGTTTCCTGGTATTATATGTAGATGACATATTACTCATTAGAAACGATGTCCCTACCCTACAACAAGTAAAGTCTTGGTTGGGGAAATGCTTTTCTATGAAGGTCCTAGGTGAAGCAGCCTATATATTAGGAATCAGAATTTATAGAGATAGATCACAAAAACTGTTTGGCCTAAGTTAGAGTACATACATAGACAAAGTTCTGAGACGCTTTAATATGCATGATTCCAAGAAAGGATTCATACCTATGCAACATGGCATGTGTCTATCAAAAACACAATCCCCTTCAACTAAGGAAGAAAGGGATCACATGAACAAGATTCCATATGCATCTGCAATAGGATCTATCATGTATGCCATGTTATGTACTCAACCAAATGTTTCGTATGCTTTAAGTGCAACGAGTAGGTACCAATCTGATCCTGGTGATGCTCATTGGGTAGCTGTCAAGAATATCCTTAAGTATTTGAGAAGGACTAAGGACTCGTTCTTCATATATGGAGGTCAAGAAGAGTTGGTTGTAATTGGATACACCGACGCTAGCTTCCAGACAGATAAGGATGACTTTAGATCGCAATTTGGTTATGTGTTTTTCTTACACGGTGGTGTTGTGAGCTGGAAAAGTTCAAAGCAAGATACAGTTGTTGATTCTATAACCGAGGCCGAGTATATTGCTTCCACAAATGCAGCAAAGGAAGTTGTTTGGATCAAAAAGTTCATTAGTGAACTTGGCATAGTTCCTAGCATTGTGGATCCCATTGGTCTCTATTGTGATAACAATGGTGCTATCACACAGGCTAAGGAGCCTAGATCTCACCAACGATCCAAACACATACTTAGGCTTTATCACCTCATTCGAGAGATAATAGATAAAGAAGATGTGAAAATATGCAGAGTACCTACACTTGATAATATTGTTGACCCACTGACAAAGCCTCTTACGTAGCAGAAGCATGATGGCCATACTAGATCAATGGGCATTAAGGGTATGCCTGATTGGCTCTAGTTCTAGTGGGAGATTGTTGGTGTAAGCTCTAGAGGCAAATACTTTTGGGACTTGTATCGAATTATTTATTAAAAATAAAAGGCTTTTTCTTTATTATGTTTGTTTAATAAAGTCTCTAGAATAGCTAGTCCGTTTAATGTATCAAGTGTGACTTAATCATGAGATCACACTAAACATAAGGACATTATTCTTAAAGTATCTGTAGTCGAGCTTTATTGTGAAGTGGGATAACATTAAAGCACTAAGACTATTATTTATATAGACTGATGATCACATCTCATGGATCATGGATAAGGAGTTATCAAGTCTTAAACATAGGTATGAAAATTAAGAGTAATATTTATACTGGATTGACCCGCTATAAGAATACTATATAGAATGTTATGCAAAGTGTCATAAGTTATTCTCATGGTGATAATGGTGTATACCACCCTTCGACCTGAAACCACTATGGACCCTAGATGTAGAGTCGAGTGCCTTATTGCTGATCAAACATTGTTCGTAACTGGATGACCATAAAGACAGTTGATGGGTACTCCACGAAGCATGCTAAGGGACATGAGTGACCTAGATGGAATTTGCCCATCCTGCGTAACAGGATAAATGTCTATGGGCCCAATATTGAACTGGACAAGGATGACACGGTCTATGCCTTGTGTTCAATATAGACATAAGGGAAAAAGGGTAATTGTACACATAAGTATTATCACAAAAGGATTTGTCAGATCACATGACATTTTTATGTCTTGGGTAGCAGTGATGTGTTGCTAGATACCGCTCACTGTTTATTATGTTAAATACATGATTTAATATAATTGCCAATGCCGCGAAAACCTATAGGGTCACACACAAAAGGACAGATTGATGAGAGATAGAGTAACTAAGGAACACCATAAGGTACGGTGCACTTAAGTGAATTGTAGAACATCGTAAGGTACGGTGTACTTAAGTAGAATATGAAATATGGTAAGGTATCACGCGCTTAAGTGATTTTGGCATATTATAAGATATGGGCCACATATACTTAAGTGGGCTTTTTAGCTTGCAGCCCACACTAGTGGTTCTATAAATAGAACCCTTGTGCAGAAGCATTTGTGCAGTTGCAATTTCGTTTCTCTCTCTCTCTCACACTCAAAGCCTTCATTCGTAGCAGCTAGCACTGAGATTGAAGGAATCTGTTCGTGTGGACTAAGTAGAGGCGTTGTCATCGTTCAACATTCGTGATCGCTCCATAGATTTGTATCAAAGGTTTCAATCGTCACAAGACGTAACGATTCTATCACTGATCATGCCCATTCGTAAGGATCACTAAAGGAGAAAACTTTAAATTCCGCTGCGTTTTGGATCGCTATTCTCCTTTAGTTTTCATCATGGGATGTTTATTCCATCATCATTATGGTTTGAAATGCAAGAAAATATCAAGTTTTCACAAAGGGGTACAAGTTGGTTTGACGTGATTTGCATGTGTGCCATGCCTTTGGTCCAAACTCCATAACTCCTTTAATTTTTATCGAATTGTCAAGCTTCTTTGATCCAAATGTGCCTTTCCAGACCCTCTACAACTTTGTTTCAGGTTTCAAACACCAATTAATTCATTAAGGACCTCATATACGCAAAGGACCAAGTTGCCAAAATGGGCCAAAACTGTAACACCCCGATAAAATATGATAATTATTTAATTTAAGTTTAGGGTTTAGGGTTTAGGGTTTAGGGTTTAGGGTTTAGGGTTTATCATCATAATATACTATTAAACTTAAATTAAATAATTATCATATTTTATCGGGGTGTTACAACTCTCCCCCACTAAAAGAGTTTTCGTCCTCGAAAACATACCTCAAGCGAATAACTCTGGATAAGACTCCTTCATCTGACTCTCCAGTTCCCAAGTTACATTGCCACCTGTTGGTCCTCCCCAAACAACCTTTACCAAAGCAATCTCTTTACCCCGCAACTGCTTCAACTCTCGATCCTCGATCCTCATAGGTGATGTCTCAACAGTCAGGTTATCTCTCACCTGTACATCATCTACTTGGACCACATGCGACGGATCAGGAATGTACCTCCTCAACTGAGACACATGAAAAACCTCATGCAAATTCGCAAGTGACGGCGGTAAAGCGATACGATAGGCTACCTCCCCTATCCTCTCCAAAATCTGATAAGGACCAATAAATCGAGGTGTTAACTTCTTCGACTTCAAAGCTCGACCAACCCCAGTTATCGGAGTAACACGAAGAAACACATGATCTCCCTCTTGAAACTCAAGTGACTTCCTCCTCTTGTCGTGATAACTCTTCTGACGACTCTGAGCAATCCTCATCTTCTCCTGAATCATCTTAATCTTTTCCGTAGTTTGTTGAACAATCTCCGGTCCAACCACAACACTCTCACCGGACTCATACCAACATAAAGGTGTCCGACATCTCCTATCATACAAAGCTTCAAACGGTGCCATACCAATGCTCGAATGAAAACTATTGCTGTAGGTAAACTCAATCAAAGGTAAATAACAATCCCAAGCACCTCCCTTTTCCAAAACACAAGCCCTCAAAAGATCCTCCAGTGACTGAATCGTCCTCTCAGTTTGACCGTCAGTCTGCGGATGATATCCAAAACTCAATCTCAGCTTAGTTCCCAAAGCCCTCTGCAAACCTTCCCAGAACTTCGATGTAAATCTAGGATCTCTGTCCGAAACAATACTCGACGGAATACCATGCAAACTTACAATTTTCTCAATATACAACTCAGCTAATCTCTCTAACGGATAATCCATTCTGATCGGAATGAAATGAGCCGATTTTGTCAATCTGTCAACAATCACCCAAATAGCTTCAAAATTCTTAATTGTCCTCGGTAAACCAGAAACAAAATCCATACTGATACTATCCCACTTCCACTCTGGAATTGCCAACGGTTGCATTAGCCCAGACGGCTTCTGATGCTCAATCTTCGACTTCTGACAAGTCAAACAAGAATAAACAAAACTCGCAATTTCTCTTTTCATTCTCGGCCACCAAAATAACTTTTTCAAAACATGATACATCTTCGTAGCCCCAGGATGAATAATCAGGCCACTACGATGTCCTTCCTCAAGGATACTCTTCTTAAGTTCGGTAACATCCGGAATACACACCCGATTACCAAATTTCAAAACACCATTCTCATCAACTCTGAATTCACCACCTTGACCTTGATTCACTAGAGTCAACTTATCAACCAAAAGCACATCGGATTTCTGACCCTCTCTAATCTCATCCAGAATACCACTCGTTAACTTCAACATTCCCAATTTAACACTATTGTGAGTACTCTCACACACCAAACTCAAGTCTCTAAACTGCTCAATTAAATCCAATTCCTTAACCATTAACATAGACACGTGCAATGATTTCCGACTCAATGCATCAGCCACTACGTTTTCTTTACCCGGATGGTAATTCAAACCAAAGTCATAATCCTTCAGAAACTCTAACCATCTCCTCTGTCTCATATTCAGCTCCTTCTGATCAAACAAATACTTTAAACTTTTATGGTCACTAAAAACCTCAAATCTTGACCCATACAAGTAATGCCTCCATAACTTCAGAACAAATACCACAGCTGCCAACTCTAAATCGTGTGTCGGATAGTTCCTCTCATGAACCTTCAGTTGTCTCGAAGCATAAGCTACAACCTGCTTATTCTGCATCAAAACACCACCCAAACCCAACAATGAAGCATCACAGTAAACCTCAAATGGTTCCGACGGACTTGGTAATATCAGAATAGGAGCAGTAGTTAACCTTCTCTTTAACTCTTGGAAACCTTCTTCACATTTTGAGTCCCAAACAAACGCTTGCCCCTTTCTAGTCAACATCGTCAACGGTAACGCCAACTTAGAAAATCCCTCAATAAATTTCCTATAATAACCTGCAAGCCCAAGAAAACTCCTTATCTCAGAAACTGACTTCGGAGCTTCCCACTTAGATACCGCTTCTATCTTAGAAGGATCAACAGCAACACCACCTCTTGAAACCACATGACCAAGAAAACTAACCTCTTCTAACCAAAATTCACACTTGGACAGTTTAGCAAATAACTTCTTTTCTCGTAGAACTCCTAAAACCACTCTCAAATGTTCAGCATGCTCTTCTTCAGATTTCGAATACACCAAGATATCGTCAATAAACACCACAACAAACTTGTCTAGGTACGGATGGAAAATCCTATTCATATACTCCATAAATACCCCAGGCGCATTAGTCACACCAAAAGGCATTACAGAATACTCATAATGTCCATACCTTGTTCTGAAAGCAGTCTTCTGAATATCCTCAGTTTTCACACGTATTTGATGATACCCCGATCTCAAATCTATTTTGCTGAACACACTCGCACCAACCAACTGATCCATCAAATCATCAATCCTCGGCAAAAGATATCGATTCTTGATCGTCACTTTATTCAGTTGCCTGTAGTCCACACACAACCTTATAGTACCTTCTTTCTTCTTAACCAATAACACTGGTGCGCCCCACGGTGACACACTCGGACGAATAAATTTCTTATCCAACAGATCTTCCAGCTGACTCTTCAATTCAGTTAACTCAACAACAGACATACGGTACGGAGCCATCGATATCAGCCTAGTACCAGGTACCAAATCAATCGAGAACTCAACTTCACGCTCTGGCGGTAATTCATTCACTTCCTCAGGAAACACATCAGGAAAGTCACACACCACGGCTAGATCGCAAATCACCAGTTTATCTTTAGCCTCCACAGTCGCTAACAGCATAAACAACTCTGCCCCATCTGCTACTGCCTCATTCACCTGCCTTGCTGATAGAAACAAACTCTTTCCTTCCCCAATCTCAGGAAAGATCACAGTCTTATCAAAACAGTTGATATAAACTCGGTTAAACACCAACCAGTTCATACCCAGGATAACATCAATCTGCACTAGTGGAAGACACACGAGGTACATCCCAAAGTTTCTACCAAAAATACTCAAAGGACAATTCAAACAAACTGAAGTAGTAGTCACTGAACCCTTCACAGGAGTATCAATCACCATACTCCCATGCATCTCAGATATCTCTAATTTAAGTTTCACAGCACAATCCAAAGATATAAAGGAATGAGTCGCACCTGTGTCAATAATATCCTGTTCAAAAATCCTGCAACAGTCAACCAAGTCAGAAAACACTCTAATCCGCTGATACCCAATAGCCTGCTTGATCTCGGGACGTAACCCATTCTCAAACTTCACACATTTTGAAAATTCTCCAGTAGCCTCATCATAGGGAGTGTAATACTTCGACAGCTCTGTGAACTTAGCAGCATACTCAGTAACAGACCGGTTGCCCTGCTTCAATTCTAAGAACTCTATCTCTTTCTTTCCTCTGACATCCTCTGGAAAGTACTTCCTCAGGAATCTCTCTCTGAACACCGCCCAAGTGATCTCAGCACTCCCAGCAGCTTCCAACTCAGTGCGGGCAGCAACCCACCAATCATCTACTTCCTCTGACAGCATATGCATACCGAACCTGGCCTTCTGGTTATCGGCACACTCAGTCACTCGGAAGATCCTCTCGATCTCCGTCAACCACTTCTGAGCACCATCTGGATCGTATGCTCCCTTGAACATTGGAGGATTGTTTCTTTGGAACTCACTCAGTTGACGAGCAGCTCCCAATCCCACAACATTCGAATTCCCTCCAAGTACTCCAGCTAGCATACCTAGGGCCTCAGCAATCGCAGCATCGTCTCTACCTCTTCCAGCCATCTCTATTCTGAGTTAATCCAACAAGCTAAAACAATAAGTACTGATAGGGTTACACAACACCTATCACATACAAGGAAACAGAATAATTACGACTCGACTCGACCGACTATGCTCTGATACCACTAATGTAACACCCTTCTAAAATACCCTAATAATTAATTAAAACAACAAAATATAAATCAGAGTAGATATGCAATTTCAGGGTGTCACACTTGACACTTCACACCATTCACCAAAATAACCTGTCATGCTCATTTATTAATCAAAATAAAACATTGCACAATTCGCAGCGGATAGAAATCTAGCAACATGCAGACCATGTAACACATTACATGTAAAATTGTTAAACAACCAAGGATGAAAACAAGTAAAACATCCCGTCCCGATGTTACATATACCAGAGCATGATCCACTAAGGAACTACACTAGACTTCAAGCACTAGCTTCTACTCAATCACTGCTCGTTACCTGAAACATAGTTGTAAAGGTGAGTTCCTCAATCGATATAATAAGCATTATAAAATATCATGTAATGTTAAGTAAATTAACACATTCATCACCTTAATCATATCACACATTCAGCAACGGCAACATCAACTCATAAATCATACTCAACACAAACACAAAACACACGTATAATATTGGAATACATCCATTCATATTATACGCCATACATACATTATGAAATGAGACTCCATGCATGCGGTACCAACTATTCGTGAACACATAGTTCAACCTCACCGATCAAACCCAGATACGGCTACCAAGCTCACTAGTCCCACTCATTTGAGACCTAGTGACTCACTCACTAATTCCTCACCATGGGAATTAGCTACCACCATAAAGGCCATGCTATGCACGCTAAATCACCTAGCATGCAAACATCAACAACAATCCACAATGGACATATGCTCACACTCTAAGCTATAAACAGTCCATATGGTATGCATAATGCTGTGAATGTATCTATTATGTATGCAATTGTGGATGGACTGTTTATAGCTTAGAGTGTGAGCATATGTCCATTGTGGATTGTTGTTGATGTTTGCATGCTAGGTGATTTAGCGTGCATAGCATGGCCTTTATGGTGGTAGCTAATTCCCATGGTGAGGAATTAGTGAGTGAGTCACTAGGTCTCAAATGAGTGGGACTAGTGAGCTTGGTAGCCGTATCTGGGTTTGATCGGTGAGGTTGAACTATGTGTTCACGAATAGTCGGTACCGCATGCATGGAGTCTCATTTCATAATGTATGTATGGCGTATAATATGAATGGATGTATTCCAATATTATACGTGTGTTTTGTGTTTGTGTTGAGTATGATTTATGAGTTGATGTTGCCGTTGCTGAATGTGTGATATGATTAGGGTGATGAATGTGTTAATTTACTTAACATTACATGATATTTTATAATGCTTATTATATCGATTGAGGAACTCACCCTTACAACTATGTTTCAGGTAACGAGCAGTGATTGAGTAGAAGCTAGTGCTTGAAGTCTAGTGTAGTTCCTTAGTGGGTCATGCTCTGGTATATGTAACATCGGGACGGGATGTTTTACTTGTTTTCATCCTTGGTTGTTTAACAATTTTACATGTAATGTGTTACATGGTCTGTATGTTGCTAGATTTCTATCCGCTGCGAATTGTGCAATGTTTTATTTTGATTAATAAATGAGCATGACAGGTTATTTTGGTGAATGGTGTGAAGTGTCAAGTGTGACACCCTGAAATTGCATATCTACTCTGATTTATATTTTGTTGTTTTAATTAATTATTGGGGTATTTTAGAAGGGTGTTACAAAAACCTTGCCATGACCCATACTTTCCACCCTTGCCATTTTCAACTCAAGCACTATTTTGATCCCATAATTTTTGCATCTTGTTAAGCTTACGGTAAAGGTCATTTGGACCATGTTTGTCTCAAATTTCACAAGGGAATCAAAAGTTATGATATCATCAACTTGGGACCTCAAAATGACCAAACATGCCTCAAACTGCTTACCAATTGCCCAACCTAAAAATCAGGTCATGACCTCAACTTCCCAAGCATGTAACTTTCACCTTAAAGCTACTTTGGACTTACATCATGTTCTACTTCATGGGTTGATCATTTGTCTCAAAGGAAATTGGAAAACGCACGAGTGGATTAGAATTGGCCTAAGTCTGAACATGGTGACCTAAACTCTATTTTGCACCATGAACTATAATGTGGAATCATGCCAAAATCAACTTGGGACCACTTATCACACATGCAAACTTGTTTCTCATGACCAAATGCATCATACCATAACACAAAACGACTTGTAAAGCGCCAAAATCACGAGTTTGGTACCAAATTTTCACACGGTTTGGATCTGAAAATTCTTGAGTTGATTCACATGAATTAAGATCCATTTCACACGTATTTGAAATGCAACACATTACCTTTAATTTATCTTTTGATTTGGTCATTTAATTTAACTTTTAAGAACTAGGGTTCTTCACAAGTTTGAGCAAATTCTCTCTGCTCAGAGTAAATCAATTGCTCTGATGCAGAGAGATAGGGACGATGATGGTAGTAGAATCTTGCATGCATAGTGTTTGAGCTCAAAACTCAAAGTTCCTGAGTTTGCAAAATCAAATTCGTAGGTTGAAGGTGAAGTTGGCTTCGGGCGCTTCATAGGGAAAATTTGAATCCCTGGCCAATCAGAACGCGCCACCCAACCTAGTCGTTACATTCAAATGTTTTATTTTCTTTTTTTATTTCATTTGATTTCTTTTTATTCCAAAATTCATTTTAATTAGATCCTTTATCATTTTTTTGTCCAATTTTTGTTCATAATGTCATCAAATATTATTATCTACCACATATAAGTTTTGCATAATTTTTAAAATCAATTTTTCATTTAATTCATATTTTCTTTTATTTTTAATTTAACTTTCATTTAACATTTTTATTTTAATCATTTTAAAACATTTTTCATCCCAACTTTTGAGGTCAAGTCACCTATAATTTTGTTGACCTTCTCCATTTTTCTTGGACTTTTACTTTGTGACTTGATACCTCTTTGACATTTTCTCTTTTATTTTCTTTTATTAATTCATTTTAAATCTTTTTTTAATCATTTTTTATTAATCTCTTGATGTTTTAACTTAAGTTGATTGCTTGGTTGATGAGTTCTTCCACATCTCAAATCATTGATAGATGGATTTGAGGTTGATTCAACCTTCTCTGATCCAAAACTGTTGATATATGATCATGAACCATCTTCAATACTTTGCATCAGTGATAGGTTATCCATCGATGCGCCATATTTTGAGTCCTTTGATTTGTGGATAGAATGATCCATATGTGATTGCCTTAGTTCTCCTCCTTCTCTATCTTCATCAACCTCTTCTCTTCTTTTGTTTTAATCATTGTGTAACATGTTGTAGGAGATTAAATTTATGTTAATTCTCTAACTTGTCTGACACATACATTATTATTCACCGATCTTAGATAGGTATTTCTTCTACATAAGTCTACTAGCGCTAAATTATCCTGACACAATTAATTGATCACTAACTCCAAACATTAATTTGTGCTCTTTACATTATTTCCATTTAATTCTTGCCATTTAATTCAAGTCATTTAGTCTATGTCATTTACTTAATGCATTTTAATTTTATGTCTCATTAATCATCATCTCACTTCATACTCTATTCATATTGTCTTATTCATCTGTTGCTTCTTATCTTGTTTGATTGATCAACTTGTTAATCTTAAAGAATCAAAACATGATAATGTGACTTTGACTTGACCTTAAAATTATGCTTGACTTAGAGTGTTGAAGACCTCTTAGACTATGGACTTTGACTTATGTTTATACCCCTTTGCTTGAATTGGAGTGACCTTGGACCCATGGAAATTATGGAAACTTTGACTTGCTTTGTTCCTATGAACTTTTGAGCTTGTCGTTGTTATTCATCTGCTTTATGCATCTGCTTATTGCACCCATCTATTTAGGCTTAGGACACATACATGACTTTCTCTTGGGCTACACAATAATGAGACATATGACAATACACTTTGCATCCACATGGCTTTGTTAAGTGACCATAAGTCCCTTGGTCACTTCATGGGACTTGTCTCTGTTCATCAATCATATTCCATTTGATTTGGCTTGATCAAATTCCCATTTGATCAACTAGATCCTTTCATCCGTTACACTTCCCCTTAGTCTTTGTTAAGTGACCATAAGTCCCTTGGTCACTTTATGGTACTTGTCTTTATTACTTTGGATCTTCAACCTCTCAACAAGTACAAGACTCCTAGTGGAATACAGATCCCATCAGCAGATCACAATCATTTGACTCATCCCCACAAGCATCTTTGGGAACTTATTTCAACAACTTGTCAGATAGTGACTAGGCTGGCTTGCCATGATCCTTAAGTAATATATAATGATGAGAGGGGATATTCCCTATAATTGTCTAGAATATCTCTGAATATGGGACGAATGACCCAGTTTCTTAGAGTATTTTCCTATGTTCATAGACTTTAGTGCAATTCCAGTCAATTCACTGTCAAGTCTGCAACTAACCATGCAATTTTCCTTTTGGGATACACCTTTATGGTCATTCCCCATCTCTTGGTTTTGACATCACTTTTATATTTCTATTCTTAGTTATGACACCACAATTCAGGGACACATATTCATGGTTAACCCCCTTTTCTTGGTTTTGACACTACTTTTATATTTCGGTTCTTGGTTATGACACCACAATTCATGGATACACCTTCGTTGTCATTCCCCATTTCTTGGTTATGATACCAATTTCTTTTTGGGATACACCTTCATGGTCGTTCCCCATTTCTTGGTTATGACACCATTTTCCTTTTGGGATACACCTTCATGGTTACTCTCCATCTCTTGGTTTTGACCCACTTTTATATTTCTATTCTTGGTTATGACACCACAATTCATGGATACACCTTCATGATCATTCTCCATTTCTTAGTTTTGACACCACTTTTATCTTTCAGCTCTTGGTTATGACACCACAATTCTTAGGGACACAGCTTCATGGTTAATCCCATATCCTTTTCTTTTGGGATACACCTCTATAGTTAACCCCTATTTCTTGGTTATGACACCACCTTTAGCCTTTTCTTTTTTGTTTAAACACCACCCTCAATCATCTTTTTCTCAGTCTTTATCCTCCCAACTACGGAGCTCAGACTTCCTTATTGTACTAAAAGGATACATAGGCACGAGGATGCGAATCCTTAGTGACAATATTCCTTCCTTTTCTTTATCCTCTCCAATTCCATGAACTACGAGGCTCTGACTTTCTTATTGCACAATGAGAATACTTAGGCATGAGGGCCACAATCCTCCTCAAGCATTATTTTTCTAACCCCTTTCTTTTTTGCAGGCACATGAAGATAGCTACACCCATCCAAGAAAGAGCATTCAAAATGGTTTCCATGGAGTACCATGGATGTGAGGGGTGCTAATACCTTCCCCTTGCATAACCGACTTTTGTACCCGCTTCTCTGTTTCCCCTCGGGTTTTATCGATATCTTCCTTTCCCTCTTTTGGGAAAAATAAAGTTTGGTGGCGACATTGTTGTACCTTCGAGCGTGCGATGCATTTGATGCGTATATATTTTGTCAGCTAACTTCAGGTAGGAGAAGTTGTTCTTGGAGAGGAAGTGGAAGAATGTCTGCAGTTACATTTTGTATGTAATCCCTCTTCAGACTAATCCCAATTTGTTCATCAATTGCAACCTGATTTGGGAAGTCCATTGGCATGTTGTCCATGAATAGCCCTAATACCATGTCAGCTCTGTCTTGATTGTGACCCAAACTCCTCTTATACATAGTGCTCTCGTGCTTACCCTGTTCCGTTATTCTTTGATGTCAAAGAACCATTGTCTTTCTGGTTAAGGGAAGGACAAGGTGAGCTTTTTCTGGTTGACATGCATGAGATGCAAATGAATGAATGCATATGTTATGGATGGAATTAAAATAATTATGTAATATTCATAGATTCAAAGTCTTACTAGTATAATAACCCAAGGTCAAAATTTCAGGATATATACAGCGATGCAATAATGATATGCAATAGGATATGTTAACATCACAACATAATCCAAATAATCTGCGTATACTGGCTGATGCAAGATCAAAGGTCTGATGTATCCATGAGAATAAAGGTATGTAGAGTCAATGGTTTCCTGCATAAAAACTCATATCCCCCTCATGGGTAGGCTCTAGTCTTTAAAAGGTAGTCCCTAGAAGGTTCCCATAGCCATCGATCAAAAATGAAAATACTCTGCCGTAGCGAATTCTCGCAGGACAAAAGTACTTCCAATTGAATCGAGTCTGGGTGTGTGTCTAGTGCCAACCCAACATGCGAAACACAGATCAACATGATTATCCACGAGTATATCCTGTGTATACTCAGCTTTGGTGTAGAGCTTCTCTCATGTAACATCATCCCCGTCCAACAATAGCAAGTATACATATATCCAGCATATAATGAATATATAGAATGCAATAGCAAATGCAGTAAATGAAATAAGGACAAAGCAAGTAAAGCATAAAGATAAACACCTAAACAAACAAAAAACAAACAAAACTAGGCTCGACTCTTACTTGCAAAACCAAGGACTCCCCAACAGAGTTGCCTGCTGAAGCTAGCGAAAATATACCTGAATGCATCGCACGCTCGAAGATACAATAGAGTCGTCGTCAAACTTTATTTAGTCCCGAAGGAAAAGGAAAACATTGATAAAACCCTAGAGAGGAGAAAAAAGGTAAGGAAGTTGGTTATGCAATGTGAATGTATTAGCACCTCTCACATCCGTTGTACTCAACAGGAACCATTTTGATTGTTCTATGCTCGAATGGGTGTTACTATTTGAGGTTACTGCAAAAGGATAAAGGGTAAAAGAAAGGAATAGATAGCATGCTCGGAGAGTATTAGGGCACTCATCCCTACATATCCTTATAGTGCAATAAGGAATTCAGAGCTCCGTAGTTCATATAATTAATGGTGAGAGATGAAATAAGTTGTTATAAAGGTATGGTTTGAACCAAAGGATTATGTTGTTTGAACCCATATGGTAGGTATGTCTGAACCAATGGGGAAAACTGGCATATTAGCTGAAAAATAAAGAGTGTTGCCTATATCAGACTCCAAGGTAAGTAAACAAGGTTTGTGGTTCAGAGGCAGACATCGTTCATTAGCCCAAAAGTATATATGAAGCTCAAAGAAATAGTGTAGTTGGTTCAAAGAGAAAGTGTATCACATGGGGTGAAGGATTGGTAAAAGATATTAAATGAAGGTAGTGATTAATGAATAATGAAAAGTGAATAATAGGATAGAGAGAGATAATTAGGGTAAAAGGAATTGAAAGACTGGGTAAAAATGACAGAAGGGTATAATTTGGAACCAGGATATAATGGTGTTGCTGAGATCCCATAAAGGGAATGAATTTTGTACCACAGAGGAAAAGTAGACATATTGGCCGAAAAAAAAGAAGGAATAAAATGTTTGTCGACGAGATAAACAACTTTTGGTACAAATGTGGACACTGGTTAATTGTCCTAAAAGGGTATAGGTGGAATCCCAAAGAAAATGGTATTTGGTTTCAAAGAAAGGCAATATGTCACCGAGATTAATGGTTATTATTGAAGATAGATGATGGATCATGAAAGATATGAATGGAGTCCTAAGGCAAAAGAAAGAATAATTATGCTCACGAAGGATTCGCATCCTCGTGCCTACGTATTCTCACTATGCAATGAGAAAGTCAGAGCTCCGTAGTTCATGGAACTAATGTGGAACAAAGAAAGAAAGAAAGAGATTTGATTGGGTTGCCAAGAGGAAAATAAAATTGCTTGAATATCAAGAGTGTGGCATTAACCAATAATTGATGTTTTGCCAAAGGGACAAAAGATCAAGTGTTGTTTGAATAGTGAAAACATGGTCTGAACCAAAGATGCTACTAGAGTTTGTGACTCTACAAGGTAGAGAAGTATGTTTACCAGGGTCTATAACCTTACAAGGCAAGATGAGATATAGCCAGAGTTTGTAACTCTACAGGGCGAAAATAGATGAATGCCAAAGTTTGTAACTCTATATGGCAAAGGAAGGTAACCCGAGTCTGTAACTCTACAAGGCTGAGTGCAAGGATGCTTGCTAGAGTCTGCAACTCTACAAGGGCAAGAAATAGATTGCCAGAGTCTGTAACTCTAATGGGCAAGCTGCATAGGTGTGCCATAGTCTGTAGCTATACAAGGAAGAAGGAAATGAATGTCTGAGTATATAACTCTATAAGGGCAAAAAGTAGGGTTGCTATAGTCTATAACTCTATAGGGAAAAAGCGAGCTTGCCACAGTCTGTAACTCTGTAGGGAAAGAATGCCAAAGTTTGTACTTTATAGGCAAGGAAAAAAGGATGCCAAAGTCTGTAACTGTAGGCAGTGCATGAAGCAATAAGACGATATTTACACCATTTATCTAGATTGTTTCCATATTGTCTCCTTTTAGAGGGTATGGCTCTAGGATAACCTTCGTATTGTAAACATCTTAAAGAATTTGCACTCTCTTAGTGTTTAACAAAGTGAAGCATTCAAAGGGCTTTCAATCAGGTTTGAAGGTCGCTCTATCACGAACCGATATCGCATTATGGCGTCTTATCTATCCACTGACCCCTGATTTCCCAACTCCTCGCTCTCATGCATCCCTCGTTCTCTCTCGACATTCCTTTATTCCCTTTTTATTTAGCATTCCTCCCTAACCATGATTTCCTCCATCGAGGACACTTGATTCTTCGCTAAATAATCCTTTAAGTATCCTTCTTTGAGATCATTCTAGAAAGTCCCTACTAACATATCTTGATTAGGATGGGAAACCTTGACGGTTTCATTGTTGAAGCGAGCCAAGTACTCTCGAAACGACTCAGAGTACCCCATTAAAGAGCCTGGTGGTGGATACTTTTCTATGTTTGCTAGCTAAAAACTAGTGTATCATTTTCCTCGTTAGGTTCTAATATTTGGGCATAGAGAGCCTAGGGAGGCTCATGTTCTAACAAAGGGCTACCTTCTTCAACATTCTTGCCATCAATTTGAATTTGAGGGAGTCAATAGCTTCAATGATGACCATTTATGTATTGATAAAAATGATGTGTTCTTGAGAATCACTCTTGCCATCGGACATTGCCAGGGAGGGCGACTTGAAATTATCCAGAACATGCGCATCCCAGATCTCTACTGATAAGGGCTAAGGGTCCACCAGATCCTCTTGATCGACGATTGTGAATTACATATGCTTCTATTGTAGGTCCCGTATGTTACTCTGCAATCTTTCATTCTGACAACACAATTTCTCCATAGTTGTCAATATTTATGCCATGACGACTATGTCATCGCCATGGTGATGATTGTTGTTACTAGCGGAAACCCTTATCATCATGAAACTAGGACGCACTTTTGTTGAAATGGAATTGTGTGGCTCAGTTCAGTTTTAGCAAACCCTACGGTGGACGCCAAATGTACACGATGGATACGATGGTTGATAACTCTATTGATGCCCAACTAGTAGGAGTTGCACATAATATCGGCAAAAATATGGATGACGTTCTCTCTTGTGATCTCTTCCTTTTATAAGGACGTTGGCTTCCTTTTTTGGAATACCCAGTTAATACTCTTAAATGTGATTGATGTAATCCTTAATGGTGATTGGGATTTGGTTTGATGGGAAGGATTCTCATAACTGATACCTATAGTTATCCATAAATGCGTATCTCAGATATTTGGGCCAACGGTTAACCCATATAAGAACCGAGTCAACACCTCCCTTCCCGACCCACTAGAATGTCTGAACTATTATCCTTCACCCGGCGGACATGTGTTATATATTCTTTTTCGCGCCATCCAAGTGGGCTTGTGCAGCTAACAAGTACGGCCTCATGAAAATGGGGTGAGACCTACTCCGTAATAACTACCTAAGAAACTCAAAATGTACAATTACTACTTCGCCAACCGATTTTTTTTAATCAATATGAGAAGAATGTTGATCATGATAGGTAGGGTTGGCAAAACGGGTCAGATTTGTTGGGCATATGTCCGTTTTGTCCGCACTTTAGTGTAGAGCGAACCAAGAGTTTAAGCCTGCACGCTCTAATGTGTCTGCCCGCTCGCCACAATTTTTTGTAGACTTTTGCTAGCGCGGGCATTCACATAAAAGTTTACATTTTTAGCCTTACAAAGTGTAGTGTCCGCAAGTCAAGCCCTCCTTTCTCTCACTTTTTTGTCGGACGAGTCAAAGTTTTAGACTCAAACTCTCAACTATGTTTGTCCCATTTTTTTTTCTTTTTGTGAAACGGACATGTTCATTTTCCAGCCACCATATTATAAAAATCATAAAATAATAATAATAAAGTCTTTATTAAAGTTGTGTTCCGTCTCCACATTCAAAAAAAACATTAAAAAAGAAAATCAAAAAATTGATTGTTTATATTTTATAATACCCGCTTTAACTATGATTTTCATCAATCTTAATAAATTAATTTTCCTTTTATATTTTTCTTGTTTATTTTTCTTTTTCTTTTTTAAGATTTGAACTATGTCTTCCATACTTTTTTTTCATTTTTAATAACATGTTTTGCCTATAAAAATTAAGTAATCGGTCAAATTTTAAATTGTGATATATGTTAAAAGAAATTATAAAATAAAGGAAAGTGATAATTTTGCATTGTGAAATCCATAGTGATTTTTCTTTTTTAATTTAAAGTTTATTTTTTCAATAAAAGAATAATACTTTAGAGTTTTAAAAAAAATTATATCATCGTGTAGATTAAAAAACGAAAAAGAGTTACACGTTAATATAAGAGATTAATCTTTTTCTTATTAAATAATTTAGTGATTAGAATTCAATATTTTTTTTTAATGACATCCTTAATATCCCTGCAAAAGCTATCAATTGAATTCAAGTGCAAATCTTTTTTTAAAAAAATTGTTGACCCTATTTTACCATTAAAAACAAAAATCAAAATTGAATTGTATACATAGAGCAAGTAACATGTGACTTGTGTGTTTGGTAGTTGACCACTTGGTCAGTTATTGTTATTCTTCACCATTTACATGCTCTCTCCATTTCTTAACAGTTTCAATTCAACCAAATAGCAACCAACCCCATCTTTCACTTCTCAATCTCCGCCTCTTCCTCTTCTTTCTCTCTGGTTAGTCAATTTCACTTTCTTATGTTCTTTCTTCCATCACTCAATTCATTAATTGAAGCTTCTTATTCTCTTGGTAGTTTTTTTTTTGTTTGTTTATTTGAATGGGTTTGTTTATTACACTCTGAAATGCTTGTTGCTGATTGTGCTTTTATAATAAAAATTGATTTATGAATTGGATTCATGTACAAGTTATGTTCGTGAACTTCAAAATAAAAATCTATGATACCATACCCCTGTTAGATAATCCATTTTCCGTTTTGCTTTCCCTGTTATAATATTTTCATTCAATTTCTTTTTTCATCTGTGATCATGGTTTGTCTACTCTTTTTCTGGGAAATATATCCATGTATTTGGATATATTCTGTATTGTTTGGTTTCTTGTATGATTAATTTGGTGATAGGCTAAAGTGTTGTTTTTGACGCTTCAATTGTAGCTATAATGAATGTTTTATGTGATTTGTATTTTCAGTCTTATTTTGAAAATTTCCGTCCATAACAGTGCGGTAACGACATTTCACGGCCCTATCAGTGTTTTGCAGTCGTAACAACATTTTGTCGCGGCCATAACGGCTTTTTGTCTGTGATATTTTTTCTCAGCATAAAAACAGTGAATATCGGTACCGACACCTTCTGATACTGTTTTCTGACCGCCGTTTTTGCGGCAATGGGCCGTTTTTTCAAAACCTTGACTAACACATGTCTGGACATCTTACACGCCTTTGATCTGAAGTATTGAGGCTACATAGGTAGAAAGGGATGGCAACATATTTTAAATTCCACCTCGATATCCCATCAAAATTATGCCTATTGTCATTTTGACTATCCTTGGTAAATTTGATGAAGTTCATGTATCCACTTATCCTTAGCAATATGGTAACCTCTTATGTTGTGGCTTTGAACAAAATTGAACCCTGTGTGCATTCGTTTTACATATCAGGTTTCTCATAAACTGATGTTTGGCGTAAAAGCTATTTTCTATAGTTTCTGACGATGTTCTAGCTGTTTTTAGGTAGCACAGGAGTCAGGAACAATGTCTGATAAAATCACAGCAGAAAATCTCCTTCACAACCTTGTGGATACATTATCTGACAGGCCAAAGAAAGTTTCATTCTTTGAGGAAGATAAATCAAAATCAGTGAGCTCCGAGATCAACAGACTGTTTGGACGCGAGAAACCTGTACACCATCTTTTAGGAGGTGGAAAATGTATGGTATTTAATATTTATACTCAATTTAATATAAGATGTACATATTCACATCAACAGAGAATTTTAATTTTCTTCTTCTTTTATTTTGGTTATAAACGTTCCAGCTGCGGATGTTATGTTATGGAGGAACAAGAAGATTTCTGCTAGTTTTTTAACCGCTGCAACAATTGTATGGGTGCTATTTGAATGGCTCAATTATAATTTCATTTCTCTTGTTTGTTTTGCCTTGGTTCTTGGCATGCTCGCGCAGTTTCTGTGGTCAAATGCTTCTGGTTTGTTTAACAGGTGATTTGAGCAACTTTACATATTTTCATTATATGTGGATGTGTTTCTCAACTTTACAAATTTAATTGATTATGACTTGTGATTTATGTTGACAGTACACCATCTAAAGTGCCCCGGGTCGTTGTCCCAGAAGAGTTATTTGTGAATATTGCAACTGTAATCGGGAATGAGGTTAACCGTGGATTGAGGTTTCTTCAAGATATTTCTTGTGAAGGAAACTTGAAGCTTTTTCTGATTGTATGTTTCTAGTTATGCTTATTTACATTGATATAGTCATTCATCATCCAAAGTTAACCTTAAAACATGCATATTTTATAACAGTAAATCCCGTAAAATCAAGGAATATCCTAACTGACTCGGCCTTTTAGAATCTGTAAGTGTGTGACTTAGGCCCAATGATTAAGCCGTCAAATCCATTGAGTCACGGTGTCTTATCAATATGTTGTATAACTCCATCATAACGTCACACTCCATAGGTCGTCACCATATTTATCATGTTGACATCCATCACAATGGTTGGAAATTCCGTCTTCATTGCAGTCCGCCCCTAGTCGCCTAATTGCGGCATTTGGCTTGCTTTCGTTGCAGCCTACAGGGTTAAAGGCCCAGAAGGGACGGCCCAAGTATGTTGAGGCTTAAGGCCAAATCCGATGTATTGACCTCTGCTGATGAGGTCTGCTAATACACTAATGCCTGCTAAAATACGAAATGTCTAGGTCATTTCTGATATGCCTTGTTATGTCACATTTTTGCCGCTACAGATATGAACATTATGTGCAAAGCGTCGTGTTTATAGCTTGTTTTCAGATATTAATGTACCTTAGAAGATATTCATTTCTATAGTAACAAAGGAATGTCGCATGTATTTGTCTTTGGAATTTGTGATCAATGGTTGAAGGTTGAAATCACTGCAGGCTGTAGCAAGTTTGTGGGCTGGTTCAGTGATAGGGAGCTGGTGCAATTTTTTGACTGTCATCTATATAGGTGAGATCAGATTCCTTTGCATATTTTGATGATTCAGTGTCATGTATATTGTTTTGTTTATATTTCTACCAGACATTCTCGTCGATGGAACCTTTTTCAAACTTCAACATCGTTGTTTTCCCTTCTAGTTTATGTATTACTCATGATATACTTGAATACTGAAACATCTTTTGTCCGAAAAGGTATTATTGCTGCACATACACTTCCAGTTCTGTATGAAAAGTACGAGGACGAAGTTGACGACTTCGTGTACAAAGTCATTGGTCAGATGCAACATAATTATAGAAAGCTGGATGCTGGTGTGCTCAAAGGAAAGCTCAAAGGAAAGAAGCATGATTAGGTTTGTTATGTAAATTAATGGTTGATGGAAATAATAATTAGGGGGATGAAAACATTTCTGCCTTATGAATGATATTTGAGTGAAAGAAAGTTGTTTATGTAAATGATATTTCATGTTGAAAATTATCTGCAAGAGTTTGATTCTAGTTTATCTATCTTCTATTTTACACTTATTAAGAATTTTAGCTAATAATAATAATAATAATAAATTTTTTAATGTAATAAAAAAATTTGTATTTCTCAAACTGTCTTTCATGGATATGCTCAAAGAGTTGTTAAGGAGAACTTGGTGCTGAACAAAGGGATATCTTCTGGTGGCTGAATGAGGCTCTCATAATCTCTAAATCTATCTCTATCTTTATATTACACATAAAACTCACCCAAGTGGAATCTCTATCCGGATAACATCCACATAAAATTCACCCAAATGAAATAATTTGACATGTGTCAAGCTACCTACAAGTGGTTTCCTTGCACTTCTTTTAGTGCAAAAGTAAATTTATTGAACAATCAAATTCACTTCTTAACTCTAATTTCTTTCGGTTTAAGGATTTTCCCTAAATACGAGAATTTATTCTTTTTTTTAATCACATAATCCGTGATTGGTGTTTACAATTCATTAACTTTTTTTAATACTATAATTCAACTAAGACAAATCAACTATGTCAAGTTACTGAAACATAATGGTGTACAACAGTTAGATTCCACATTAATCCAGTTATAGTATTAGCTTGAAATACAAGTAACACTATGTTCTCAAGCTTATAGACTTGACATCTTGGAATAGGGTTTACAACTTGATAAAAATCAAACTCTATGCCTTATGATATGAAAGGAGGCGCTAGAGTGCTGCACATGCAAAGACTCAAAAGATAAATCTTAACAATAGATATGCTCACAACTTGCACACCTCAAAAGTGAGATGAGAGTCTCCTTAAATAGCAATGCAATTTAGAGATTTTCTCCTTGAATTTCTAATTTAATTTCGTCCAAAATAATAGCATAATCTTTTTGAATTTGATTTGCTCCATAATATTTTCTATCAAAAGATATGATTTGCTATTGATTCAAATTCAAATTTAAATCTCCATTTAAATTAATTTGATCTTCAACAACTATAAAAAAAATCACACAAACGCATTTCATAAATACTTCAACCAATCTGGTCGAATCCTAACTAGATTATCGCTCCAAAAAAATGCAACATTGACCTGCTGAACCAGGGCCAGATGTTGCACTGCACACATGCTGGAACATTGTGTTCCATATGTTGCACCAGTACATCCAAATTACTTCTTTGGATGGTGAATCTTGGATAGAGAGATACCGAACCACAACTTCATAGTTGTGAGATGTTACAACATACAAAAACATTTTTCTTGTTGATGGAGACCAAACATTGTAACACACATGTTGGAACATGTTACACCAGAGCATCCAAAACAAATCTTCTTCATATAAGTCTTTTTTGTAGAGTATTTATTGGACAAAAACTTCCTTCAAGGTACATCTAGTCAGATCTTCTTTGGCTGGAACACATCCTAATCTTTTCCAATTGATTTTGAATTATCAATACAAACTTCTTCCCAAAGATAAAACTCTGAATCTTGAAGAAGTCATCCCCTCAAGACTTCTGAAGGATGTATGAAGACAGTCAGAATACAAACCTTAAGTCTACGGCTTAACTAGTTCTGTCAAGAACTTTAGCCAAACAACTCTTGCAACTAGTTTTGTCAAGAACTTTAGCCAAACAGCTCTTGCTTCACTAGTTCTGTCAAGCACTTTAGCCAGCAACTCTTCTTGGCAACAACCTCAAATGTTGGAACACATGTTGGGACATCTTATTTCACATGTTTCCTAAAATACATCTTGCTCATATGTTGTTTTTACCTAATGCAACCAATAAAAAAGGAACAACAATGTCAAGATTGCAACTCCTCACAACCAAGTTTAAGAATATGAGAAAGTTGGAAGATGAATCCACATTTTAGTTCAATGTCAAATTGTGTGACATAGCCAACAATTCCTCTACATTGGGAGAAAAGAAGTCAGAAGAAAAGCTTGTTAGAATTATTCTCAGATCCTTGCCTCAGAAATTTGACTTAAAGGTAGAAATCATTCAAGAAGCTCAAGACTTAAGCACCTTGAAGGTAGATGAACTCATTGGTTCTCTTCAAACCTTTGAAGTTTCTATGATTAGAATATCTAAAAAGTGTAACATTTGTATCCAACAGTCAAGAGGATGAAGATCAAGGTGATAAGGATACTGAAGAAAACATGTCAAATGTTATAGCTTATGTTGGAAGAAAGTTCAACAAAGCTTTGAAGAACCTGTACAAAAACTGGAGGACAAATGTGCAAGACATTAGGTACCACATTGGTCCCCAGAGAAAGAGATTAGAAGAAGATAGGGGCAATAAAGTTAGATGTTTTGAATGTGAAGGCTTTAGTCATATCAAAGTTGAATGGCCTACTTTTCTTAAGAAGCAGAAAAGGGGATTATCTTCTACGTGGCTTGATTCAGATTCTGAAAGTGAAACTGCTAATTCCGTAATGGCATTCACTAGAAAATTTGAATCTAAGAGTGTGTCTAGTGACGAAGACATGACTGGTGAAGAGCTAGTTGCTACATACATGCTCTTGTACACCAATTGGGAGGAAGCTCGCCTAACTGTGGAGAATAAGAAGGAAACCACAAATGTGTTTCAGAAAGAAAATGAGAAGCTTGTCTCAACCATCACAGGTCTGGAAGAAGAAGTATCATTTATAAATTCCAAAATTGTTATTATGACAAAATTCGTGTGTATGTTGAACAATGGTTCAAGTATGCTAGGTGAAATTTTGGAAGTTGGGAAGATTTTCAGGAGTATGAAGGGAATAGATTTTGAATCCAACTTGGACAAGGTTGTCCTACTTAATAAGAAGACTAAGTTGATGGACTACATGTCTCAACATCATGCTCAACATGTGTACCCTTAATAAGAATTTACAAGAACTCTGCAAAGATATGTCACCACTAAGATAGATATAGTCATATAATACCCATTTGCTATAGACTGTATGGGCATCCTCAAGTTTATAGTCAGCAAAGACCTGAAAGGAAGAAATGGAAGAAATCTCAAGCAAAGAAGGAATGGTAAACCAAAGCAGTTTTCAATAGTTTCTTAGCTCATGCATCTCTAAGAGTTTCCTCAAGAGAAGATTAGTATTTTGATAGTGGATGCTCTAGACACATGACTAGAGAAAAGACATGTCTTGAGGAGTTAAAATCTTACTCTAACAATTGCCACTTTTGGTGATGTAGAAAAGGGAAGAATAAAGGGAATAGGAAGAATAGTTAGTCATGGTCTTCCTTGTCTTAATGGTGTTTTACTGGTAGAAGTCTTAACTTCTAACTTGATCAACATAAGTCAATTGTCTGATCAAGGGTTGAATGTAAACTTCAACAAATATGAATGTGTTCTCACTAATAAAGATCAAGAAGTTATCATTAAGGTGTTAAGGTCCAAAGACAATTGTTATATATGGATTTCTCATCCCTTATCTCGCATGTTATCCAAAGTTGATCAGACAAGGAGAAAGATGGATCCAAAGAGTGAAGAAGGGATATTTCTTGGATACTCTATCAATAACATGGTCTTCAACACTCATACCAAGACTGTGATGGAATCAATTAATATTATTTTTGATGATAATCCTAAAGAAAAATATGTTGTTGAGGACGTAGATGATATTTCTCCTCAACAAACATATGTCCCAACAGATATCCCAGACAAGGTGTTTGACATTGAGACTGAAAGTGAAAATTCTGAAGAAACATCTATCAACAAAGGACCTTCCATAAGAATACAAAAGGATCATCCTATTGATAATGTCATAGGGAATTTGAATGAAAGAGTCATCACCAGATCTAGAAATATGATTGCTAACTATGGCTTAATCTCCAGGATTGAACCTAAGAATGTTAAAGAAGCCTTAACTGATGAGTTCTGGATAAATGCCATACAAGAAGAGCTATGTAAATTCAGAAGAAATGTAGTGTGAGAGTTAGTCCATATACCTGAGGATGTGAATGTCATTGGTACCAAGTGGATTTTAAAGAACAAATATGAATAAAATGGTAATGTGACAAGAAACAAGGAGAGGTTAGTAGTCCGAGAGTACACTCAAATAGAAGGAGTGGACTTTGATGAGACTTTTTCTCTAATTGCTAGACTTGAGTCCATCAGATTACTTCTAGGAATTTCATGCATGATGAAATTCAGATTGTATCAAATGGATGCCAAAGGTGTTTTTCTGAATGGTTATCTCAATGAATAAGTCTATGTTGAGAAGCCAAAAGGGTTCATTGATCCTAGTATTCTAGGCCATGTGTATAGATTAAAGAAATCTCCAAGAGGATGGTATGAAAGATTAATTGTGTTCCTGATAAAAAATGGCTACAAAAGAGGAGGAATAAATAAGACTCTGTTATGGAAGATAAATGAAGGAAAACTCACGGTAGCACAAATTTATGTTGATGACATTGTGTTTGGAGGAATGTAAGACTCAATGGTGGAGCATTTTGTCCAAAAAATGAATTCTGATTTTAAGATGAGTCTTATAGGTGAACTCATTTACTTCCTTGGTCTTCAATTTAAGCAGATGGAAGACAACATCTTTATATCTCAAGGCAAGTATGCTAAAAGTATAGTGAAGAAGTTTGGCCTTGACAATGCTAGCAACAAAAAAACTCCTACTGGTACTCATGTGAAAGTGACCAATGATGAAAATGGAGTTGATATAGATCAAATCCTATACACAAGCATGATTGGAAGTCTGCTCTACCTCATTGTAAGCAGACTTGACATCATTTTTTTCTGTTAGGGTGTGTGCTAGATATCAAGCAAAACCCAAGGCCAGTCGTCTTTCTCAAGTAAATAGAATCTTGAGGTATGCCAATGGGGCATGTGACTATGGTATTATCTACTCACATGACACTAATCCTATTCGGGTAGGATATTGTGATGCAGATTTGGATGGAAATGTTGATGATAAAAAAAAGCACATTTGTGGATGCTTCTTCCTTGGCAACAACTTAATATCTTGGTTCATCAAGAAGCAAAATTGTGTCCCTTTATCTAATGTTGAAGGAGAATATATTGGCATAGGGAGCAATTGTACTCAATTGCTCTAGATTAAACAAATGCTGAAGGAGTACAATATGGGACAAGATGTCATAACATTATTTTGTGACAACTTGAGTGTTATCAATATTTCAAAGAATCATGTTCGACATAGTAGAACCAAGCATATTGAGATTCATCATCACTTTATTAGGGATCTTGTTGAAGATAAAGTTGTAGATCTGGAACATGTGGCAACTGAAAAAACAATTGACTGAAATTTTAACTAAGGCATTAAATGTAGTCCACTTTGAAAAGTTAATGGATGCACTTGTGAGAATCAATAGAAGTAAAATTTAGGAAGGCGTGCAGGGAAGTCTCTCTCTCATATGGACCTTTGTTACAAGAAACAAAACAAATTTATTTTGTTTCAAAACCTCCTTTTATATGGACCTTTGTTACAAGAAAGAACAACCCCTCCCCCCTGTAATACCCTAATTTTGACCCTAAGATCCCTCATGGCATCATGTTATTTCACAAGTGTATTGCCTCAAGGATCATAGCATGTTTGGCTCCTTAACCCTAGGGTTGGGATTTGTTTGAATATTTTGAGACCACCAAGCATGCTTGTATTGTATATTATTGTTTTTCTTATCTGATTACTAACCAAAAGCACAAAAATATGTCACTAACTCTTTTTGTTTTGAAGCTCAAGTGAGCATGTGCTCCACAATGCTCATAGGAGGCTCCTAAGCCCATTGAAATGGTCAGATGAAGATGAGGAAAAGCATGAAAATGGTCCAAAAGCTCCTAATCATCATATATTTCTCCCAATTATCTCAATTTGCCAATTTGATCAAGATAATCCAAAGGGCTTGAGGGTTGTTTCCCAAGGAAACCCTAATTTCACTATGCTTTGACTATGCCTTGCCCATGAAGCAATCTCAACCTATGATAAAATTTAATCAAGGTAAGTTCTTTCTGAAGGTGAGAAAAACAAGAAAGGGGGGGTTTGAATTGTTTGAAAAATTAAGCGCTTTTGCAAAATGAAAATCACACAAAGATTTTATACTGGTTCGCTTATAACACAAAGCTACTCCAGTCCACCCGGCCAAGGTGATTTCGCCTTCAACAAGGACTTAATCCACTAATCTTGAAAGATTACAAACAACCCCTAAGAGAAAAGAAAATCTCTTAGTCCTCTCAAGTCTACAGACTACAACAAGTCACTTGAGGAAATCAAATAAAAATAGATACAAGATGTGTAATCTAGAGTGCTTCTAAGAAAGCAAATATTACAAACTTAAGAACAAATTTTTCACTTGATAAGCAACAGCTTAGTGAAAATCTTTGAAGAACAAAGAAGTTTTTCTTGAGCGTGATATAATTTCAGTATAGTTTTGGCTAGTGATTTCTTCGTGTATGCTGAATGAGATTTCTTCTCTATTTATAGGAGTTGAAGTAGAGTTGAAGTAGCGTTGAATCTATTGGATATTGAGATGTAATTACGCCATTCCATTAATAGCTTCTGCAGTAGACTTTTTCACTTAGAAGTGACTACTTACCACAATTAGTATCTTTTCTCTTGGAAGTGGAGATTAACGTCTCTTTCTAATTGAGGAAATCCATTTGCAGAACTTTAACTTGGCTTAAACGTTACTTCATCATGATTAACAATTCTGATTAGAGTCTTTGTGTATCTGGAGAAATTTGCTTCTGATGTTATTTCTTGAATGTTCAGATGGCGCTGATAACTTCAGAGTTTGCAGAAGACATTTGTTCAGAGTCAGAGCTTCTAGACTTTACTTCCTGTTCAGATGCTTCTGATACTTGCAGTTTTGTCCAGAGTTTAGAGCTTCTTGAATGAGATTCCTCTTTAGATGCTTCTGATACTTGAGATTTTGCATCTGATCTTGTTTTGCATCTGATGACATCATCAGATTTATTTCTTCTTTCTTTAGAACCCTGCACACTTAGAAACTTTTCGTTAGGGTACCACTTTTGGTTTCATCCTTTGTTATCATCAAAATCATGGAATCTATTGTAGAACTATTTTTGTTCTTACAATCTCCCCCTTTTTGATGATGACAAAACAAATAAAATTATCAGATGAAACATGAAAAATATTAGATCAGATAAACAAAAACTCCCCCTGAGTTAGTACTAGGGAGTTCAGAAGTTCTTACCAGAGCTTTCCAAGTAATTAGGTTTCTGAAAACTTTCTGCAAATGCTTAACTTTAAAGTTAGAGTTATTTAATCAGAGCTATTATTTAATCAGAGCTATTTATATCAGAACTATTTCTACAATTGTTGCAGAATGCTTAAGGTTTTAGACATAGTTTTCATCAGAGCTATTTAATAATTTCTCCCCCTTTTTGGCATAATCAAAAAGGCATAAAACATAAAAAATAGAGAGAAAAAAAAAAAAACACTTCATTAAACAGCACAAAGGCAAACAGCAGTCAAAAAACAACAGATTCAAAGAAATATCAGAGCTAACAAAGAAAAGACAGAAGCAAAAACACTAGGCAAACAAAAGAAATCCTAAGTGCCTAAGGGTTTGGAGGAGGAGGAAGTCTCTGTAGTAGCATGGCAAACATATTCTGGAGGTTTTCATTCAGAGCGTCTTGTTTGTCCATCCTTGCCCGGAGCTCACTCTGATCTTGCTTGATCTCTTTCTGATCTTGCTTGATCTCCTTCAGAGTGTTAAGAATCAGAGGGATCGCAGAGGAAGACTCCCCCTGAATCAGAGCCTGCTGAGTTTCAGCTTCAGCAGCAGCTTGGGCTTCTGCATCTGCCTTAGCCTTGGCTTCTGCTTCCTGAATTCTCAGAAGTTCTGCTTCCTTTGCCAGGCGTTCTTCTTCCAACCTCTTAGCTTCTTCTTCAGCTTCCTTAGCTAATCTTTCTTCTTCCAATCTCTTAGCCTCAGCTTCTCTAGCCAGTCTCTCTTCCTCTAACCTTCTGGCCTCAGCTTCTCTGGCCAGTCTTTCCTGGAGTCTTTCCTCAGAGTCTCTGATGTAGCCATTTCTGACTTGTTCAGAGATACTCTTCAGCCTATAAGACTCAGAGGTCATCCAACTAATAACTCTGTTCCAGTGTGTCCTAACAGATTTAGGATCATCACTGACTTCAGAATTTTTAGCCAGAGACTTGATCTTCTGGACTGAGGATTCTGCAACCTGCATAATGGCCTCCTCAAGGGTAGGTATGATAATTTTAGGTTCAGGTTCAGGTGAATGAGGTGGAGAGTTTTGAGGGCTGAGATTTAGAGGTTGAGGTTCAGTTTCTGGTTCTGGCTGGGGTTCAGATTCTGCTTCTGGTTGAAATTCAGAATCTGGGTCTGGTTGAAGACTGGGGGATGAGGCATAGAGTGGGTTTACATCTAATGGGTCAGAGTCTGGGCTAGGTACAGCGGGAATTAATGGTGGAGTGATATAAGGTTCAGATGGGCGAATTACAGATGGTTGAGTTTCAGAGGGTGTGGTGGTTGTTTGTGGTGGAAGTGAGGTTTGATTTTCAGAGGTAATGGTGGTTGTTTGTTGTGGAATAGAAGTTCGGAGGGGAGAGGTTACTTCAGTTTGTGTTTGAGTTTGTGGAGCGAAATTTTTAGCATAAATTTCAGCTATTGTTGGGGAGTTTGGGTCAGAGTGTTCTTGATCAGAAGACTCATGATCAGAGGACTCTTGGTTAGAAGAAGGGGAAAGGTAAGGTGGTGACTCATACTCAGAGGATGAGGAAGAACTGTGGTGATATAGTTGATTAGGGTCAGAGGTTGTTGTAAAAGTACGGGCAATTTTTAGAACAGGTGGAGGTTGAGAGGTTCTAATGGTAGAAGGTGGTATTTCTGAGGTTGTAAAAATTGGTTGAGAGGAGAGAGGGTTAGAGGAAGCCATTACAGATTCAGAAGAGACAGGAGGAATGGACTTACCAGAGGAGACATTCAGAGGTGCTGAAGCTTTGGTGCCAGAGGTTTCTCCAATTCTGGCTTTCTTTGCCTTCCTTGCTTCCTCAGCTATCTTCTTCTCAGAAAGGCCTCTTTTGTATCTGACCAGATCTTCTACAGAATCCAGACAGTCTTCAAGGCGGAAATCAGAAACGTCAATGCCTTCATCCAGACGATCCTGAAGGTAGATGGCAATGGCATCTCTGGGTTCATTTTTGAAGAACCTTTCAAGGCCATGAGGCATCTTCCTCTGATCCTTCAGAGCTTCCCAGGTCACATTCATAGTGGGCTTGACTCTGATGTCTTTGATGATTCCCATACTCCTCAGATTTCTGGCATTCAGAGGCTTTCCAACGTCAATTGCCAGATCATCCATGCATCTGGTCTTTTCCAGAGCATCTACCAGCCCATGCTCAATGAAGATGTCAGAGAGCAATCTTCCCAGAGGGATGTAGGATCTGGGCTTCATATTGTTCCTTGTTTCTCTGACTGAATCCCTCAGATATCTGAAGAGAAGAACAGGGAGGTTGATTGGAATACCCTTCTGAATACAGTAGAGGATGCACTTCTGATCAGCATTTATATAATCTGAAGAGTTGGAGGCTGGACGATGATGGATTGTTCCCAGAATAATCTTCAACCAAACTCGGAGGTTCTGATGAAGCTCCTTGTTCTTAGAGGGGTTTCCTTCAACATTTGCTTTGAAGATTGTAGGGTTAATGACTTCTGTGATGCGCTTGGACCTTGGAGGAATGTTGTAAATCCTTTTACCTCCAGTTCTCTCCATGTTCAGCAAAGAGGCAATAGATGCTTCTGTGATGATGATCTTCACTCCCAGAACAAAAGAAACAATGAACTCATCATCAGCATCTGCACATCTCCAGAACTCTTTCACCAGAAGAGGATAGATTGGACCATACAATCTGTTGAAGTAGTTTTCCCAACCTTGCTTGCGAAGATCTTCAGTTAAATCAACGCCATTTCTTCTCAAATTCTCAAAATCTACCAGCGATTCACATAGAACATCCAAACCTTCAAAGGGAGTTGAAAGGTTTATGTGTTGTTCGCGTTCCAAAATGTGAGGTTCTTTGTAAACTGGGGTTGTGGTAACATCTACAACCATGGGTGTTTGAGTGTTTGAGGTTTGGGGGTTAGAAGCAGCTTCCATTTGTTGGGAGAAGTCAAAAACAGATTGTTCTTGAGGATTCATGATGAAGATTGATGAAGAAGATGAAGAACTGAGAAGGTTGCAGAGAAAACTTCGAGAGAGGGTTTAGGGTTTAAGAGTGAGTGAGAGTGATAATTGTGTGAAATGTGAGAAAAGTGTTTATATACCTAAGGAGATTAAACACATGCAAAACGACACACATACCAGCGTTAGCACAAAAACCAAAATTGCACGTTTGGGGGAAAAATGATTACAGCTCATTAATGAATGTCTAATCCCAACAGTAAGCACACTGCTCAAGGAGATTTTCAAGCGTTCTGACCTTTGATTTCTTTTGACAGCTGTCTAGAAGTTCTAGGGTTAGACGCATGTTCCCCACGTGTTGATGTTTCTGATCTTCAGGAATACAAAAGGATTTCTGAAGATTTCTAACTCAGATATCTTCTTAACTTGGTAGAAGTATCAGAGTCAGAGGCAGATGTATATTTGTTTTTATCAGAGTCTCATTTTACATGTTCAGAGCCAAATTTTACTCAGGACAATTTTTAATGTTCAGATTTTCTAAGATGAAACGAAATCTATCTTCAGCTAGAGGCTTAGTAAAGATATCTGCCCATTGATGTTCTGTATCAATGAACTTCAGCGTTACTATTCCTTTCTGAACATAGTCTCTAATAAAATGATGTTTAATTTCTATGTGTTTGGCTCTGGAATGTAGAATGGGATTCTTACTTAAACAAATAGCAGCAGTATTATCACAAAGGATAGGAATGTTACTCTCAAAAATTTGTAGATCTTCTAGCTGATGTTTCATCCAGAGCATCTGAGTTGTGCATAGTGACGCTGAGATATATTCTGCTTCTGCAGTTGATAGAGCAATTGTTGACTGTCTTTTGCTAGCCCAGGAGATTAAGTTGTTTCCCAGAAGCTGGCAATTTCCAGATGTGCTTTTACGTTCTATTCTATCTCCTGCATAATCTGCATCACAATAACCAGAAAGCCTATACTCTGATGTTTTCTCATACATCAGGCCCAGGTTAGGGGTTCCTTTCAGATACTTAAGAATTCTCTTAACAGCTGTTAAATGAGATTCTCTAGGATCTGATTGGAATCTGGCACAAAGACAGACGCTAAAGAGAATATCAGGACGAGTAGCAGTCAGATAGAGAAGAGAGCCTATCATACCTCGATAGAGCTTCTGACAAACCTTGTTGCTTACCTCTTCCTTCTCCAGAATGCAAGTTGGATGCATGGGAGTCTTTGCAGAATTGCATTCAGACATATCAAACTTCTTTAGAACGTCTTTAATGTACTTGCTTTGATGAATGTACGTGACTTCTGGAGTTTGATTGATTTGAATTCCCAGAAAGAACTTTAGTTCTTGCATTAGACTCATTTCAAATTCTGCCTGCATTAACTTAGAAAATTCTTGGCAAACAGAGATATTAGCAGAACCAAAAATAATGTCATCAACATAAATTTGGCATATCATGAGATCATTTTCATGATTTTTACAGAAGAGTGTAGAATCAACTTTCCCTCTGATAAAATTTTGTTCCAGAAGAAAATTACTTAAGCGTTCATACCAAGCTCTGGGAGCTTGTTTAAGTCCATATAAAGATTTCTTAAGTTTGAAAACATGTTCTGGAAAATTTGAGTTTTCAAAACCAGGAGGTTGATTTACATACACTTCTTCTGAAATATAACCATTTAGAAATGCACTCTTGACATCCATTTGGTATAATTTTATAGAGTGATTAATAGCAAATGATACAAGAAGACGAATAGACTCTAACCTTGCGACTGGAGCAAAAGTTTCATTATAATCAATACCTTCTTGTTGACTATAACCTTGAGCTACCAGTCGTGCTTTGTTTCTGACAACTTCTCCTTTCTCGTTCAGTTTGTTTCTGAAAACCCATCTGGTTCCAATGACATGAGTGCCTCTGGGTTTAGGAACGAGATCCCAGACATCATTCTTGGAGAATTGATCTAACTCTTCTTGCATAGCTACCACCCAATCGTTATCTTGAAGAGCTTCATCACAGGACGTAGGCTCAATCAGAGACACTAGTCCCAGAGGAATATCTTCAGAAGTTCTGAAGGTAGATCTGGTTCTAACAGGTTCATCTTTGTTTCCCAAAATCAAGTCTTCAGATACGTTGCTACGACTCTTGACTTTCCTTGGAATTTCTGGAGATTTAATTTCTTCAGAGTCTGGAGTGACAGGTGCTTCTGGAATTTTCTCAGATTCTACCAGAGTGATCTCTAAATCTGCAAACTTTTCAACTAGCTTTGACTTTTCAGGGTCAAGCTTATCATCAAATCTAACATGAATTGATTCCTCCACAATTTTGGTTTCTGTGTTGTATACTCTGTAGCCTTTAGAGCGTTCTGAGTATCCTAACATAATACCTTTCTGTGCTTTGGAATCAAACTTGTTCAGATGTTCTTTAGTATTTAATATAAAACAAATGCATCCAAAAGGATGAAAATAAGAAATGTTGGGTTTTCTTCCCTTACACAGTTCATAGGGAGTCTTATCCAGAATAGGTCTAATAGAGATTCTATTCTGAATGTAACACGCTGTATTTACAGCTTCTGCCCAAAAGTGCTTTGCTACATTTGTTTCATTGATCATGGTTCTGGCCATTTCTTGGAGTGTCCTATTCTTCCTCTCTACAACTCCATTTTGTTGTGGAGTTCTAGGGCAGGAGAAATCATGGGATATTCCATTAGAATCAAATAATTCTTCAAAATCTTTATTTTCAAATTCTCCACCATGATCACTTCTGACTCTAATAATTTTAGAGTCAAATTCTTTTTGCACTTTAGAACAGAAACTGGTGAATACAGAGTGAGACTCACTCTTGTGCTTTAGGAATTTTACCCATGTCCAGCGGCTGTAATCATCAACGATTACTAGTCCATACTTCTTTCCATTGACTGATGCTGTTTTCACAGGACCAAATAAGTCAATGTGAAGAAGCTCCAGAGGCTTGGAGGTAGAAACAACATTTTTCTTTTTAAAAGATGTTTTTGAAAACTTTCCTTTCTGACAAGCTTCACACAGAGCATCTGAAGAAAACTTCAGTTTAGGTAAGCCTCTGACTAACTCAAGTTTAGTTAGCTGAGAAAGTTTCCTCATGCTAATGTGGCCTAAGCGTCTATGCCATACCCATTGCTCTTCGTGAACTGACATTAAACATTTAACATTTTGATCTTTTAAATCAGAAAGATTTATTTTATAAATGTTGTTTTTCCTCTTGCCTGTGAAAAGGACAGAGCCATCGTTCTGATTAATGGCTTTACACGTTTTTTGATTAAAGATTACATCATAACCGTTATCACTTAATTGACTTATGGATAACAGGTTATGCATTAAACCTTCTACATAAAGAACATCAGATATAGAGGGAAGAGTACCATTACCAATAGTTCCGGAGCCTCTGATCCTTCCTTTCTGATCTCCTCCGAAGCCTACAAAGCCAGCGTCTTTAAGTTCCAGGCTTTGGAACATAGACTTTCTTCCCGTCATATGTCGCGAGCATCCAGAGTCCAGGTACCATGACTGGTGTCTGAACTTTGCTGCATAGGATATCTGCAACATAGATAATCTTATCTTTCGGTAACCAGAATCTCTTGGGTCCTTTCAGATTAGTTTTCCCAAGTTTCTTACAACTTTGGGTCTTCTAGCATTTTTAAATTTGTGTTCTTGTGTGTGTGTATAGTGGTATGAAAAAGGTGATTTAATTTGGTTACTGGTAGAAGTTTTATCAGAATCAGAATCATACCCAATTCCCCTTTTATTATTCTGACCTACTCCATAAATCATGGATGCCATAATACTCCTATTTATCCCATTCTTCAGAAATTGTTGAAAGGCTTCTTCATACTTATAAATAATTTCATTTGAAGTTTGTGGTGCTTGAGACAACACTTCTTCTAATTTTAAGCTTTTTGTTTTAGCTCCATCTCTTTCTAACGTTAAAGATTTGATTGTATCTTCATGTGCTAGAATTGTTGTCTCAAGTTCACTACATTCTTCAGATTTTGCTTTAAGAAGACCTTTAATGCTTTTAACTTTTTGTTTTAATTTCTGAAGAGAGGTAAGAGTTTCTGATAAACATGATTCTAAGTCAGATCTAGAAAGTTCAGAGAATACCTCTTCAGATTCTTCATCTGAGCTGCTGGATGTGGTAGCCATAAATGCTACGTTGGCTTGTTCATCAGAGTCAGATTCTGATGATCCTGAATCACTATCGTCCCAGGTGGCCATTAATCCTTTCTTTGTTCTGAAGGCATTTTTCTTGAAGCTTTCCTTCTTAGAGTTATCTTTCTTCAGCTTGGGGCATTCATTTCTATAATGACCTGTTTCTTTACATTCAAAACAGGTAATATCTTTATTAGGTTTACCTTTTGAAGTTGACTCTGATCTATCCCCTCTGGGTCTTGATCTTCTGAAGTTGTTGTTGTTCCTTCTTTTCCAGAGTTGCTTAACTCTTCTGGTTAGTAAGGACAGTTCTTCTTCATCATCAGAGTCTTCAGGTTCAGAGTCGTCAGTGTCTGCAGTTTCTGCCTGGAGAGCTTTGGTTCTGTCTGACTTCCGTCTTTCAGGTCTGGACTTCAGCGCCACTGACTTGTTCCTTTTCTGAGGCTCATCCTCCTCTAGTTCTATCTCATGGCTTCTGAGAGAACTAACAAGTTCTTCAAGGCTGATACTGTTCAGATCCTTTGATAACTTCAGAGCAGTAACCATAGGTCTCCATTTCTTTGGCAGACTTCTGACAATCTTCTTAACATGATCTGCAGTTGTGTATCCCTTGTCTAGCACTTTAAGACCTGCAATAAGAGTTTGGAATCTGGAAAACATAGCTTCTATAGCTTCGTCATCTTCCATCTTGAAGGCTTCATATTTCTGGATCAACGCCAGAGCCTTCGTCTCCTTGACTTGGGAGTTTCCTTCATGGGTCATCCTTAGAGAGTCAAGTATATCTTTGGCTGTCTCTCTGTTGGTGATCTTCTCATATTCGTTGTATGATATGGCATTTAGAAGTATTGTTCTGGCCTTGTGATGATTTTTGAACTCACGTTTCTGATCTTCTGACATTTTGCTTCTGGGAACTTCAGCTCCATTTAAGGTTGGAGGTTTGTATCCATCTGTGACAATGTCCCAGAGGTCAGCATCATAACCAAGAAAGAAACTTTCGATTCTATCTTTCCAGTAATCAAACTTTTCTCCATCAAAAACAGGAGGCTTGGCATTGTAAGAATCTTTCTCATTTGAGTGGGCCATTTGTTTTTCTCGCACTGGATCTCTCTACACGGTTAAGTGTTTGATTTGAAAATCAATAACAGAGCCGGAGCTCTGATACCAATTGAAGGTGAGAAAAACAAGAAAGGGGGGGTTTGAATTGTTTGAAAAATTAAGCGCTTTTGCAAAATGAAAATCACACAAAGATTTTATACTGGTTCGCTTATAACACAAAGCTACTCCAGTCCACCCGGCCAAGGTGATTTCGCCTTCAACAAGGACTTAATCCACTAATCTTGAAAGATTACAAACAACCCCTAAGAGAAAAGAAAATCTCTTAGTCCTCTCAAGTCTACAGACTACAACAAGTCACTTGAGGAAATCAAATAAAAATAGATACAAGATGTGTAATCTAGAGTGCTTCTAAGAAAGCAAATATTACAAACTTAAGAACAAATTTTTCACTTGATAAGCAACAGCTTAGTGAAAATCTTTGAAGAACAAAGAAGTTTTTCTTGAGCGTGATATAATTTCAGTATAGTTTTGGCTAGTGATTTCTTCGTGTATGCTGAATGAGATTTCTTCTCTATTTATAGGAGTTGAAGTAGAGTTGAAGTAGCGTTGAATCTATTGGATATTGAGATGTAATTACGCCATTCCATTAATAGCTTCTGCAGTAGACTTTTTCACTTAGAAGTGACTACTTACCACAATTAGTATCTTTTCTCTTGGAAGTGGAGATTAACGTCTCTTTCTAATTGAGGAAATCCATTTGCAGAACTTTAACTTGGCTTAAACGTTACTTCATCATGATTAACAATTCTGATTAGAGTCTTTGTGTATCTGGAGAAATTTGCTTCTGATGTTATTTCTTGAATGTTCAGATGGCGCTGATAACTTCAGAGTTTGCAGAAGACATTTGTTCAGAGTCAGAGCTTCTAGACTTTACTTCCTGTTCAGATGCTTCTGATACTTGCAGTTTTGTCCAGAGTTTAGAGCTTCTTGAATGAGATTCCTCTTTAGATGCTTCTGATACTTGAGATTTTGCATCTGATCTTGTTTTGCATCTAATGACATCATCAGATTTATTTCTTCTTTCTTTAGAACCCTGCACACTTAGAAACTTTTCGTTAGGGTACCACTTTTGGTTTCATCCTTTGTTATCATCAAAATCATGGAATCTATTGTAGAACTATTTTTGTTCTTACACTTTCATTCGTCCTTTTATGCATATTTAAGCCTATGAGAGGCCTCTCAATCATTTATTCATAAAGATTGGAAGTTTGGCCTTGAAAAGTTGACCAGTCAAGTCATCTGACTAAGCTGAGCACCAATGAGATATAACTTGTGATGTGTTTGCCAAATGAAGATGACCCCAAGATAAAAAATGTTCTTAAGAACCATATGAACAACTTTCATGTTCATCAAAAATACATTTGAAACATGTAAGGTCATCATTCATTTCAAAACATTATAGGTCATTTTGACTGAACCCCTAATTTTGGGTCAACTTACCAAGGGCATAATTTCCTTAATTTTTGTGATTTTGAGGTGAGACCAAATGCATTGGAAATCTTAAAATATATACTTAAAATGTTATGTTATACAAAATTTCATAATCCTAAAATAAATACATCTGATAATACAAAACATTATAGGTCATCTTGGACCTAATTCATTGAATTTGGAAAAAATACCCAATTTCAAATGCCCATAACTTTGTCATAGAAAATCCAAATGATGCAAACTTTGAGTCTAAATTGATCATCTTGAAACGATATACAACTTTGATGTTGGAGGTTTTTAGATTTGAAGCTTGCATCATAAAAACAGAGGGGTTTGATTAAGCTTGCTTTTGGTGAAATTTTTCAAAGTGTTTTGAATATGTTTTGTACTTGGATTTTCACAGCCAGTTTTCATCAATTTCCAAATGCTAAATGAATTTTTTCCCAACATGACTTTTGTTCCTTATTCCAAGGGCTTTCCAACCATTACTCACATTACTCATTTGGATCTACCATTTGGGAGTTTCGAAGTCCTTTCCATTTATGTGCATTTTGGTATTTCATGATGAAACTTGAATGTGCAAGCTGTTTCCATCCAATATACACGTCCATTTGCTTTTCACTTGATCTCAGCATGTTTTTTCAGCCATTATTGGGCCTTCTACACACTTGCACAAGCCCATGCAAGCAAATTTCAAATGGCCATGCACATGAACAAAGCGCGTGATCTGATACCTTCAGCTATAAATAACCACTTCCTCTCATTCACTTGGGAACCTTTTGGAGATCTGAATTGCTGCAGCATTGAAACCATAGCCATACCAAAGGAATTGTTCAAATTTTGTTTTTACTTTCGAGCTTGAAATTCAGCATCATTAGCTGATCATCAAAGCCTAGTTCCTTAGACTTTCACTTCCCCTACATCCATAGATCAAAGAAGAGCAAGGAACTTGGAGGATTCATGGCCAGAAGTGCTTCAATTCAGAGGTATACATTCAAACTTTTTGGATCTAGAACTCTCAATTTAATGTAGCATTCTTGTGTTTGTGTGGTTTTCTGAAGTCCTCACACTTGAGGCAAGCCTTTGGTGCTTTCAATTCATCATTTCATGAGCTTACAGTTTGAACACCATGATCTTCTCCTTCACATTTCTCTCAATATAGGAAGAGTGAGGAAGATCCAATGGTATAGTGTTGATCTCTATCACACAAGCTTCATTTCTATGTCCTTGTTTTCCATTTTCATTAAAACTTTTTTCTCTGCAACTGGTGGCCGGAAGTGGTTGTCTCGCCGGAGAAGATGGTGGTTTCCACCACCATCACCACGTGTGCACCTTCGTGGCCTTTGGATCTTGTATTCAGGATCTAATCGTGTGCATCCATTGTGTTTACTTATTTTAATGCAAGTTGTTGCGCGTTTGACTCAAGCACACCATGTTCCCGAAAGGGCGGTCCAGGCAAAAGTTAGAGACATGAAAAAATGAATATATATCCCGCTAGAATGAGTACCCCACCTTGGGGAAATCTAGGAAAAAATTAGGGATTTGGCAAGTAACTGCATCCTGACAAAACTTTGTTCTACAACTGTCATCTGTCAAAGATTCTCGCTCAGTCATCATCAACTGAAGTTTCGAATACAGTGGATTCAGAGTTGGTGGAGAAACGGTCATTATGTTCAATGTAGCCCTTTTCCTATGTATATCACCAATTTCAAATTTGTAAAGATCCATGGAGTCTCGCCATTTGCGGACTACCATTCTCTTAAATAAATGTGAGCTTTTATCCAATTCTTGGCGCTCTTATTTGTTTCTGTTTAACAAATGTTTGCATGTTTAATTGATAAATATCATTGTTTTAAACAAATAAAGTTTTCGTAAATAAACTATTTAAACAAAATGAACATTCACAATGACTGAAAGGATAAGTGGGATGTCCTCAGTGATTTCCCAAGGATAGTATGATTACCAAAAGGTAAGACATTTATTCATAGTCTGGCATTTTTATATCCTCTTCATTAACTTTCAAGTTGTCTCCTCAGCGAGCGCAGAAAGAATGGTACCTCATCAGCTTCCCAGAGAGTCTGGTATGAGAGGTTCTCTTTTGATGATAGTGGATTGATCTATCTTATTGGATTGCTTTCCCCTAGCAGAATTTGTGGATGTTCATCCAACGCGTTCCAGGATAGTTTGTTTGTGCATACATGTTTGTTTCCCCCGCGGAGTCTTAGCAATCCATGATTGGTTGTATGGTTGATCTGTGGATGATCCCTCCTGTTTCAAGTTCTTACCTCGATATTTCAGATGTGTATCCCTCTATATCAGGCACTAGCAATTGTGTTTTATCAATTATATGGTTGTCATCCCTTGTGTGGACTGGCCTAAAATCCCTTATAGATTGATAAAAGTTGATATCCTTTAAGTGGAGAGTATTCCTTATCTCATTATCCTGACTGATTACTCATGAGGAAGTTTGTCTTTCCCCAGCATGAGTAGAAGTCCCCACGGAGTAAGCATGTGTTCCCTACAGAGCTATCTTTCCAAATAATTATCTCCTTAGCAGGAAGTTGCCTAGAGCAATTGATGAAGGGCTTGTTTCCCTTTTCATCCCTAGCATGTCACTTGTTGATGAAGGATTCATTTCCGATTTCCTCAGCCAGAGTATTTCTGTTGAGAACATTTGCAGCTTATCCCCAGTGGGGTTGCCTGATTCGAGTTTGATGTTGGTATCTTCTCCGGGTCTGAAGATTTCTTCTAGCATTGAGAGCTAGTGTTGAAAATGTTTATTTCCTTCCCCAGTGGAGAAAAATGCTATTTCTCCCCTTAGCAGAGTTTCCTCTCCAGCAGATAGAAGGGAGTGTTTTAATTGATGTGCATCTGGTTGGTGATTGTTCCCCAAGGAGTTTCATATCGTTCCTTGATAAGCTTCCCCAGTAGAGTTTCTTCTCTAGCGGATCTTATCGTTATTAACCACCTGTCCCCGAGAGAGTTGATGGAAACTCCCCGGCAGATCTTCTGCATCTTCCTTATGTTAGGATTGTTTACTCCTGGTAGACTTCTCTGGTGCAAAGTGTTGCCTCTTGCCGTTGGAAGCTTTGACTTTGCCTATCCCCAGCTGTGGTCGACGTCTTCCCGTGTTTATTCTTCTTCCAGAGATAATCCCCACCAGAGTTGAGTTCTCAATTTGATCGTCTTTTTTCGCTGCTCCTGAATACATCTTCTTTGTATCCTCAGTGAGTGTAGCTTTGGGTAGGTTTGATATCCCCGATGATTTATTTTCACCCTTTCTCGGGTTGTTCCCAAACTAAGTTCTCCAGTAGGCTTTGCCCTTCTTGTTGAGATGTTGTGTCGGGTGTCCGTTCGTGATTCTTGGACTTGTTTGTGTTAGATATGTCTGTTTGTCAGCATAATCATACACGAATCATGCATATACATGCATAATTATAGAATTCAGATATTCATGATTGCATTCTTTGCCATATATCTTTGCTTGATATCTCCTGCTATTGGCAAAATGTTCTTTCCCAAGCAGATGTTTGTGTCTGATCTCTCCATATAGAGTCAACCCCATAGGCAGAAAGTGTCTATGTTTTCTTCCTTCTTCCCCACTGAGTTATGCCCTCTTGGATGATTATTGTTTCAGTTTCCTCCCTAAGTGTGTATTGGGATGAAATTACTCCCTTGAGTTATATCCTCATCAGGTTGAGTCTTGTTTGATTGTGTCTTTCTAGTTTGTTCCTAGATTGATTTCCTTTCTTGTTATCCTCTGTAGTTCCCTGTGGTTCAGCTGTTCAATTGCTCAGTAACCAGTAATTATCCATTCTTTCCCTAGTGGATTTTGTGGTCTTCTACCCAGTAGCCGGTAGTTGTAAGTCCTGTTTCTGTGGTTTTCTACCCAGTAACCGGTAGATGTAATCCCCTCTTTGTTGGTTATCTTTACCCAGTAACCGGTATTTATATTCTTTCGTTTTGAGTATACCACCTAGTAACCGGCGATATATCTCTTGGATAATTGCTTCTGTCAGGAAAATTATCCCTAGAGAGTCATCTTTCATTTACCCTTGTTTGGTAATGATTGTTTCTCCAATCTGATGGGTCATCATTTTATACCCAGTAACTGGTATCCTGATGTCCTTTCTTTTCGGTCGATTTATCCTTCATTAACCCAGTAACCGGTTGTGGATAATCTTCCATGCGAGTATGTTATCTATGTTATGACGGTAATAGATAATATATCTCATGCGCTCTTCAGTCGAAGCCTTTTCTCTTCCCCAGTCGAGTAAGATTCGTATTTCCTTGTGGAATCGAATGTCCATCCTGTAAGTCGAGTTTTCTTTTTTAGCCCTCCTTTCGGATGATGAGTGTCTTGGATATGTTCCCAATTCACGCCTGGTTGGGTCACCTATTATATACCCAGTAACCGGTATCCCTGGTGTTCCTCCCTTCTGCTATCTATTAAGACTTTTTTGTCCCCTGTAGAGTCAGATTTTCCTGAGTTGAGATATGCCTTTTGGGTCTTCCTCAGATGTTTCGGATGATTGATATCTCTCACCCTTATACCGGTCTTAGATATTCTTTCTTCCCGAGCTTATTGTTCTTTCACCCAGTAACCGTTGTTTTGATAACATGTCTCACTTTGAGTTTATTACCCAATAACCGGTAATATCTCGTCTTTTCTCCCTCAGCTGGGTCCTTTGTGGACATCCATGCCTGAGTCCAAATTTTTTATCCGATGTATCCATTGTGGATAGTTGCGCTGTATTGGCATATTCCCTAATACATGCATCTTTGTGTCAGCTCGAGTCTTTCCATCGATTTATTTTCGTGGAATCCCTTCGTGTCTCTCAGCAAGTTTTCAAGTCGTGACCTGCTCACGCATGTAAAGACAAAGAGTCAGACAACATACGATCGCAAGTTTCGATGATGACAAAAGACCATCATGCACGTCTACAAACAAATGCAACACATTACCCATCATATCCTTTTCTACGTTTGTCTAAACCTATTATAATGATTAAAAACATATGTGGACAAAGTGTGATCATGACGAAATGCATGAAAATCACAAAACACAGTTTTATGCAGATTTGAAGGCCTTGAGTCGACCATAGGGGTCAGCTCAAAGCTCACGGGTCAGCGCAAAACTCAGCTAAACTGGAGATTGGTCAGCGCATGCTTCTTTGCGTCGACCATAAGGGTCGGCGCATAACTGACGGGTTAGCGCATAAATCCTTTGAGTCGACCAGAGGTCAGCGCATGGCACAATGATGCTATCCTGGGTCAGCGCATGGAACCATGGGTCGACCATAGGGGTCGGCGCATTTCTCACGGCTCAGCGCACGCCGACCTATGGTCGACCGCTCGTGCGTAAACTCAGTTTTTTGAGTACTTTCCACTGTTTGAAAGTCTTTTATTTTTGGTTGGTTTGTCAGTTACTATATATAGAAGTCAAAACACTTCTATTAACTAACATTTGTCAAGTTGAGTTCAAGTGTTCAAGGAAACAAGAAAGAGTGAAAAAGGTGTCCAAGACTCATCATCTTCATCTTCAACATTTCACATCACATCAACTGCACACAATTACTTTTGATGTGGTTCGTGATCGATTAAAGGTGATAAGGTTCGAAGCTGTGATCGAAGAATCCGGTTCGAGTTGAAGCTTGTGGCAGGTTCTTTCTTGAATAAAACCGTTAGGGTTTTGTCCTCCAATACGGGTTTCTGTTTGGGGGTTTTTGGACGAATCGCTTCATCAATATTCAGCCGAGCGAAGGTGATTGAGAAGAGGAAGTCTTCATCAGTCTAGTAGCGGATTCGGTGGCATTGAGGTGAAGGATTCGGGTTCGACTCGTTGTGTTTGAGATCAGCCGGGCCGAGGGTTTGAAGAACGGAAGATTCTTCAACAAAGGGGCTGGAATCGGAGGTCTAGCATCAACGATCGAAGGTCTTGATTCATCTTGAATCAAGGAGCAAGGATAGGAAGCATCATTCAACACATTGGAAGTTCTGTTGTTTACATGCTTTGCAATCCTTGTATAAACGATTAAATTTCACAGGTGATATCTAATTAATCATCTCAATTCTATTTTTAGAATTGAGGGCAGACGTACCCCGAAGCGAGGACGGCGGGGGAACTGCCTCATCAAATCTCTGTCTTCTTTAATTTTCTGCATAAGTGCTTTTCAGCTTAAAAATTAAGTGATTTTAGTTTAAGCAATTTTACCAAACGTTGATATAAGTTGAGTAAGAGATTAAAAATGCTGTTTAAATACACAGTACAATAGTATATTGTACTAGATAAATTTGAATTACTTACTCAACTCAAATATCTCTTGGAGTGTATGCACACCAAATGTTTGTTAATTTGCATAAGCCAAAGTTGTCTTAAGTTTGCTTCCAGCTTAATTTGGTATTTTGGGTCATTGGAACTAGGCTTGCTAGTTAGTGAAATATATCAATTGAGTGTGCAAATAGTGTAGTGATTTGGATTTCCTTTTATCTCTAATCCATTCGCTTAAACGCATATCCGGTTTTCCAATAACGGTTCGTTTTAGACTAAAATTTTCCTCGGCCGCTTCCGCACTTAAAACATATTTTCAAAACCAATTGTATTTTAAATTGGTAGCGCCAACTCAAGTTTTTAATTGGGATCTATTTAACCCCCCCTTCTAGATCCGTGCCATAGTCTAACAAGTGGTATCAGGAGCTCCGGTTCACTCCGTGCTTCAAAATACAACTTTGATAGAAAATGGCTAACGAACCGAAAGGGGCTTATAATAGAGCTCCAGTTTTCAATGGTGAAAATTATAGTTATTGGAAAGACTGTATGCGGGTGCACATAAATTCCATAGATAGAAAAATATGGAATTTTATTCTCAATGGTCCAATTCAAATAACCATGACCAATGAGAACAACGAATTGGTGCCTAAGCCCGAAGCACAATGGACCGATGATGATGAAAAGAAATACAATTATGATTGGAAAGCCAAAAATATCCTAATCTCCTCATTAGGCGTAGATGAATACTATCGTGTATCCCATTGTCCTACTGCTAAGGCTATGTGGGATTCACTACAAATTGCCCATGAGGGGACGAATGATGTTAAATTGGCTAGAATCAATACACTAACACAAGAGTTTGATCTCTTCTTCATGGAGCAAGGGGAAACCATTACTGATGCAAAAGAGATTTACTCATCTCATCAATCGATTACATTCACTTGGTATGCCTGTTTCCAATGATATTGCTACTAATAAGATCTTAAGATGTCTTAACAGGGAATGGCAGCCGAAAGTGACCGCCATCAAAGAGGCAAATGATCTTACCACATTGGACTTGACAACATTGTTCGGTAAACTACAAGAGCACGAACAAGTTCTCTTAAGCCTGGAACAACACGAAAAGAAAGATAAGAAAGACAAAGCAAAGGTGAGTGAAAAGAAATCAATAGCTCTAAAGACTTCCTCCTCAAAGTCTCAAGCAAAAGAGCAAAGTGATTATTCATCGAGTGACGAAGAAGAAGAGGACAAGAGTAAAGATATGGGACTGTTCGTCAAACGCTACAACCGTTACGTGAGAAAGAACGACATCCAACATTCCGAGAAGAACTTGGTAAACTTCCGGAAGCAATCTAGGTTCTCTAAAAATGATGACTCAAAAGGAAAAACAACTAGAGGGTCGTGTTATAAGTGTGGAAAGCCGGGTCACTACAAGCCGGACTGTCCGATGAACAAAAAGACAAAAGAAAAGGATTCATACAAATCACACAAGAAACCATCAAAGCCAAGGAGAGCATACATAGCTTGGGAAAGCGATAGCGACTCCTCCGATGATGAAAGTTCTAGTGATGAAGATGAAAATGGAAATCTATGTCTTTCTGCTCATCAAAAGAACAAAAAGAAACAGGTACGACATGCTAAATATGAAAAATCCTCTAGTATGTCTCATCATGAATTGCAAACTGCTTTTGATACTTTACACTATGAAGCGAAAGAGGCCTTTAAAAGGCTTGCCTCAAATAAGAAATTTTTTTCTCATTTGGAACATAAAATTCAAGAATCCGAACGGAAACTTGAGGCACTTAAAGCTTCTATAGTGGAAAGCACAAAAACAAGCTATGAGGACCTTAGAAGTAAAATGATGAACTTTGGGTGTGATACTTGTTACATTTGGCAAGGTGAAGTAAGAAATCTAAAGGCCAAACTTGACAAGTCTCTTGAGCCCAAGATTACATTTGCTATCGACAAATCAAACTTTCGAAAAAGTATGGTTAATCCATATCAAAAATATAAATATGTTATAAAGGATGAAGATAGCAAAAGCAATCCAAATGTAAATTTATCTTGTCTCTATTGTTGCAAGAAAGGCCATTCCATTGCTAAATGTAGATTTAGGAGGTTTTTAGTTCCTAAAGGCATTTATCAATGGATGCCCAAATGCAACCATTTCGTTCCTCACCACTCAGGACCCAATAAGCAATTGGGTACCTTCTCTTGTTAATTATCTTGTCACAGGTACAATGCCTCGAGACTACCGAGAGAAGATGGGTTCTCGACAGTGGATGCTCAAGGCACATGTCAGGTGACATATCTCTCTTCATTGACTTTGTGGCTAAGAAGAAGGGATATGTAACTTATGGTGACAACAACCGTGGAGCAATACTTGGTAAAGGTAGTGTAGGTAATCCCTCCTCTACTACTATTTCTGATGTTTTGCTTGTCGAAGGTCTTAAACACAATCTACTTAGCATCAGTCAATTATGTGACAAAGGATACAATGTATCGTTTTCAAAAGATTGTTGCAAAATTATACATAATGATGATAAGAAGAGTATGTTTAATGGTCTTCGTGTGAACAACGTCTATATGCTTGACTTAAATGAAGTATCGTTAACAAGTGACAAATGCCTTGTAACAATGAGTGAAGATTCATGGTTATGGCATAGGCGTTTAGCACATGTTAACTTTGACTTACTTAACAAAGTAGTCTCAAAAGATCTAGTCCTAGGTCTCCCCAAAATTAAGTTCACCAAGGATCACCTTTGTGATGCTTGCCAAAAGGGGAAGCAAACGAGGATCTCTTCTAAATCCAAAAATATCGTTTCAACAACGAGACCTCTCGAGCTTCTCCATATGGATTTATTTGGGCCATCTAGGATTAAAAGTCTAGGAGGAAACTATTACGGTTTCGTAATAGTGGACGACTTTTCTCGATTTTGTTGGACTATTTTCTTAGTAAGTAAGAGCGACACATTCGCCGCCTTTTAACGATTTGCTAAGCTTTCCCAAAATAAACTAAATACAAACATTGTTGCAATTAGAAGCGATCATGTAGGTGAGTTTGAAAATCACTTATTTGAAGAATATTGCGGTAACCATGGTATCGATCATAACTTCTCCGCTCCACGTACTCCTCAACAAAATGGGTTTGTGGAGCGTAAAAATCGAATTTTGGAAGAATTGGGAAGAACAATGATCAATGAAAGTGGCTTACCGAAATATTTTTGGGCTGACGCCATTAGTACGGCTTGTTACGTTCTGAATAGGGTGCTCATTCGCCCCATTCTAAACAAAACACCGTATGAACTTTTAAAAGGGCGAAAGCCAAATGTTTCTCACTTACATGTCTTTGGTTGCAAATGTTTTGTATTGAACAATGGAAAGGAAAACTTAGGGAAATTCGATTCCAAGGCCGACGAAGGTATCTTCCTCGGATACTCTCAATCTAGCAAAGCATATAGAATATACAACAAAGGATTACTTACTGTAGAAGAGTTTGTACATGTCACTTTTGATGAATCCAATCCGAGAAACGTCGGAAAGGGTAGTGTTTTTCATGGTGCAGGTACATCTACCGAAGACATACTCAAAGGTGGCGAGCCGGGGATTGATCAACCCGACACAGTCAAAATTGAGGAGGACAAAGATGTACACCATGAGGAAACCGAGGTAGTTCATCCGCCTTCAAACGATGATCTCCCTCAAGCTTGGAAGTCTTCCAAAGACCATCCAATCGACAACATTCTCGGGGACATCTCAAAGGGTGTAACAACTCGATCTAAGCTAAGTAATTTCTGTTATCACTTCGCTTTCGTTTCGCAGATGGAACCTAAAAACCCTAAAGAAGCCCTACTCGATGAACACTGGTTTTTATCAATGCAGGAGGAACTTAATCAGTTCACCAGAAATGAGGTTTGGGACCTTGTCCCTCCTCCGCGAGATCATCGAGTAATCGGCACCCGATGGGTGTTTAGGAACAAACTGGACGAAAACGGGGTAATAACCCGTAATAAGGCGCGTTTAGTCGCGCAAGGGTATAACCAAGAGGAAGGCATCGACTATGAGGAAACTTATGCGCCGGTTGCCCGACTCGAGGCTATACGCCTTCTCCTTGCTTTCGCTTGTGCGAAAGACTTTAAGCTATTCCAAATGGATGTCAAGAGTGCGTTCCTTAATGGTCACATAAATGAAGAGGTTTATGTCGCACAACCATGAGTATCCTGATCATGTTTATAAACTAAAAAGAGCTTTGTATGGCCTCAAACAAGCTCCTAGAGCTTGGTATGAGAGACTAAGCAAATTCTTACTCGATCAAAAATACTCAAGAGGAAAGGTTGACACAACCCTCTTCATTAAACGTCAAGGAAAGCACTTGATATTAGTGCAAATTTATGTAGATGATATCATATTTGGATCTACTAACATGAATCTTGTGAGAGAGTTTTCTGACCTTATGCAGGGCGAATTCGAGATGAGTATGATGGGGGAGCTCACATACTTTCTCGGTATGCAAATCAAACAGCTCAAAGAAGGAACTTTCGTGAGCCAGACAAAGTACTGTTTGGACCTTATCAAGAGATTTGACATGGCAAAAGCTAAGGCCATAGACACCCCCATGCCTACGTGTACAAACTTGAACAAAGATGAAGACGGTAAGGAAGTAGATGTAAAACGGTATAGAGGTATGATTGGCTCACTCCTTTATCTTACTGCTTCTCGTCCCGATATTATGTTTAACGTATGCATGTGTGCAAGATATCAATCATGTCCCAAGGAATCCCATTTAAAAGCCGTCAAACGAATACTTCGATACCTATCCGGTACTCCGAAGTATGGACTGTGGTATTCCAAAGGTAATGATTGTTCTTTGGTAGGTTTTTCCGATTCCGACTTTGCCGGTTGCAAATCGGATAGGAAGAGCACCAGTGGAACTTGTCACTTATTTTCAAACTCTTTGGTCAGTTGGCATAGCAAGAAACAGGTTTCTGTTGCTTTGTCAACCGCCGAAGCGGAATACGTTGCCGCCGGTAGTTGTTGTGCCCAAATCCTATGGATTAAGCAACAACTATTGGATTTTAACCTCAAACTTGAACGTATTCCCATTTTTTGTGACAATACGAGTGCCATTAACCTAACCAAGAATCCTGTGCTACATTCTCGCACCAAACATATCGAAATTCGACACCACTTTCTTCGGGATCATGTAGAGAAAGGTGACATTGTGTTTGAACATGTCAATACTGAAAATCAACTAGCGGACATTTTCACAAAGCCGCTAGCCACTGAACCTTTCTTTCATATCCGCTGAGAACTTGGCATTCTCGATATTTCGGAACGGGCACAATAATCTGCTGTTTTACCTTATTCCATGTAAGTCTTTAATCTTGTACTTCTAACAAATCTATGTTGTTGTAAGCACAAGTCTACCGTTCACTAAATCACTCCGGCATTGAGGTGATACTGTTCCTCTCTTTCTCTCTCTGCAAAGTCTCATGACTACAATAGTTATATCTCATAATGATGTTGTTTATATACATATATATGATATCTCTCTTTGGATGTTTATTGCTGTATGAATTGTTAATTATGCATCAAACCTGTCATCGCATGTGCCAAATAGTGAAAAATTGATATTTGGACTGTATGAGTCGACCGCAGCAGGGCTATGGTCGACGCACGCTTAAATAATTTCTGCATTTTCTCAAAAATCAAACAGTATGCGTCGACGCATACAGAGCTATGGTCGACGCATCGCTCGAAAATTTCGTTTTTCTGCAGAAGAATTTAAATCGTTTTTCATGCATTCCCATTCAAAAATCATCATTAAGTGTGCATTTACATTCCATCACCTTTCAAACTACCCACTACTTTGTAACTTGCATCTACCTAGTGGCTATTGTTCCTTGATCTTCCATCTTCCCAAAACCCTAACCTTTCAACTATAAATAGGGAGAAACCTCTCTCTAGCAGAAAACCCTTCATAAACCTTCTCCCTATACCCAAACACTTAGCTTCAAACTTGCTCAAATGGCTTCCGCATCACGCAGACCTTCCGGCAAAAGATCCCGAGAATCATCCGCCGCATCTCTTCCCATATCTGCTGTATCACTCGTTCCACCCGCTCGCGTTGAAGCCTTCAACAAAGATATCGACAAAAGAGGAGTTGTGCAACAACATGCGTTCTACAAACTTACCGCTGAACGCATGCACCTCGCTCAAATCATGGCTCTGCTGCAGCATCAAGGCTTCATCAACTTCTTGGAATGCAACACTAAATACAGTGAAGACCTTGTCCGAGTGTTCTACGCAGGTCTTCATGACAACTTTCGCGGGCACAAGTTTTCCACCAGAATTGGCCCGACAAAGGTACCGCTTAAATCAAATATCTGGAACCAATATTTTAATATGTCTGTGGATGATGCTGAAAATCCTCTACCTGAGGTAACTGACTCGCACCACATAGATGGCTACGAGTTTAAGAGTGCATTGAATGACATGCTGAAACAACCATATCCTGATGAGTTTGTGAACAGTGATGCGTTCCCACGAACTGTCACTGCCGGCAAGCTGAAAGCCGGTGAAAGGATTCTTCAGTGGATTGTCTCACGCATCCTGCGACCAAAGAAGGGCGGTCTCTCCAGAGTCGAACAGGCCGAGGTTCATCTGATTTACATTCTAAAAAATAAGAAGAAAATCAACTGGCCGTACTACATTTCCAGTAGAATGTATAATCTACGTGATTCCGGACGAGGAACGGCTCTTGCTTACGGATCCTTCATTCAAGAGGTCCTTACTGCAGCCAACGTTAATCACCCGTCTTTCCCGTACACTTCCATCTCATCTGACAAAGAGTTTAGTACAAAAACTATATCTATGATGGGATATCTTTGGTGCAATGAGAGGAGAACGTATAAGTTTGTTAGAAGAGGAAATGTTCCTGCTGATGATGACAGTGATGAAAGCGAAGAACAAGAAGATGAAGAGGAAAATGAAGAAGAGGAAGCCAGGCACAATTTTGATCACAACGGTGGAGATGATAGTCCTCCACCCATTGACACACATGACTACTCCGACTCCGCTTGGGTTCAGCCGTCGCATACAACTGAAGAAGATGTTCCACGCTGGGGTGGCTGGGGTGAATGGCAACATACGGGATGGTCAACTCAACGTCAATTTTACCAGCCGTATCACCAAGATGAGGAAGAATCTCCTCCATCCCCTCCACAGCAAGCAGATTCTTCAGAACTGTTGGATATGATGCGCAATATGCAGATCGCTCAACAGTCCTTCATGCAAGCTCAAGATGAGCGCTATGCTCACATTAACGAGCAACTTCAAGCCCAACATGAGCGTCTCGACACCTTCTCTACAAGCATGAATGACCGGTTTGCAGCCTTTTCAACGTCATTTGAACTTTAGGAAAAGTCGATCGACGAGAGTCTCAAGCATCTGAGCGGTGTCACCGAATACCTATCATCTATGGCTGACCCTTACAAAAACCCGAGCATTTGTTATCATCCAGGACACTGCCGCTAGGATATAGACATTCACATGCACTTTGTAGTTTGATTGTTATTTTGAATGTATTTCTATGTTTTACTTGTTCTTAATAAATGACTATTGCTCAGAAATGACATTGATGTGTTACTATTATCTGTTTATGTTATTTCCTGTGAAATTTCCTTGTTATCTTGAATAATCACTCTGTCTCTCTTTTTGATGTTGTCAAAGGGGGAGAAAAGTGCACAAAGCAGGCAGACAAAAATGCCCACAACTAACAGTCGCTTTCTGCAGATAGCCTTAGATTACAAAAGAAAGGGGGAGTGTGCAAAATGTGTCAATATGTGTCAATACCGCATGCTGTTTGTCACGTTGATTTATACAGGTTGTCATCATCAAAAAGGGGGAGTATGTAAAGACAAAGAGTCAGACAACATACAATCGCAAGTTTCGATGATGACAAAAGACCATCATACACGTCTACAAACAAATGCAACACATTACCCATCATATCCTTTTCTACGTTTGTCTAAACCTATTATAATGATTAAAAACATATGTGGACAAAGTGTGATCATGACGAAATGCATGAAAATCACAAAACACAGTTTTATGCAGATTTGAAGGCCTTGAGTCGACCATAGGGGTCAGCTCAAAGCTCACGGGTCAGTGCAAAACTCAGCTAAACTGGAGATTGGTCAGCGATAAGGGTCGGCGCATAACTGACGGGTTAGCGCATAAATCCCTTGAGTCGACCAGAGGTCAGCGCATGGCACAATGATGCTATCCTGGGTCAGCGCATGGAACCATGGGTCGACCATAGGGGTCGGCGCATTTCTCACGGCTCAGCGCACGCCGACCTATGGTCGACCGCTCGTGCGTAAACTCAGTTTTCTGAGTACTTTCCACTGTTTGAAAGTCTGTTATTTTTGGTTGGTTTGTCAGTTACTATATATAGAAGTCAAAACACTTCTATTAACTAACATTTGTCAAGTTGAGTTCAAGTGTTCAAGGAAACAAGAAAGAGTCAAAAAGGTGTCCAAGACTCATCATCTTCATCTTCAACATTTCAGATCACATCAACTGCACACAATTACTTTTGATGTGGTTCGTGATCGATTAAAGGTGATAAGGTTCGAAGCTGTGATCGAAGAATCCGGTTCGAGTTGAAGCTTGTGGCAGGTTCTTTCTTGAATAAAACCGTTAGGGTTTTGTCCTCCAATACGGGTTTGTGTTTGGGGGTTTTTGGACGAATCGCTTCATCAATATTCAGCCGAGCGAAGGTGATTGAGAAGAGGAAGTCTTCATCAGTCTAGTAGCGGATTCGGTGGCATTGAAGTGAAGGATTCGGGTTCGACTCGTTGTGTTTGAGATCAGCCGGGCCGAGGGTTTGAAGAACGGAAGATTCTTCAACAAAGGGGCTGGAATCGGAGGTCTAGCATCAACGATCGAAGGTCTTGATTCATCTTGAATCAAGGAGCAAGGATAGGAAGCATCATTCAACACATTGGAAGTTCTGTTGTTTACATGCTTTGCAATCCTTGTATAAACGATTAAATTTCACAGGTGATATCTAATTAATCATCTCAATTCTATTTTTAGAATTGAGGGCAGACGTACCCCGAAGCGAGGACGGCGGGGGAACTGCCTCATCAAATCTCTGTCTTCTTTAATTTTTTGCATAAGTGCTTTTCAGCTTAAAAACTAAGTGATTTTAGTTTAAGCAATTTTACCAAACGTTGATATAAGTTGAGTAAGAGATTAAAACTGCTGTTTAAATACACAGTACAATAGTATATTGTACTAGATAAATTTGAATTACTTACTCAACTCAAATATCTCTTGGAGTGTATGCACACCAAGTGTTTGTTAATTTGCATAAGCCAAAGTTGTCTTAAGTTTGCTTCCAGCTTAATTTGGTATTTTGGATCATTGGAACTAGGCTTGCTAGTTAGTGAAATATATCAATTGAGTGTGCAAATAGTGTAGTGATTTGGATTTCCTTTTATCTCTAATCCATTAGCTTAAACGCATATCCGGTTTTCCAATAACGGTTCGTTTTAGACTAAAATTTTCCTCGGCCGCTTCCGCACTTAAAACATATTTTCAAAACCAATTGTCTTTTAAATTGGTAGCGCCGACTCAAGTTTTTAATTGGGATCTATTCAACCCCCCCTTCTAGATCCGTGCCATAGTCTAACAACGCATTCTTACCTTATTCCCCCCCCCCCCCCCCCCCCCAGAGTCTCTGTCTCCCTAGTGAGTGTGTTACTCCTATGGATTTTCAGTTTCTCCCAATTTCTTTTCCTTCATGGCAACTATTCACCACGGAGATCTTATTTTGCATGCATACATTTGTATCATGAGGTCTCTTAGGGACCAAAATTCGTCTCTTTGTTATTATTTAAGCTCATTCTATCTCGTCGAGACGAAGATTTTAACCTTCATATCTCCAGCTAGAACGAACTTAAATAGGGGCATCTGTAAGACCCTAATTTTGACCCTAAGATCCCTCATGGCATCATGTTATTTCACAAGTGCATTGCCTCAAGGACCATAACATGTTTGGCTCCTTAACCCTAGGGTTGGGATTTGTTTGAATGTTTTGAGACCACCAAGCATGCTTGTATTATATATTATTGCTTTTCTTATTTGATTACTAACCAAAAGCACAAAAATATGTCACTAACTCTTTTTGTTTTGAAGCTCAAGTGATCATGTGCTCCATAATGCTCCTAGGAGGCTCTTAAGCCCATTGAAATGGCCAGATGAAGATGAGGAAAAGCATGACAATGATCCACAAAGCTCCTAATCATCATATATGTCTCCTAAGTATCTCAGTTTGCCAATTTAATCAAGATAACCCAAAGGTCTTGACGGTTGTTTCCCAAGAAAACCCTAATTTCGCTATGCTTTGACAGTGCCTTGCCCATGAAGCAATATCAACCTATAATCAAATTTAATCAAGGTAAGTTCTTTCATTCATCATTTTATACATATGTGAGCCTATTATAGGCCCCTCAATCATTTATTCATTAAGATTGGAAGTTTGGCCTTGAAAAGTTGACCAGTCAAGTCATCTAACTAAGCTGAGCACCAATGAGATATAACTTGTGATGTGTTTGCCAAATGAAAATGACCCCAAGAGAAACCATGTTCTTAATAACCATATTAACAACTTTCATGTTCATAAAAAATCCATTTGAAACTTTTAAGATCATCATTCATTTCAAAATGTTATAGGTCATTTTGACTGAAACCCTAATTTTGGGTCAACTTACCAAGGGGATAATTTCCTTAATTTTTGTGATTTTAAGGTGAGACCAAATTAATTGGAACTCTTGAGATGTCTTCTTCAAATGTTATGTTGGACAAAATTTTATAATCCTAAAATAAATACATGTGATAATACAAAACATTATAGGTCATCTTGGACCTAATTCATTGAATTTGGAAAAAATATCCAACTTCAAATGCCCATAACTTTGTCATAGAAAATCCAAATGATGCAAAATTTGAGTCTAAATTTATTATCTTGAAAATATATACAACGTTTATGTTGGAGGTTATTTCATTTGAAGCTTGTATCATAAAAACAGAGGGGTTTGATTAAGCTTGCTTTTGGTAAAAAAATTTAAAGTGTTTTGAATATGTTTTGTACTTGGATTTTCACAGCCAATTTTCATCAATTTCCAAATGCCAAATGAATTTTTTCCCAACATGACTTTAGTTCCTTATTCCAAGGGCTTTCCAACCATTACTCACATTACGCATTTGGATCTACCATTTGGGAGTTTCAAAGTCCTTTCCATTTATGTGCATTTTGGTATTTCATGATGAAACTTGAATGTGCAAGCTGTTTCCATCCAATGTACATGTCCATGTGCTTTCACTTGATCTCAACATGTTTTTGCAGCCATCATTGGGCCTTCTACACGCTTGCACATGCCCATGCAAGCAAATTTCAAATGGCCATGCACATGAATAAAGCGCGTGATCTGATACCTTCAGCTATAAATAACCACTTCCTCTCATTCACTTGGGAACCTTTTTGGAGATCTGAATTGCTGCAGCATTGAAACCATAGCCATACCAAAGGAATTGTTCAAATTTTCTTCTTACTTTCGAGCTTGAAATTCAGCATCATTAGCTGATCTTCAAAGCCTAATTCCTTAGCCTTTCACTTCCCCTACATCCATAGATCAAAGAGGAGCAAGGAACTTGGAGGATTCGTGGCCAGAAGTGCTTCAATTCAGAGGTATACATTCAAACTTTTTGGATCTAGAACTCTTAATTTAATGTAGCATTCTTGTGTTTGTGTGGTTTTCTGAAGTCCTCACACTTGAGGCAAGCCTTTGGTGCTTTCAATTCATCATTTCATGAGCTTACAGTTTGAACACCATGATCTTCTCCTTCACATTTCTCTCAACATAGGAAGAGTGAGGAAGATCCAATGGTATATTGTTGATCTCCATCACACAAGCTTCATTTCTATGTCCTTGTTTTCCATTTTCATTAAAACTTTTTTCTCTGTAACTGGTGGCCGGAAGTGGTTGTCTCGCCGGAGAAGATGGTGGTTTCCACCACCATCACCACGTGTGCACCTTCGTGGCCTTTGGATCTTGTATTCAGGATCTAATCGTGTGCATCCATTGTGTTTACTTATTTTAATGCAAGTTGTTGTGCGTCTGACTCAAGCACACCATGTTCCCTCATATCTGGACCGTCCCTTGATGTCACGTCAATTAATGAGCTCCATCGCGTGGCTGTGGTTTTTTTCCATTTATTCTATTTTCTTTTATTTTCAGTTAATTCATTTGATTTTCAAAAAATCATAAAAAAATCATTTGAAGTCATAAAAATATAAGACCGACTCCAAAAAATTTCTTGAAAAATCTAGTTTCATATTTTGATTTTTAATTATTTTTGTGACTTCATTTGACATTTTTCATGGATTATTTGATTTTTAATAGTTTTAATTCATTTTAAGATACTTTCTGACTTTTGAAAGCTCCAAAATATTTTCCTAGCATCTATGGATCATGATAAGTCAATCAAAAATAGTCTCATCAATTTCTTATTTGATTTGAGACTTATTTGAGATTTTAATCCATATTGTGCTATTTTTAATTATTTTTAATTATTTTTAATTGCTTTCTGATTTCAAAAATTGATGAGAAAATTAGTCAAAGCTTGTTTGACTATGTTGAACCTATGAGAATTTAATTTGACTTTTTGAAGTTGATTTGAATTGAATTGGAGGTTTGACCTTATTTGTTTATTTTTTATTTGCATTTTATTTTAATTCAAAAAATACCAAAAAAATATTGTTGACTTGTTGACTTGTTATCTTCATTTCTTTTCTGTTTGGTGTTGATTGATGATGATTTGATTCACATTTGATCAATTGGATTTGGTGTTGTTTTCTTTTCCCCTCCCTTTCATCTTCATCCCTTTCTTTCCATCAATGGCCAATGAGTTAAAGTCTTATGGTTGGTTTTGACAAATGAGAAGTTTAACCTTCTTTGATCCAAACCAAACTCAACTTGATCCATGATCAAGTGAGTTGTTTTGTGTCCAAGATAGGTTGCTTCTTGGTCAAGCAAATAACCTAAAGTCAATACAAGGTCCTTCCCCTTTTGTTTGGCATGACAAGTTTATGGAGCTTGGCTTACTAGTCATGATCTCTAACTTGTGTTTCTTTGCCTATTTTTTTATTGACCGACCTCAAATAGGTGTGACTGCTACATTAGTGCACTTACGATTGCTTATGTAGGTGTTTAATTGGCTGCATTATATGGTAAAACACTAGATGGGTACTAATGTCTTGACTGATGCCATGACATGTATGTGTGACTACATTGTAGTTACTGCAGGACTAGCTAACACAGGATTTATTGAATGTCAAACTGGATGCTGTGACATTCATACCTGTCAACAGATACTAAGGAATAGAACAGCAGGTGTTCTGTTAGAACTTAGTATTTATTTCTAGTCTGGTTATCAAGGAAAGACCAGACCTGGCATAAGGTCTACTGACTGAATGTCAAACTGGATGTTATGACATTCATCATTGACAGCAGCTACTGAACATTAGACAGAGTGGTGTTCTGTTATAATTCAGCATGTAACTTAGTTTTGTACTTCAAGAGAATAACAGAACTAACTTAAGGCCAAATGTGTAAATGTTAAGTTGGACACTTTGACATTTATTAATGTAAGCTGTTACTGTAGTATGGTCATTTTGATCATGTACAGGTCAGCAGATTGTACAGTCTGTTTTCTGGAAAAACAGACTCAGCATATGGACCTTGATGTCAAGCTGAATGTCGTGACATTCATGCCTGACAACATATGCTATATTGTAGGTTGTTCAGTTTTCTGTTTCAGCTTTTTCTCAGGCTATTCTTCAGGGATTCAACTACTGAGAGAAAATCCAGGAAATCAACAACCAAGCTACATTCAATGAACCTAACAAATAGCCTATTTGTTAGTAACCTAAATGTTGAATTTATGGGAACTCGCGTGACGTTAAATTCAGGAGAATACATGTGCAAAAGCCCAGGATACTACAATATAAAAGGAAGGCGTTCCTTCATTCAGTTTTAGGGATTTTGAGGCGTGAAGATTTTGTGTGTCCATCATACTTCACTGCTGTATTTTTGTGAGTCTTGTATTAGACGTATCTTGTAAGCCAAGCCATTATCAAGTAGATGATAGCTTTGGCATAGGGTGTTCATTGAGTTGTAAGTGTTGTGTCACTCAAAGCTTTTAAGCGTGAGTGCTGTGTATCTTGATTAAAGCTGTGAAGCACAATCAAGAGTTGTTTGAAGTGTGACTTCAACTTGTCTTTAATATTGTTTAAAGATAGTAATCACTGAGGTGATTGAGGGGGAGTGAGTAGGAACTCTGATCTTAGGTTAAGATTGAAATTGCATTGGGTAGTGATTAAGTGATAAGTTGTAAACGGGTGAGTTTAGCTTTGAATTGATACTACTAATAGTGGATTTCCTCCCTGGCTTGGTAGCCCCCAGATGTAGGTCATGTTGGACTGAACTGGGTAAACAATTACTTGTGTTATTTACTGCACTTACTGTTAAGTTCTGCATAATTCCTGTCTGTGCAGAATTGGATGTCATAACAACCCGTGTGACATTCAAAGTCTGATAACTAGAATTTCACACTTTGAATCTATAAGGTCTTAGAGAGACATATTCCCAGTTTGCTCCTTAAGTTTTCAAACTGAGTAGCATCCAGAGCCTTTGTAAATATGTCAGCCAGTTGAAGATCCGTGGCTACATGTTCTAAAGTGATCACCTTGTCTTCCACCAGATCTCTGATGAAGTGGTGCCTAATGTCAATATGCTTGGTCCTGCTGTGTTGGATGGGATTCTTGGAGATATTGATGGCACTGAGATTATCACAGAATAATGTCATGACATTTTGAGTGACATTGTACTCAGTGAGCATCTGTTTCATCCAAACCAGTTGGGAACAACTGCTTCCAGCAGCTATGTATTCAGCCTCTGCAGTGGACAGAGAAACACAATTCTGCTTCTTGCTGAACCAAGATATGAGGTTGTCTCCTAAGAAGAAGCATCCACCTGATGTGCTTTTTCTGTCATCAGCACTCCCAGCCCAGTCAGCATCACAGTACCCAGATAGGACAGGCTCAGACCCATGTGAATACAACATCCCATAGTCACAAGTCCCATTGATGTACTTGAGAATCCGTTTGACTTGATTCAAGTGGCTCACCTTAGGCTCTGCTTGATATCTGGCACACACTCCAACTGCATAAGAAATGTCAGGTCTACTTGCAGTTAGGTACAGCAGACTACCTATCATGCTTCTATACAAGCATTGATCAACACTAGGCCCTCTATCATCTTTGGTCAACTTCAGATGAGTGGGAGCAGGAGTCCTCTTGTGCCTAGCATTATCCATACCAGACTTCTTAACTATGTTCTTGGCATACTTGCTTTGGGAGAGAAACATAGAGTCCTCCATTTGGTTTACTTGCATTCCAAGGAAATAGGTCAGTTCTCCCACTAGACTCATTTCAAACTCAGACTGCATCTGGTGAACAAATTTTTGAACCATTTGTTCTGACATTCCACCAAAGACTATATCATCAACATAGATCTGAGCTATCTTGATTTTGCCTTCTTCATCCTTCACAAACAAGGTTTTATCTATGCCACCCTTTCTGTATCCATTTGAGGTCAGAAATTCGGTTAACCTTTCATACCATGCTCTAGGAGCTTGTTTCAACCCATACAAGGCTTTCCTCAACTTGTATACATGCTCAGGTTGGTTAGGATCACAGAACCCTTTAGGTTGTTCCACATAGACTTCCTCATTCAGATAGCCATTCAAGAATGCACTCTTCACATCCATTTGGAATAGCTTAAACTTCAGGATGCATGCTACCCCCAACAGCAATCTGATGGACTCAAGCCTAGCCACAGGAGCAAATGTCTCATCAAAATCTACCCCTTCAACTTGAGTGTATCCTTGAGCTACTAGTCTTGCTTTATTCCTAGTAATTACTCCTTTCTCATCAGATTTGTTTTTGTAGATCCACTTGGTACCAATGATGTTGGTCCCTTCAGGTCTTGGAACTAGTTCCCAGACTTCATTCCTTTTGAACTGCTCAAGTTCCTCTTGCATGGCAGTGATCCAGTATTCATCAGTCAGGGCTTCTTTCACATTCTTTGGTTCAACCTTGGATACAAAGCAGGAATTTGAGTTTATTCCTCTTGACCTGGTAGTTACACCACTGGTGGGATCCCCTATGATAAGATCCTTAGGGTGGTCTTTCTGAATTCTGATAGATGGCACTTTGGTGGTTACATCTACTTCACATTCAGGAGGAGGTTCCTGTACTTCTTCAGACTTGACTGGACTGTCAGTTGAACTGTCAAGGAATGTTTCAACATCCTCCATGACATCGGTTCCTTCCTCTTTGTCGTCCACAATGACATTTATGGATTCCATCAGGACATTGGTCCTGTAGTTGAACACTCTGTAGGCTCTGCTGTTAGTGGAGTATCCCAGAAATATACCTTCATCACTTTTGGGATCTAGCTTCCTTCTCTGTTCACGATCTGTGAGGATGTAGCATTTACTTCCAAAGATGTGAAAGTACTTCACAGTGGGTTTTCTGCCTTTCCATATTTGATACAGAGTGGAGGAGGTTCCTTTTCTCAAGGTGACTCTGTTGTGAACATAGCACGCGGTATTCATTGCTTCAGCCCAAAAGTGCATGGGGAGCTTCTTTGCATGAATCATTGCCCTGGCAGATTCTTGAATAGTTCTATTTTTTCTTTCAACTATTCCATTCTGCTGAGGGGTTATAGGGGAGGAGAACTCATGACTTATTCCTTCAGATGAGCAAAACTCATCAAACTTGGAATTCTTGAACTCCGTACCATGATCACTTCTAATCCTGACCACACAACTGGCCTTTTCCCTTTGAAGTCTTATGCACATATCTTTGAAGACATCAAATGTATCTGACTTCTCTCTGATGAAGCTTATCCACGTGTATCTGGAATGGTCATCAACCACCACGTAGGCATATCTCTTTCCACCAAGGCTTTCAACCTGCATAGGTCCCATTAAGTCCATATGCAACAGTTCCAGAACTCTGGAAGTTGTAGGATGTCCCAGCTTCGGATGTGACATCTTGGTTTGCTTGCCTACCTGGCATTCTCCACAGACTCTTCCTTCGTCAATAAGCAGCTTTGGGATCCCTCTGACTGCTTCCTTGGATATAATCTTCTTCATTCCCCATAAGTGGAGATGTCCAAGTCGTCTATGCCACAACTTCACCTCTTGTTCTTCCTTGGCTGAGGAGCACATTGTGGAAAAGTTAGAGACTTGAGGTTCCCACAGATAACAGTTATCTTTGGACCTGGTTCCTCTCATAACTTCCTGATTGTCACCATTTGTCACAATGCATAGCTCCTTAGTAAACTGAACATGGAACCCTTGATCACACAGCTGGCTTATGCTGATGAGGTTTGCAGTTAGTCCTCTTACTAACAGCACATTATTCAGTTTTGGAACTCCAGAGCAGTCCAGCTTACCCACACCTTTTATTTTTCCTTTGGCACCATCACCAAAGGTCACATAGCTGGTAGTGTGAGGTTGAATATCTACCAGTAGATTTTCCATACCAGTCATATGTCTTGAGCATCCACTGTCAAAGTACCAGTCTTCTCTGGAAGAAGCCCTTAGAGCAGTGTGTGCTATCCTAGCATACCATTGTTGCTTCTTAATGGGAACATAGCGCTTACGTGGTTTATGCTTAGGCCTGACATGCGAGACTTGGTTAGGGAAACCATGAATCCAGTAGCAGAAGGCTTTTATATGACCAAGTCTACCACAGTGGTGACACCTCCACTTCTGGTATTTCCTCTTCTGATGATCATTCATCCTAGTTCCTCGATGTTGAGACATTGGCTTTGACTTCCGCTTGAACTTCTGAACTTTAGCCTTTGGGCGTTCGTGTTCAGCTGAGGATCTTTTCCCAAATCCTAGGCCAGATTTGGTTCCAGACTGCTGTCCCACCTTTAGAATCTCTTCCAAGGTGTCAGTTCCCTTATTCATCATTCTGATGGATTTAGTCATCTGATTCAGCTTAGAAGTCAGCAGGGCTATCTCACCATTTAGACCCTCTATGACAGATAGTTGCTTCTGTCTCTCATCTTCCAGTTCCTTGATGAGTTTCTTTTGCTTTTCTCCTTGTGCACGCACTTCTGCACTGGTGGTACACAGCTTCTTATAGGCAGCAGCAAGTTCATCAAAGGTCAGTTCATCTGCACTTGAGTCATCTTCAGAGGCACAAACACTGGTTAGTGCAGTGACATGTTTGGCAGATTCTCCTTCAGATTCACTTTCAGAGTCTCCTTCAGACCATGTGATAGCTAACCCCTTATTTTGCAATTTGAGGTAAGTAGGGCATTCAGCTCTGACGTGTCCATACCCTTCACAACCATGACACTGGATTCCCTTTCCGTGATTGAACTTCTCATCAGAAGTTGATATTTTCTTAATGTCAGACGGGATGTTCTTGACATTGGTTCTACCTCTTTGATCAATCTTCT